>NC_080595.1:111149992-111460377 GCF_027887145.1 Ammospiza caudacuta | reverse complement strand
AAATTTGTCAATGTTATTTTTATATATGTCTCTAGACAATACAGAGGAGGAGCAATACTTGAAACTTCAAACTGAAATATATGTGATAGCCAGTTCTGTATCATTACAGACTATCAATATGAAATTGAGAGCAACCAGATATGAAAAGAAAGACAAGGGGGAAACAGCTGCTAAATTTTCTTGCTACTTTGGTAGAGAAGTTTCTTTTTTACCTCCTCTAGTATTTAATAAAACCTGATCCACACTTACAGTGATGGCCTGTTTCAGTTTCAAGCAGCACCACAACTCCAGAACTAAGGAGTGATTACTTCTAATTGAAGGCTTTTTATGTTAGATCTGACTGTGTCCTTTTTCAATCCATTGCTACTCTGTTTTGCTTCAGTTCTTTGAGTCAGGGAAGTAGGAATGTAGCTCTGAATCTAGATTCACAGATTTAATACCAGCCTACCTGCATTTTAACATTTTCTTAAGTTACCATACCCACTTCAAAAAACCCAAAAGCCACAAAGAGTGAAATTTTAACCCCGCTGAAGTTGATGCTTCAACTCTCACAGATTTTGGTGGACCCTGAATTTCATTTAAATATTTATGTCCTGGCAATCAACCAAAAACCTCTTCCCAGTAACTTTGAGAAGCCATGTGCCTCTCTATCTCAGTTTGTCTTTCCATGGATGTTTTGCCCAGTAAAGCGTCTCACTCAGACATAGCGTGCAACTTCTGTAAATGTTGTGTTTCTCACTCCTGTCAGTCACCCACCAGTGACTGCAGTTTCCACTGCCTCCTCCCACAAACAATTTCTGCCTTCCTTCCCCCTGTGGCATTTCCTGTGCCAGAAATGGACTCATCAGACCCAGTCTCCTCTTCCAAATCTCTCCACAGGGCTCCTCTTCTTTGGTCTGCCGTCTTCTGAAATTAATTTTACGCCCTCATTTAGAATATTGCTCATAAAATTTAATTACTGAAACATCTCCATGAATAAACAGAAAAAAATTAGTTAAAAATGCAGTGAGGAAGTTTCAGGTTAGACGCCAGGGAAAAATAGTAATTTGGAAAATGCTGACATATCTCATAAATATTTGGGAGGCATTTTCTACTTCCAGATGTCATTGACTGTACTGAGAGAGCTCTGGGCTAAGCTTTATGTTTCAAGACGAGCCTCAATCACACAGAAAATAAGTGGGGGCATGCAAAGTCTGAAGAGGGGACAGCATTGTGTTATCTGTGCCACCTCACAGAGCCCCACATGAGGGAACGTGCTGTGTGCCCTGGAGGTGGGCAGGAGTGTCATGCTGCCATTATGTCCCCAAGAGAATGGGGGTCTTCCAGGAGCACGATCAACTCTGCACACATGCACTTCTTCAAAATCCTGCTGACCTTAAGGCCTTAATTTATGGTGTATTTCCTAAACTTGTTTTTAGGATTGGCACAGAAGGACTGCATGTGTTTCATGGAAGGTGTATGTATGAATTTGGGAGACCAGGCTTCAGCTGAGACAGGAATTTCCACGCAGCCCTGCAATCTTGTAACTTTTTGTAACTTATGCATTGTCTGTCTCCAGCCAGCTGGACAACAGTCCCGGCTCCTTGGCACTTATGGAACATTTTTCCAGTAAGCTCTAATAAAATGCTTCCTATCATCCCATTTCATTGGAATGAGGAGGGTTCCCACAGAAAGTGTGCAAACTTGGCAAAACACAGAAGATCCAATGTTATCCCAGCACAGCAAACACAAAGTAAATGTATAATAATCAAAGGGCTCTTCAGATGACTCTGACACTCCTTTTAGGTACTGAGGGATAATATGTTAGGTGCCCGACTGCCACATTTATCCTTAGTTCTCCTCTGAACTGAAAATAAGGATAAAAACTTCAATGACACTGTCCTTTAGACATGGCTTCGCAATATGCTGCATGTCTAGACTGCTGTAAAATCAGGAGGATTTTGTTTGAATGACTTGTTTATATGATTCCCATAATAAATAGCCTGTGTCTTTCTAGTTGTATTAAAACCACATTGGAGCAAATTCTATGCCTCATTACACCACTGCAAGTCTGCCATCAGCTATCAGGAGTTTCTGCTTGGGACCAGAGTTTGTTTTGCCATGTTTTTAGGCCATCATGCTGTATGCATTCAAGCATTACAGGGTATAAGCTGGAGGCTTTTAAACTGAGAGAATTAAATCAGCTTTTGACTTTATATTGTCCCATCCTTCATCTGGTGTAGAGGTGATGCACGGGACTTGCAGAATATTAAAAGGTTCAGTAACCAGTGCCTGGCCCAAAGGAGAGCTAAAGGAAGTGTCATTCTCCAAAACTGGTGTGATTGAGACTTCAGCCTAAGGAGGAGCAGGCCTTGCAGAAGACCTGTGTCATCCTGAGGAAGATGGATGATTAATCAGAGAAAACCTGGTCCTTGGATGGGAGAGTAGATGGAGGTCCCAGCTACAAAAGTCACAGGCCAGAAAAACACAGACAAAGAGTGTGTGGTTGAGTGTGAATGAGATGAGAGATTGTTTGGCTTCACTGTCCCAGCCTGGTCTAAGCAGACAGACAACTTCTACTTGAATATTTATTTCTGTTGCGGTGTGCTGTAATGTCCCATTTTAGACTTCCAGGTCACCTCCCAGGTGTGCCTATACCTCTTCCCCCTCGCCCCCTTGCTGAGTGAGTCCTGTCAATCAGGCTTAACATTCCAGCAAGGCGTCGTGTGGTTGGTCAAGTTCAAAGGATGCCCCTCTGGCCTGGGGGTCATTGGCCTGTCTAGGTGTCCCTCGTCCCTTGAGACACTGCCCCTTCCACCTGGTTGGTGGCTCACCTGTCCCTCCCCTTCCCCTGTCCCTGAGCTTAAAACGTGAATGCAGTCGGTATTCTGTTGGAGCTGTTCCCAAGATTCAGACCTCTGTAACCATGGAATAAACCTCTGGATATAACCCTCCAGCAGAATCCATCTCCTTTTTCTCTTCACCATCGCCTGAAGCTTTCCTCCTGAGGTAAACGGAGTTCCTAACAAGCCTGGACTTGTTCAGTGCCCAGCTGCAACCGCCAGCAAGCCAAGGTGTCTCTGGGGTGATACACCACAGCTGCCGCCTTTGGCCCAGCAGCAAGGGTCAGACTGGCCCAGGCACAATCTAACTGGTAATATTGGGATTCATATTCCAATATTTTGGTGTCCCTGGGTGGGCACGAACCACCATATTGCCATGTTGGGGAATTTTCCCTGAACTTTGTATTGATAGCTGTGGAGTCTCTATGCCCCTGTGTATTCATGGCAGGCCCGGTGCATGAGAGAATTCATGAGAGAGCTCTGAGAGACCTTCTGTTTTGTACAAGGGGATGGTGAGAGGAATTTTGCTCCAAATCACTATCTTTCACATGCTGAGGGCAAAATCTCAACATTTTTCTCTTCCTGTACCAAGATCAAGTTCCTTTGGAATAGCTGACTCCAATACCTGAGGCTGTCATGGGCTGGCAGGTTTCTGCACCATGAGGCTCATCCCCAGAGTTCCAGAGGGGATGCTGGGGAGCTGATGGAGGGATTGTCTTCAAACAGTAAAGTTTTGTGCCAGTATCACCAAAGCAGTTGTGGCTGTCCATTTCCAGCAGCTGCTCTCACCCCAGCTTTGCCCTCAGCTGCAGAGAAAAGCAACAGAAACAAGGCTGAGATAGACAACCAATTTGAGAAGCTGCTCCAAATAGGGACCTTTCCCAAGCTTTAAAAACCTAGCTTGCTGAGATTGACAAGAATGCACTCTGGGCTGAGGAAAGAAAGCTGTGACAGTGACAAAACAATTGAATTCCAGATGCAACGTGATGAACCATCACTGCAGGAGGTCAGGGTGACACAGGTGACCTTGCAGGAAGCACAGCACCCTGCTGCAAAGGCAAAGCAGAACGGGCAGTACAGTAAGAGAAAAACTCTATTATCTCTTCAAAATCATGAAGCTGTCACCATCCTGCCTCCTGCCAGCCAGGTCAGGTTGGATAGGTTTGCCTGTGGAGCTGCAGGATAAAAGCACACCAAGGGAGGTGTCCTGTCAGTGCAAACACCTGCAGGAACTGCAGCCATGAGGGCACTGTCTTGAGCAGGGAATGGTGCAGGCACCTGGTGGGAGCCCAGTGCTGCCTGTGAGCCTGTCCCAGACCCAAACTCAGCATCCTGGCTATGTGTCCTGGTGATGCAGTGGCTGTGTTGCTGCCCCCAAGGAACACTGGCACATCTGCCAATTTGCCAAATTGAGCATGAGAGCACATATTAAGCCCATCTACATGGCTTCAGTCAGCTTTCTCTCTCAGTGAGGCACTGGTAACTAACCTTTAAGGGTTCACATGGAACAGTTTTCCTAAATGGTCCTCTCCCAGTCAGTCACTGAAGTTGGGAGTTGATAGAAGAAGCTGCCATTGCCCCAGTACTGTTGGCCATCACCCAGCTCAGGCATGGCAGGGGAGGCCAGGTGTTTGCAGGTGGGTCACCTGCACTATTACTGCTTAGCTTTGCCTTGAAGAAGCTAGAGGTGCTTCTAGCTGGTGCATCAAGCTGGATGGATGGGCTGCCTGGGTGGCAGGGAGGAGTGTGCTCAGCCACAGGACCAGTGTCCTGCTCCTCTGCAGTGCCCATGCTCCTCTGAAGGCACCCATCTTTGGCTTTGCATGCAAGAATATGAGTCAGAAAGCTGATGAGCTGGAGAGTTTTAAAAAGTCCGCCCTTGCAGGTGCACCACTGTAATCTCTGTACAACCAGAGAGTGCCAAGCAGCACAGCATCTAGCACAGATACCCATCTGGAACCATGGAGGATGCCTCAAATCTTTTCATCATGGGATCTACAGCAAGTATTTTTCCAAATCAAGCATACTGTAATGTTTCAGTGAAAATATCAAGAACATGGAAGGGGTGAAGTTTTATACTGAAAGAGAAGATTGTCTAATAATAGTAAAGGCCTGGGAGCAGATTACAGTCTTGGGAGTATCTGGTATGTAACAATGACACCCAAGGGGTTTGTGTCCACATATGGATACTCCAGGGCATTTTCTCTCTACCAGAGTTTGCACATCTAATTTATACACCAACATGACCATTCTGTTTCCCCAAACTCTCTCTTTACCACTAACAGAGAGACAGACAGGTTCTAGAGCAATTTATAGCATGAGTTTGCCTGGGATTTATCTGATTCTCTCTGTGGTACCTCCAAACTCTAGGTGAAGCCTGTTGCTTCATAAATTTGGGATTTGAGTCAGTATTGAAATTTACATGCTGTAAATATGCTCCTCTATCCCATTTCAGACCTATTTCATTGATTTCACTGGAGTTACTCTGTATTTACATCACTGTTTGTGAGACCTGAATTTGACACAGTTCTCATCTTCACTCTGGCACCTCTCTGTCCTCATCAGGAGGTGCTGGTGGGTTTGGGTTTTATTTTACTGTCAGTGCACTCATTTGCTGGTTTTCAGTTTGAATGGATGTGAGCATTGGCTTCTCTGAGCTATCTGAGAAGCTCCTCCATCAGTGGGGCAGCCTCAGCAGGCTGCACTTTGCTTTCACTTCCCATCCCTGTGCCTCCCTGCAGCACCAATTATATCAATTTATCACATCACATCTACTGAGGCAACTGCACAATAGTTACACTAATCCTGAAATCCCCTCAGAGGCATTAATATTTAAATATTTAATATTTATTTAATTTAATATTTAAAGCACATTTGTGCTGTGCTATGTGGCTGTATTTATACAGACTGTTTAATTCTCCCACTCTGCTCACAGGAGCAACAGAGGCATCAGGGGTGGAAGGGAAATTCAAACACAGCTGAAGTGAGCCATGTCCAATACTGCAAGTGTCAGCTGATCCTGCAATTAGCACTGATCACAGAACAATCAGGAGTTGTTAATAATGACACCTATTTCAAATAAAATAAAGATTTTGGACACGGACTGAGGTGAATTCTGTGGTTATATTAGAATGTGGTCCAGCATTCCTCTTAATGGAGCTGACTTTAACTTAGGAAAACTGGATGACTGCAAATTTCCTCAAAGAATCTCCAGGTTAAACACAGATGTCAGAACTTATAGGATTGGTTGTCTGGTGGACTTTTGCAATAAATGTGGATTCGTCCTGGAAGAAAACATCCTGTTTTTCTTAAAATGGTTCTTAGTCTGTAATACTGTGTATGCCAAGTAATCAACAAGTTTTATGGTAAGCTTGAAAACCCATAGTAGTGCAGGAAGTCTGCTCTTTTGTGGACAGTGGCATTATTATCACTCTGCAAATCATTACACTGCAGACACTTGCAAAAATCAGCAAGAAATTATGAGTAAGACGCTGAATGAAATCTGGGAGGCTTGGCATTTCCTCCTAGTTCAGCCACAGGCTTTCTGTGTGACCTAAAAAATATTATTTATCTTTTTATTGCCACAGTTTTCCCTCAGTAAAATGGAGATAACAAGTTTTCCTTTATTTCTAACTGTTTTTTTGTCTTTCTTGTCTTTTTTGTCTTTCTTTTCTATTTATATTGGAAATTTCTTTAAACTGGGACTGTTTCTTACTGCATATTCATCACAAGCTCTAGCAACCACAGTAGACACAGTAAAATGAAGAAACTAGTAAGAAGAGGGTGAATAAACAGGATGACTGTAAACAAGGAAGAATACAAAACTGTACTGGCTTTAATAAAAAACAAAACGAGAGAGAGAGCATGAAAGAGAGGTAAGGGAACTAAAAGGGAAGGGTGAGTTAGAAAAATTGAAGAAATAAGAGACAAAAACAACAGACAGAAATAGAAAAACATCAACAGAGGGAACCTCCAAAATCAGAAAAAGAGTGAAGAGAAACCATCACGGTGAGTAGGACAAAGACCCAAAGAAGTGAAGACTAGGAAAGGAGGGAAATACTGTGTTAAAATATTTTCAGTCTGGTCTTAGAGTTTGCTAAAATCCTAATAATGAGGGAGAAAGTTCAGTAGAGAATGACCTTTTGAGTGCCCTCTTGCAAACTCTGAATATGTAGAACACCAGTGATTCAGTACCAGTTTGTGTGTCTGGGAATACAGGGTTGAGCCCCCTGGTGCACTTGGGAAAAACACACAAAATCATGCTCAGAGAAGTCAGACAGAGAAGTGTTGGGATGTCAGCATTGCCTGGGGAAAGAACAATTTCTTGTAGATCCCTGGAAATCAAAAGTGCTTTCCAGGAAGCAAAAGCCTGTCTATTGAAAAGGAACACAATCATGCCTGAATGGTAAACAAATACAATTAACTTTCAGATGTAGTCTTGGGTCATGGAGGAGTGCATTTGCCCTGTGTGACTCAAAATACAATGGTCTTGTTGCAACATAGCAGAAAGTCCTGTATGTGACCTTTCCCAGGAGGTTTCAAACAAATCAGACCTATTCCTCTGATAATAAAATCTTATCCAGATGTGAAGGCCAGATATTTTTAAAACTCAAATGATGTTGCTCTTATGATTTTGCTCTTGGAGCCTGGGCCTTTCTCTCGTGAAGGCTGGTAGAAGGGAGCAAAACCATATAGCAGGAGTGTGTAAGTGGGATGGAGGAGTAGGACCAAGATTGCTTAATATCAAGGAGGCATCAAGAACAGCTAAGGAAATCTCTGATCCCACATTCCCATCACTTGTTTTACATCAGAAGCTTTGTATTCCAGGTTTTTAGGGCTTGGGGATTTGTGTTACATAGATGTCCTTTCCTAGAAAAGTTAGAAAAACTTTCCGAAGAAGGAAGCAGTCACACTGCAGTACTTGTATCCTAGTGTGCCACAAAATAGAAATACAAGTAACAGGTTTTCAACCTCGTTTATACTGTAGTGACAATTAGGATAAATTGATATAACTGAGGTTTCAGACATTCTGTTCTGCTTAAAGAATTTTTCAGTGATTTAAGTAGACTGGTTTTAAGTCAATCTAATTACACCTCTACCTGTTTATATTAGGCATAAACATGTCCTTGGTGATGACAGAAGTGGATCTCCTTCTCACTTATGCTACTGAGAAGCACTACTGCCATAAAGAGCTGCTCACTCCTGAGTTAATGGAGTCAATCCTTGGGGCTGGAAGAATAATCCATGAAGTTGAAGTTGCAGTTGAAGCCAAGATGTTTCACTAAAGGCTCTGGAGAGATGTGATATCCCACTGAAAAGTTGGGAAATGGCCATACAATAAAGGCACTGAAAGAGCAAAATCCAGCATGGGTGTCTGAGGTACAGCTCTGCCTCACTTTTGTATACCAAATATTCAGAGTTGGTGCCAAGCTGTCTGTTCTTAAATGCAGCTTCCCCTTGAGAGGTATTTTACTTATTTTTCCTCTCAGTTTATCATGCTTCATATTTTGTAAGTGAATCACTGACATCCAGCAAAGTGCAATTTTTACTAGCTTTGCCTGCACCTCAGATTGTTGATTCAGGTTTACATGCTTGAGCAGGCACAGTGTTCTAAGAGATAATTTTAGACTCTAAACCCATCAGACAAAAATCTGATGAGTTGTGCAAACAAAAGATATTAACATATGGGTAGATAATGTCTATACACATTCTTATTATTGCCGACTGGCTGTTTTTGTTTCAGGCTGCAATCTTCTTCTACAGGGAGAAGCTGTGCTTTAAGTGAGTTTGGCAATGCACTCAACATCAGCCTTCAGACTGATAAACCTTTAAATTACTGGTCTCCTCTACATGCTGTGGAGAGGGAGAAGTGACCAATGGTGTGGTTATGTGCCTCCTGAAGACTAGGGAACATGTAACTCATTTTGCATGAGACAGGTGCTTCTAAATCACCCATAGACCAGAGAGGGATAGCATTTATGAAAAAAATAAAGTTAGGTGAACATTGAGCTCTCAGGGAGCTCACTTGCAGACCTGCAGGACCATAGGACAATGGATGCCCTTATAAATTAAATCTTTAGCAGTAAGGAAGTCAGCTGGGTCACACAGAAGAAAGGTCCCACTCAGGTTTCTGAAGTTATGTTAAAGTCTTAGAGAAAGATGCTTGAGGCTAATCACTACATCTGTGGGAGAGAGTACTGCAATGTACAAAAACAGGTACCGATTAACATTTGGCAGAGTAGCAGAAAAGCCTCAGGAAGATGCCAGAAAATGTCATCAGGATAAACTTGAATAAGAACTAAAAAGGCCAAGAGCAGCAGATAGCATTTCCAGAAGGCATTGCGCTGTCACAGGCAAAGATAAGCTTCACTGTCTTGCACAGGGGCAAGGAGGAAAAGCTATCCTACAATCTTCTGAAAGGAGACAACTCTCTCATACCCTTTTGATGAGAAAGCAAATCCATGATATGTGGGTGAAGTGTGAATTTCTGCAGTTTTCTGTTTGAGTTTCACAATTAAAATGAGCATTTCCAGAGTCCTGACTTTGAAGAAATGCTATTAAAAGCTTGTGTTTAATGACTATTTGTCACAAATGCATAGGGCAGCTATATACCAACTTCAAAAGCTTTCCCATATCCTAAAGGACAAGTGTGCTGCCACAACACTTTAATTACATTGCAGCAAGCTATCTGGGTTCAGCAGGGCTGGAGCAAATCTGAGCTGATTACACATAGCCACCTGGTTTTCCACTCCATCCCACGTTACAAGATCTTCCATTGTCTAGGTAAAATTCTGCCTCCCCTTATCCTGAACAATGATAGCTGGTTGTATGTGGCACAACACAAAGTGTCATCCTGTTATAACCCTGGGACACATGATGTGATCAACAGTCCTAAAATATGACTTAGAGCAAAAGCTCAAACAGTCAGGGGATGGAGTACTCACAGGCAAGATTTTAGAGCAACTCCTTAGTCTGATCCAGCATGATGATACTGATAAAATCATAGTGTCAGTGCCATGGACTTGGGTGCTGGAACAGGGTCATGTCATTAAACTGCTAGAAAGTTTCCTAGCACAGTTTTAGCCCCACTTACCAGCACGGTTCAGGAGTCAGCACAGGTCACAGCCCAGGTGCCTCAGAACCTGCTCCAAGGAATGGGAGCACACAACAGAGTGTTCCTGGCCAAGAAGGTGCCACAGATCTTGAGAGTGCACAGCACTGCTCCACTCTTGGGTACAGATGTAGCAGTTTGGTCCCTCTTGAAGTCTCTACCTCTCCTGTGTCTTGGGTGTAAAATTTTCACTCTCAAAGAAGAAGAAAGGAGCTCAAAGGCTTTTGATTCATCTTAATGAGGTACAGACTTATTGAGGAAAAAAAAAACATTTAAAAGTTTTGAGAGAGAGAAAACATTGTTTCCTGCCTGCTTTAGCCTCAAGTCCTTATAGAATGAAAGTTGCATTTATGCTGTATTAGGTATGGAAGCAGCACACAGATAAGAGATCTGTGCCTCTTCCACAAAAATGTTCTGGCATCAGTCCCATAGACTTTAGCTCTTATGGTAGATCAAAAGCAGCTTAAAGTAGGGCCAATGGCTTTCCAACAGCACAGACCAAACCTCCAGACTCTTCTTATTAGTCCAGCATTTCTTAGCCACTGTTGACCAAAGAGGCACCAAGACCATCTTGTCACTACAGCTTGCTTGGGGAGAAGCAACTTTCTACCAAGCCTAATGGGAGGCAAATTTTCACAGCAGTGAAGACGTGCTCAGATGTACTCAGATTTCAGGGGTTTGCTTATTGCTTCATGTGCTGAAGTACATGGAAGGATCAGATGCTCTTGATGAACCAGGTTCCTATTTTGAAAGAAAGAGGAAAGCACACAGCAAGACACAGATAACTTATCTTTGTTTGTAACAAATTTTCTTTTTTTTTCTTTTATACTATATGAGCAAAAAAAAGCTATTTACAAGGCGTACAAACTTTAGTTTATAGCTAGAGAGATGTTTCACTCTGTCTGCGTTGTCTCTGCAAGTGTCAAAACAGACTTGTATTTCATACCAATAAAACATTAATTTCATGCCAAGAACAGCAAGAAACAAAACAAAATGAAGCTATTTCCTCAGAAAAGAAAAAAAACTCGACTCTTACAAATCTGTCTCTGATACTGTAATTGGACTAGTGGGAGCAAGCACCATGGGAACCCACAGAGCAGCAGAATGGATCTGCCTGTGCAGCTCCATTCCAGTAGCCCCCCTCCACAGGCTCCAAATTATACTGGGAGGATGCTTCTTTCCCCAGATTAGTTCCTGACTTCTCAAGTGTTCCAGTTCATTGCAGAGGGCAAAGGGTTGCAAATTTAGCCCAGAGTGTGAAATCCAGAGTTATTACTAGAGCTGGTTAATTTTTTTTTCAATGGAATGCTATTTTTTCCATTAGAAAATGCCATTTTGTCTAACCAAAACTGCTCTCTGAGGCATGTTGATTTTCACAACCTTTTGTTTTGGGGAAAGAAATTGGGAAGAAGTATTATGAGAAGGTCAAAATATTCCATTTCAACATTTTTGGAAGGGAAGCTAAGGGGGGAGGAGGTGTTTTTTCCAAGCTACTTTTATTTTCAAACTGTAATTTGCTGTCTATCACAGAAATAAAAGTATTGTGATACAATGATTTTTTTTTCAGTCATGGCAATTCTTTTTTCTTCTGATTCAGAGAAAAGTAAATGTCTATTTCCTAGGAGTGTCTTGGAAATGGAAATTTCTTGTGCTTTCACAGCCTTAGCTAAGGCTACATTATATTCACAAATATAGTGGAGATCCATTTCATCTACCAATCTTTGCAACAAGTGCTTAGATAGTTATATGATCCTAGTGATTTTCTTGGTTAAATGAAAACCAACATTCGTACCAACAACACTTGGCTTGAGTAAATGTCCACAGATCGTGAACAATGAAGACATAAAACAGGCAAATGTGACAGCTGATTGCAATTTTTCACAGCATTCTTTTACACATTTTAGCCAGTTAGACAGATTTCATGCTTGTTAACTCTGAAATGAAGATAAGGAGTAGATCTTAACATTTTGAGAATTATTTTTAAATGCAGCCCCACTTCAGCAAGAAAACTCAACTTATCTTTATGTTCATCTCAGTTCAATTAGAATGTGCTTAATTAAACCAGGTGTAATCATCACCTGATTTTTCTTAGGTGATATTTAGATATTTTGTCTTATTTGTATTTCTTTAGTATGTTTATTTTTTTAATCATTTAATATACTAACTCTGGAAATCACACACACAGCTCATAGGTCTGTCACAACTGATTAAAAGGATTAAACACTCATTCTGTTACCTGTGCTTAGCTCTGAAGTGATACCTTACAGATGTCTCCTTACATTTATAGCTTACATTTATACATAAATTATACTTATGACATATATAGCTTTTCTAGCTATATTCCATACCATGGCAAGTTAAATGATCCAGAATTCTGTGCTAATTTACATCCCACTTGCATATATAAAAAGGTGTTGTAAAACTGAGTGATAAAACATTTTAGAGCATATTGAGAATCTGAAACAGAGTAGCATCATTTGTTTGATCCTGTTAAATGTCTAAAATGTTTTTCTCTTTAATAAGAGTGGGGTAACTCAGAGAATTCTAGAAAATTGACTTGGTAGAGATGTATCACCAGCACCTTGTGGGCAGGAGAGACACATCCGACCCTCCAGGAGAGGAGGGGTTGATGTCATGGGCAATGGCTTGCCCAGTGCAAGTCAATGCATTCCAGGCCTGCCAATTCAGTCCCCCAAAATCATGGCTTCAAAACTTCAGGGTCTTAAAAAATTATGATTGTCACGTCCTTTCTTTATTGCCTTTGGGTCTTTGAGTGTTTTTGTTTCATGTCCTGAGGACATGCTTGCAGCCTTAAAGCCCAGAATCCTAATTCCTAAAGACAGGCTGAGATTTCCAGTTACTCATCTGATGCCAACAGATGGGATTTTCATGTGGGAGGAAAGAGCGTTGGAAAACATCAAAGATACCCACTTCAACTCAACTGAAGCAGGATAGAGTCCTAAATACATCTACATTGTATGGCCTCTCATTTTCATGAGTGTGCAATAAATAATAAGAAAACAGATAAAATTCAACATATGTGTATTGATGGGTCAACTGGAATGTCCATGTGTACATACAAATTCAGTACAATTTATAGAGAGTTTATGTGTGTATGTGTGTGCTTTTTGGAAGTATTCACAGGATAAAACAATCAACTACTGTAGTTACAGAAAACTCACTTGACAGAATGAGCTGTGTTACATTTTTTAAGGAGCATAACATGAGGTTTTGTCTTCATCACACATTTATAGAGACAATAGCAGCTACAGAAAAAACTTTTATTTGGAGTTTAGACACATACTCTGTGGCTCTTTCAGGTTGCTTTCAGCATCTTGTTGCTTATGCTGTTGTTATACCCTTATATTTTCCCTCTTTCTGTGGCAGGGAATAGGCACAAATTCCCTGTTCATATTTCCATTTTGTGCCTAGTAGTCCTAGCAAACAGAAAGGGATCCATATGAACTACAGTTGCTTTGTCTGACAATTTCCTGGACTCTGGTGTTAGTTCTTGGTTGACCTCACACAATTTTTTTCTTTGCTTGTTTTTGATTTAGAAGTGTGGGCTAAAGTGACCATTTCTCTCCCTTTTTTATATGGCCTACTACCATTTAGATTCCCTAGAAAATAGATCAAACTCTGGGCTCTTTTAGAAATTATCTTTTAAAAATAATATTGCCTCTTCTGTCTCAGCCATCAAATGCACGAGTATCAAATGCACAGTCCAAGTGGGCTGCCTCAGTTAAGTAGAGAAGACGGTGGTGTCAATTGCTTGAGATGTTCTAACTTATTTACAAGGTGTGCGTGTTTTGCTTTGTGGTTTTTTTTCCTTCTCTGAACAGAGCAGGGGTTAAACTAAAATCAATTAAAAAGAAGAATCAGAATCACCTCAGAGTCTGTGTAGACATGCCTTTGATCAGACGTGGACAGGCTGCTCTGCAGGGCTTGGAGGCAGCTGGAGCTCAGCCAGCTGAGCACAACAGCATCACTGAGGGGCAAGCTCAGGCTCTCCTGCCAGGCTGGCTCAGCACACACGTGGAATGGCACCAGCCAGGGGCACCAGGCTGAAGAAACACGCTCAGAATCTTCTGCCATTCAGGTTTCTTTTCCAATCTGCATTTTGCCCCAGGTACCTTCTCAGAGATTTTCTCAGGACATGCTCAGGGTGCTGCTCTGACCATGTCCTTGGTACCTCTCTGAAAATCTCTTCAGGTGCTCTGGCAAGCACTGGCACACACAGCGCATCCATTCGTGCCTCTGCTTCACTTCTTAGTGATGTCTTAGAGCTGCAGTGAAAGCAGGCTTGTGGGCAGTGCTCTTCCTTTTCTCTTCAAATGCAGACAGAAAGTTGTGGTCAACAGCTCTATATCCATGTGGAGGCTGATGATGAGTGTTGTCCCATGGGGCTTTGTTTTGGGACCAGTGCTCTTTAATATCTTTATCAATGACACAGACGGTGGGATCAAGTGCACCTTCAGCAGATGACACAAAGCTGAGCTGTACATACACCAGGTACAGGAGAAGGAAGGGATGACATACAGGGGGACTTGGACAACTGTGAGAATCTGGCCCACCAGAACCTCATGAGGTTCAACAAGGTGCTGCAGCTGGGTTGAGGTAATCCCAGATGTGAGTACAGACTGGGAGGAGAGCCCATGGAGAGCAGCCCTGGGGAGAAGGACTTGCATGTTCTGGTGGATGAGAGGCTGGACATGACCTGTCAGTGTGCACTATCAACCCAGAAAATCAACTGCATCCTGGGCTGCATCAAAAGAAGCAATCCCAGCAGGCTGAGGGAAATGTTGTCCCCCTCTGCTCTGCTCTTCTGAGACCCCACCTGGAGTGCTGCACCCAGCCCTTTGGTCCCCAGCATAAGAAACATGGAACATGGAACTGCTGGGAGCAAGCCTAGAGGAAGATGATGAGAAGGCTGGAGTATCTTATGAACACAGCTGAGAGAGTTGGGGTTGCTCAGCCTGGAGAACAGAAGGCTCTGGGAGACCCTTAGAGTGCCTTCTGATATCTGAAGAGGGCTTTAAGAAGGACAGAGACAGACTTTTTACTTGGGCAGACAATGACAGGACAAGAGGGAATGGTGTTAAACTAAGTAAAAGGACAGCTGTAGATTAGATAATAGAAAGAAATTCTTCGTTGTGAAGGTGATGAGGCACTGACTTGAGGCACAATGCATTTTGGGATGCCTCATCCTTGGAAGTGTACCCAACCAGGCTGGACAGGGATTTGAACAAGCTGGTCTAGGGAACAAGCCCCTGCCCATGGTGGGGGGTTTGGAATTGGATAATCTGTAAGGTCCCTTCCAACTAGAGCCATTCCACGGTTCTGTGGTTGCCCTCTCCCTCAATGGGCCCCAATGGTAGAGTCACATCCATACACTCACTTGAGAAGGCCTGGCCATAGCAATAGTAACTGGCACAACCCTAAAGCACCTTTTATTCACCAAGTTCTTGTTGCTCCCAGATCATCACCTCAATCCTCTTCTACCAGATGCTCCTGACCTTAGTCCTGGGTCCTCTTCCTGTGTTAACAGGGGTCTGTGTGAGATGAGCTGGATTTTGGGCAGTACCTACAGGGGGATACAGGGGGAGGACCACTGAAATGAAGCCAGCACTCTATCCAGCAGTCTAATGGTAGGATCAGTGGCACTAGGTGAGACTGAGGACAAGTAAAAGGAATACTGTCTTTAATTGGAACATTAGGAGTAAAAAAATGGGCCTGTCTAAATGGGATTTATCCCACTGAAGAAAACAACATACCTTTTTTAGACTGCTCATTTTCTCTGCAATTGTTAATAGGTGTAATTTAGTGCACAAATTCATGACCTTTAGAGAGGTATCACTTTTAGTCTTCTGCACTGAAGTCTCCCTTCCCTGCTCACTCTCACATACAAGTCTTCTGCAAACAATGCCACATGCAGCAGGAATCCTCTGTTTGACAGAGAGTTTTCCACAATTACATAAGCTCAGCCTGAGAGCTGATGCGGAGGTAGCTGAAAATTCGAGAGTGAGATTTACAGTAATATAATTAGATCACTTACAGTAAGAGGGAATGCTCCTTCCCGCCTTAGGACGAATGCCATAGGAGCCTCCCACTTCTCCTCCTCTGAGTCATCTTTCCAGAGGCACTTCTGAGAGTCAGCCACCCTCAGGTGTTAAGCTGTATTTGTTTGTGCTGTGGGTGAAAAAATGTGTACACGAACACACAGCCCAAACTTGATTAAGCAAACAAGGGCGAAGAAACCAGAGGGCTGTGGTTTCTTTGAATGTCTGTCTGTCTGTCTGCCTGGTGACAGAGCCAATGCTTGCAGTCTCAGGCACAATACCTTGACTCATCACACAGTCTGGAAGCAGTGCTTACCCCCAGGAGGGCAGAGCTGAGGAGCACACGCACATGGGAGAGCACTGCCAGCCTTATGAGCACTGCCAGCCTTATCAGCCCTGCCAGCCTTATCAGCCTTTCCCGAGTCTCCTTTGCCATGCTCATCCCTGCTTTGCTGTGGTGAACCAGGAGTGCAGGATTTATCACAGTGGTGTAACCCACTGCCTTAACTTTTGCCAAGTTAAATAACTTTGAAAACATTGCTTTGGCCCAAGGATTTAAACACATGGTTTGGAGCAACCCAAAGTTCCCTTCCAGGCTTTGCTTGGGCAAGTTGTTTATCTTTGGTGTACCAGCAATATCTTGGTAGACAATAAATGATGGCTTGTGTGCAAAATAAACCTTATCTACCTCCCAGGCATGTTGAGAGAATGGATGGATGTTTCTGAGGAGTTTTGTAAGCTGTCCATAAAAAGAGTTATAAGTCTGTAGTATGTAATTATTGCCCTTATCTTACACAATCATCCAGGTATTGAAGGAGCTCTGTCTTCATACAGACAAGGCAGGAAGGGCATACTACAACACCAGACTTGCAGGAAGAAGTGGGAGAAGAGGTTTCCACTCCACAACAACTCCAGGCAAGACTCAGTTCTTCTTCCAAGTGGAGCTGGGTCCCATGACTGATGTGACTTTTTTAATCTACATCATCTGTGTGAACAATAAGTACTACAAAAGCATGGAAGCAGGGACCAGAAACTAAGACAGCTTTATTCCATCTGACTGCTACAGCTGCTGGGCTGCAAAGCCTCTGCTTCTTCCTGCTTTAGTCCTGTTAGCTTCTACTGGCAGTGTGGGATATCTTTCATTTGACCAGTGGAAAGCTCCCCTGGCTTTACTGAAGGGATTTAGCAATGATGACAAAAGTAATCTGAAATCAAGGGTAAAATCCATAGAAATAGCCCAGGCTATTCACCTCTGAGTCATAAAGAGAAAGAGACATTCTTTTAAGCAACACATGCCTGACTTGAGCACAGCTGCATCCAGAGAACAAGACAACTTTTGAGGCAAAAGCTGTTCTGACATAAAAGGCTGACCTGAGTCATTGCTTGGCTCAACCAAGCCTTTTGTTTTCAATTTGAAGTTAGAGAATTACCTATACCTACTACTGTCAGGACAGTCAGGGCAACTACAAACTATGACAACTGCCCTGTGAATAAAATTCTGAGTAATCCTGGCATAGGTGGCCAAGGGAGGCTGTAGCAGACAATTGGCTCCATAGAGTGCTAACAGCTCCATAGCACCAAGCCATTTATGAGAAAGTGCTTAAACTCTAGATTTTTTCAGTTTTCTTTAATGAGGTAAGAGAAAAGAAGTAATATTCTCTTTATTTTATAGGTAAAAGAGCCAGAATTCACTTTCTGAAGGTTATCCAAGAGCTTCTGCCAGAGGCAAGACCTGATTTGTGCCTTTTTCCTCTCTTTGGGATTTCTGTCCTTGGCTTTGAATATAAATGTGCTGATTCCAAAGATCTAAGAGGCCCAGCAAAAGAAGTGAACCTGTGGGCTACAAACTCAAAAGGAGAATGAAAGGGAGATAATGTTCTCTCTGTGTGTGTGTAATGTGAAAGTGCCTATAGGAGAAATGAGGATATGAGCTCCAATAGCTCAAAATAAGGAAATAACACTGATGCTTTCTCTGGGAGTGGTAAAGTGGTTTTTGCAAGGCTCATGTGTCAGCTTCTGTGTAAGTGAACTTCATCCCCTTCCTTCCAAGGTAAATTCCTACTGCACTTGACAAAATGTGTAATCCAAAGAAAAAGGGGGAAATCTCTGTTACTGGCAGAATCTTAAGCATTCACAGGATGATTATGTGAAAATGCCCTTATACAGCCCCTGTGGGACAACCATGTTAACAGTAAGCTTTTACTGTGGTTTTCATGGCTGGTCTTTCAGTAGATACACACAGCTCCATCCAAAAAGGCTAGATTTTAAATAATTATTTAGACTTAAGGATCTCCCTAGGGGCCAAACCATCATCCCACCTTTATGGTGGAGGTGTATTTTCCTCATGATTTCTGGTTTAGAGCCTTGCTGCATGCTGGAGAACAATGCTCTTTGCAATGAGAGTGTAATTCTGCTGTCCCATTTCAGAGGTTCCTGAGATCTTGTCCCATCTATTCACAGGGAACCATGTCAATTTACAGATGAAAAATTCTGAAATATTTGTTCTGAACATCTGAAAAACAATCTGAAACCACTGTTCCTAGAGGCTAATGACAACAAGAATCCTGATTTCAGTAGGAAAAGGATTCATTTTAAGCAGGGCAGAATGAACTTAAGGGCAGTATGAATTGTTAGACTTGGCAAGTAGACAGAAGTGTCATGAATGTTATTTTGCCATTATTTTAAGAACAGACTAAACTCCTCTCCATGGCAGAGTAGCCTGCTAAGGAAGGGTATATTCAAATATGAATTAATCATTTTGCCCTTCATTGCTAAAACAGCTGAGTATTAATGAAATACTCATAGATTTTTTATTTTATTTTATTTTATTTTATTTTATTTTATTTTATTTTATTTTATTTTATTTTATTTTATTTTATTTTATTTTATTTTATTTTATTTTGACTGATGTTTCTATTTTATTTTCCTTTCTTCAGATTTTACTCTATCTCTACATGTTACAGGGGAACAGAAGGGGAAGAAAGAGCAAGAGTCTGATATGAAGCCATTGCAATCCAGCAGCCAAATTTCGTTTCCTTCAGTCTTGGATCATATCTCGAGCAAGGTTGTGTGCTGGTAACCAGTACTTCAAAAAGTTTTCATTCAATCTCAGACATAAAAAATCCCTCTGACACCCTGTCAAAAATGTTGAAAACCCCAGGCAATTCTTATTGCTTAAGCACTGGAACATGCTATTAGGAAAAGCTATCCCAATCACAATGACGGCCCACAAGCCAAAGGCTGGCCTTTCGCTCAGGTCAGTGGTCTTGGCGGTAAAATCCAAGCCCAAGCTGTGTGATTTTTTCAGGGAGCTCAAAAACAAGTGTGAGCACCTCCTGTTTTTCACTGCAGATGCATCTGAGACTCTGTTATTTGCTGGGAAGCAGCACAGAAAGTGGGCTGCATTTTGTCTCCTTGATCCCAGCAGGCTAAACAGAACTGGGTGACTGGAGAAGGTCCAGTGGTTCTCAGAAGTCCATCCTACTTTAGGTGAGATGGTTTTGTTTTCTGAACTCTGGCAAAGAGCAGCTGATTTTGTGGAAGGGGAATATGCAGAGTGAAACCACTACAAACACTGATCCTACCAGAAATAACCAGCCCTCCCTTCTCCCTGGTTAGAAATGGAGAGTACAAAAATTCCAGTGATTCATTCTCTTATCTACCAGAATGGTGAGAAAAACCCCACCTAAATAAAAGTGAAATGTTCTACTCAGACTCGTGGCTTTACATGAAATTCTGTTAGCCTCCTGTTTTGTGGAAGTCTGTAGAAGACAATGAAGCCTGACATTTCAGAATCAGTTCCTTCCTTAGAATTCCTCTGAAGCACATGTGCTGTCAGGCTCTCCCTGACCAACTTGGTCTCATGAGTTTCCTAATGATTTTCTCTATAGATAAAAAGAAAACTTCAATGCTCATCCTGCCTGGGTTTTTTTCTTGAGAAGAGACCTTTCTGGCATAGTGACAGGTCTTCCCCCTTACATCTTCAGTGGTCTGGCAGCAAGCAGAAAAGTTCCTCTTGTACTGAGAGTCCTGACCTCTTCTTTGTACCGTCGTGGTAACAAAGAAAGACAGAAAGAAAAGTGCCAATATTCAAAAGGTATCCTTATATAATTGATTTTTTAAATTGATATTATAAGGATACTTTTTGAGTTAGTTTTAAAAATTGATACATATTGATTATACAAGGGAAAGGGATAACCTCATCTGGTTTTTTTTTTATGTTTTTCTGTTCCAGTAGTTACTGATCATTAGTTAAATTATAATACTAAAGTTCTGATGATTCTAATCTGATTACACTCATTCATTCCTTGCTCTTTTGATAGCTCATCTCCTTCATACATCCGTTTGAATTCAAACTGAATTGTTTTGTGCAAGGAAAAAAAAAGTCAAGCGTTTCAAAGTGAATAATATCAATTTGTGTGAGTGTGTGTAAAACAGATAATCACAAACCACTGATGCCAGTGCTGCCACTCATAGGATTTTATTTCAGATTATTTGTGTCCTGTCTTCTGAGTATTTCTCATCTTCACTTTTTGAGTGGGTTTTTTTGATGCTGAGAGGTCTGATTGCACTGTAATTCATTAAGGAAAAGAAAGGGCTACAAACAAATGATTTCATAATGCATCAGAAGGTTTGTGGCTATTATGCCAGAACTACAAAGCGAATGCTGTGCACTAGTTGGATGTGAATGCAGATGAAAACGGATTTAAACATATGTATGCAATGGGTAGACACTATTGTCAAACCCTCAGAAGCTTCCCTAATGAGCCAGGACTTTTATGAGTCAAGAGAAAGCACAATGCAGACAACTGAGAGCTGTAGCAGCTGACCCAGAGACCACATTTCAGACATAAAAAGTCAGAGTGATCAAGATGGCCAGTGAAATACCCAAGCAAACAGATGCTGTGGTAAAAGTACCTTAAACTCAGTGTTTGGTCTAGACATGAGTGAGAAGTGAGGAGGAGTGGGAACTAGATTTAGCAATTTTAAAGCACAACACACTGTCATACCAGGTCAAACAGGTTCAGCAGTTCATTTTGGCCTTCTCATTGTGCTTATTGAGACTTTTTTAATACTTCTGATCAGCTGTCTTGTTCTTCTTCCTACATCAGCTGTCAACTGGCTGGTGAAATAATGACAGTACAGAGGACAGGTGAATTTGTGGCTGTCAGTCACACAAAGTATCTCTTCAAAGATGTACAGTATTTGTACACCCAGGCCTCAAAGGTTCATATCCACCTGTAATGGCAATTTCATTATAGGCAATTGTTCAAGAGATTTTATTGTATTTTATGATTCAGAACAAAAACAAAACAAAAAAAAATAAAAATTATATATATATATATATATATATATGTATGTATACACGTGTGTGTGTATACACATCAGTCTTCACATGCTACACATGCTAAAAAAAGGTTTAATTTAATTGACAGCTTATACATTGATGTCTGCAGGGGAAGAAATACATGCAGTTATTTGGTAATCATTGCTTGACTGTTAGGTGGCCACTTGCTAAAACTCAGTCAGCATTAAAATTAATTGGCACACCCACTGTAACCTCAGCAAAGAAGTCCAGGAGCAATAATAAAATATCCTCTAACTTCCCAGGATGGCTCCTCTAGGCTTGGCTGACTTAAGTACATGGACTAATCTGCCTGAGCACATCTGTAGTATTGTTTGTCTCTCATATATAACATAGAGACTTTAGGGTTAACCTTTAAACGTTCTGGGGTTTGCTCATTTTTAGATGTATGCTGACCTGCAGGCTCTAAAGCTCTGATAGAAGTCCCCAGACTCTTCACTCAGATTAAACAGGGTCAACTCTGCATGGTTAACTAATAGCATTACTCCTTTGTTTACTGAATGACTCAGTAATTAGGTCGGTATCAAGAGACAGGCGTCTGCCCATTACAATTTATTCAAGGAGATCTCATATTAATTACTCTTGAAATGCTTTTCACTCTCCATGGAACTGATTTGATACTTCTAGGTCTGCTTAGCAAGATGAGTGAGCTCAAGGCCACGAGGGCTGCTGCGCTTCTGGCGGAGGGGAAATATCGGTTCCCTGCAAGGCCAAGCCAAGCTTAGTCAGCTCTGCTGCTGTTCTATCCTTCTCCATCCAGCTCATCTGGTCTGGGCAGGGAGCCAGCTCTCAGGGCTGAACTAGGTGAAGACTAACCCTGCAAGGAAAAACAGTGAATTTCCAGCCAGCCAGCTCCGCTCCCCGGCCAGGCTCGCAGTGGGGAAGGGAGCAGGAGCACGCACCTGAGGTGGGAGACTTGTCCGTCCTCATCAGGACCAGCTCCCCTCTGGATCTGGGCTTTCAGGCATATGGAGGCTCAGGGAGGGGAGAATACCTTTACACAGGGTTTTGGAGATCTTAAAATTAGAACAAAGAGTGTAACCTCTAGGGTTCTGCCCTTCATTCTCCAGAGCCCTACTCTTGTTTCTGATCTACATTTCAAATAGAAAAGTAGCATGCAGCCGGGCAGGATCAGCACAAAGAAAATGTATCTCTGGTGGCAAAGCTGCTCATGTATTTGTTCCTTTTGCTTTCAGAAGTCCCCATCTCCAGCTGTGATGTGTTTTCTGCTATGAATCTAACAATTCTCAGCAGTCTTTGCTAAGGAAGTGTCACAAAAGCTTAATTTGTACAACACGTATGCATTTTGACCTAAGAGATGCCTGCAAGTTGGATGGGCTGGCCATAGAGGAACATAAGGAAACTTTCTCTATTTCCATCCTCCATGAAAAACCAGGACACAAGAACAGTTCCTCTGCCATGGGCCTGTTTTTTCTCAATGCCCTTCATGACACAGACCACTTTAAAGGGGGCTGGAAGGCACTCTTTGTCAAATTTCTAGTAACACATCATGGATCAAGTTTATTTTTTTTTTTTCTGAACTAGAGTTACCAACACTAATTGAAACCTGACAATGCTGCCGAGGCCAAATTTCATGAGAACAACAAAGTTACTTAAATAAAAATAAAATGATTCATTCCCCACTCAGTGCACTGTCAGTTACTGGTACTCCCCACGCTTAATGCCTGAGGTAGCTAATGGCATTAACACATGAAAGAAATCATCAACATGCTTTTGACTCCCATTGGAATCCTTTATTAAAATAGTCCTGACACTTTTTTTCTCTGTTTGTAGAGCTGCTATGCCAGCAGCCACACGACCAGTGCTCTGACCAACGGAGTGGTAATTCCCAGAAACACAGAGTTTGTTTAGACTGCTCCAGACAGCCACCTTGACCGGGTAACCTCTTTCTGGGCTTTGCAGTGCCAAATGGGTATCTGTTCTGGCAAGGCAGGGCCACACTCCAGCAAGGAGCACGGCCCTCCCAGAGCTGCATTTGGCAGGCAAGAGGAGACAAAAATACCTCCTGTTTATGGCCATCTTGTGCAGCTGCTCTGGAGACTTTTCCTTGATTTTCTTCTGGACCCCAGGTGCACATATTGGCGTAGCTTCCGAGCTCAGTGGCTGAGGAATCATCAAGGGAACCCACTGGTGATGGAGGGGCTCTCAGGGCTGACAAGCAGCCCACCAGCCATCAGAATAAAACATGCACAGAAAAGGGGGAAAATACAGAAGCTGGTGGGAGTATTGTCTTCTGCGAAGTAAAAGTGGTGGTGACCTATAGTCAAAAAACTGTTCCAACAACTGCGTCCTCCTACCTGAAAGAAAAGAATGGACCAGTTGTGAGTTTGACCTTCCCCTATACTGTCCTTGTGCCATGTTGCTTGCTTTCCCTTCCTACCCTCTTCCTCTCACCCTGCATCATCTTTTTCACTCTCCAAAAATATATGTGCATGCTTGTGGGGAACAAGCAGGCCTTGCCGCAAGAGGCATTTTACCCCAGTTTTCCAAGCTGTGGATTCACCTCCAGCCCATAGGCAAGTGGTCTTTATCTATCTTTATCCAGCCTCTCATCAGAAATGCTGAGAAGGGAAGCAGGCTTTAACCAGTAGAATTTACTTTGGAAAGATGCAGATGTTCAGATGAAAGGTTGTGGTCTTAAACAACAAAAGCATTCATTCTTATGCTTGTTTAGAATTATTATCTAAAATTATAGCACACATTTGTAAGTGCTGTCACATTAAGCAAGTGTTTACCTACTAACATATTGCCTCCCTACCTCTTGGGTTACTGCATAGCATTTTATTACTTTTAGAACTGTAGTTCCTGAGACTCACTTATGGTGTTGGCCGGGTATTTGAAATGAAAACAAGACAATCTACTGCCAGAAAAGTAAAAAAGCATTAATTCGAAGGTAACTAAGAGAGTGATAAGAGACAACTAAGTCACTGGAAGTGTGTCTAAATCCAGGACACAAATAGTCCAGCTCTCAGATGATCTGCAATTTTCAGACAGCTTCAAACTCCAAATCATTGCAAAATCTTACAATGGTGAATCTTCCCCATAACTCCTCTGTTGAACTGAAATCCCTAAGGATTTGTGGGAGAGATATATTTCAAAATTTCATTTTTTTGGGAGGTCTTGGGTAGAATAAGAAGTCACATTTCCTGCAAAGCAAAAGTTCAAAAAATTTTAATTTGCAACCACAGAAGCTTTTTTTTAGTGTCTTGCAGCTAATTTGCAGAGATTTATACAGACCAGAAAATACTAGACACACATAGCAAATGCAGTATATTAAAATTGTATTGTAATTGTAAAATTCAATTTAAACTTTCATGCACCTAGGGTAAGAGAACACTTCACCTTAAAAAGAAAAATAAATTAATGCCACCATCATTCTCTTCCTGTCATTCAACAGCAGTGAACTGGGCACGCTAAGGAAAGTATACTCTGAGTTGCCTCCCCTCAAATAATCCCTCTTCCTCTGTTTCCCTTCTGCCTCTTGTTTTCAGTGGCCTCTCTGTGGTTGTGCTGTGCTGCCCATGCCTTCCAGAGGCAGCTCAGAGCAGCCCCACAAGAAGAAGAGGTTCCTTCTATGGGGAAAGAATACTTGAATTTCCAGTGGCTCAAATAACTTGTTTTAATTTTAACAATTGACACTAAACTTCAGCATACGAATCCCTCCTGTGGCCATGACTCCAGCACTCCAGCTTTAAAGAAAGTATAATTTTGCTGTCTGTCTGTGGTTTATGCTTTCTGTATAGCAGTGAGAAACATTTTGTCTACACAAAAGCCTGGTCTGGCTGGACTTTCAGCATTATTTATAAGGGGATGTGTCAGGAGCACGGGGCAGTATCTAAGTTCAGCACTGTTCTGGTTTATAAATTCAGCTTCTTTAACACCAATACCCAGCTTCACCAATCCTTGATGGCTTGCATGCTCAGTTTTGGCCATGTTGTGCCCTATGAGAGTGGCTGCACATGGGCAAAATGAGAGATGTCACTCACCCTTCTACAGACCATTTATTTTGTATTGCTTTGTGTTTGAGCTGGTTTTGAATGTATGAGACCTATTTTTACCAGGTTGCATAGACGGTGCCTATGCACTCTTAATTAGCTCATGAAATAATTAGCTACTCATTTGGGATATTAAGCAACCATAGCCTGCACTACTATTTGTGCATGAGAGCCTGGCTGGGGTAGGTTTGTCTCAGCCCACATTTATTTCTGCAGTTGCCATGGCTAGCAGCAAGCATAGAAGACTTTCTCTTGTTTTTCCTTCAGTTGTTGAGATGAAACAAGTGCTTCAACCCAGGGCTCCACATGTGAAGAAAATTAAAATGTCTATCTAACTCAGAGATAAATCTCTTATCTGCACATCCTTGGTGAGGAGGTGGAGTCTGCTGTAGACCAGAGTTTGAGCTCATTGCTACCTCAGCTTTGACCCACATCACCCTAGGTGCACACTGGACTGCACACCAAGGTCAGCAAGAACCCCTCTCCTGCCATGGCCTCTCTTCCCCATGGCTCCAACTATCTCCCAGCTCTGTTTTTGTGCTTTCCCTTACTGACCCTTCTGTCTCCTGCATGAGAAAGTTGTGCCCTTCCTTGGGTTGCTTGCTCAGGGCTGTGCTAAATCGTGCATGGCCCCGTTCTGCACGCACTGCTCCCAGTCCAGTGACACCTAATGCACAAAGTCAAAGTGTGGTTTTGGTTTTGGACATGCAAAGCACAGCTGCTCTGGTCCAGCCAAAACCACCTTTCCCTCTGCCTGATTTAGCCTGCACTTTCATCTTGGCGTTCAAAAGCGTGTCCCTTCTGGGATTTATTTAGAGACGTGCTATTGGACTAAAAAAGGCACAAAAGACCTCTCACTTTCTTACTGGAGTATTAGCAGAATAACAACTGTAAGCAGTCCAAAATGTTCTTCTTGTCCTTTTCTTCTCTCCTGTCATAAGTGTTACTTTTGGTGGTGGTTGTTGTTTATTAACCCCGCAAGCCTCAATTACAAAGTCTTGAGGAAAAAAAAACTCAACAGTTGTGAAATTTCCAGAGCTGGCATTGTGTCCTTCTTGCCCACAGCACGCAGTGTTGTTGCTTAACAATCAACCTAAATACTCCTTGTCCCTCCACTGCTGAATGCATCACGCCCATCTGACGCCTCGTCTCCCAGACCAGCTGGGAAGTTCAATTAACTCCATACTCAGGCAAATCACTGCAAAACTTCAGGAAGGATGAGCTTAGGTGAGCGTGGTGCCACCTCTGAGGTTACTGCTGATCTGCTGAGGGCAACATCTGCTGGGTGGCACTCGGTGTCTCCTCTGCCATGGGTAAGGAAGTGCTCGAGCCTGATGGGTGGTGCTCTCGGTGAAGCTTAATTCTGGTGATTTATGAAAACAGTGAAATTTCAGAAACCTGGCTGTCAATGTCCACCTTTCTCCTCCAAATTTGAATGGTCCCATAGCGGGCTCTGCTGGTAGTACTGGCAGTGCCAAAAATGGAGCCTCTAAAAAAGGAATTCCAAACCCCAAAACCCTGATATATAGATACAGATATAGCTATAGATATATAGATATAGATATATACTCCTCATTCCTTTGTCACTTTTCTATTCACTAAAAAGGAAAAAATAATGATGCAACTTAGTCTTTGTTTAGCAATGCACTTAATCCCCATAAAAGAAACAAATTATTCATTGCAGCTCAATGCTTTAACTCCTGGACGAATGGACCCATTCAAATTAGGAATGGGTAATTGCTAAAAGGCTAAATAACTGAGCATTTTTGAGAATAAACAGCCTTCTGAGAGACATTAAATATTGCTTTCCAGATTTTCCATCACCAGACCTTGGAAAACACATGTGATCTCTTGAAAAGCTGCTGACATGGTGCTGTTATGATCAGGGTCTGAGTAGATATAAGTGGAAAATCCATACCTGCTCACAGGAAACAAATGCAGATTCCTCATATGGGATATGAGTTGGATGGAAATTGTCTTTCACCCTCTGATTAAAATAAACAACAACAACAGGAAAAAAAAAAAAACCAAAGCAAAAATAAACGCACTTCACAAAATAGAGTTTAGAAGGAAGAGTGAAGAGGAAATTTGGCTAGCCATATAAAAGAAAATTAATCCTAAACTGTCTGAGATCAACTTTCCTTTCACAATTCCCAGATTACAAATTTGTTTACAGCATTTTAAACAAAATATTTTTCTGTAACCTGTCTTCTTAGAAGCATAAATAGGCAAATTACAAGAATCTGAACAGGAAAGGTAGGATCTTTCATAGTGGAATTTTATTAAATTTTATTTATGATCACATATAATAATCTTTTTTTCTGTTCTCCCTCATTGGTACTTCAGGGAAGGAAATGCATTACTAACTACAACTAGTTTTTGCTTCAAGATATCCAGGATTAAAATAAATCTAAGGTATCTAATAAAAAGGAAACATAAAAAATTATTTGTTTTCCAAAACATTGAACTGGGACATTACAATTGTTCTTAAGAGCATTGTTTTCTCAAGCACTGAATCTCAGTATTTCATTTTTTACTTGGAAATTTTCACTGAGACAAAGTGAAGGGATTTTTCCAGGAATAAAACTAGTTTATCAAAAGAAAAATTAACTTTTATCCTTTATGTTTTCCTTTTGTGCCCAAGAAGGCTACAGAGTACTAGATTTCATGATACATTTTTGTTGCTTTTTTAAAAACCTTATACTCTATGGTTATATCATTATCTCCATTTCAATTTATGAAATTTAAATGATTCTACTTAAAAAATGTGGTGTTGCAGTGACTCACATCTAGAGTCGGTGCAGTGAATCAGTCCAGACATTTATAATTCAACATTCTTTCCTGGATTTTCTAAGTTTGTTTAAAAATAGATCCTTTTGTCTTTCAAGCCCTGTACTTCATAAGCCTGCTTGCCCTTTCATAAGGAGGAACAAGGACGTCAGTAGTCACTACATTTCCATTTATCTTTGTTTACTAGTTAAGAATTAGTTTCTTTTGCATTTAGTGTTATTTCTTTGAGCGCCACCACATCCTGCTTAACAACTTTGGCCTTCCCTATTCATGTTACACCTTGCATATATTCAGATGCTACCATGTACCCTGACAGTTAAAATTCTTCCTGGAAAAGAAATTTCCTATTTTGCGTTAACCAAAAACTCTTGGCTCCCTCTCCTATTATGCTCTGCTGATCTGGCTGCAAATGGATGTTTACTCTTGGAAAAGGACAACACAAATTAAAACTAAAACAAATGCACAAGAATTAGGCTTTTTCTGTCTCTCACACTTCTCAGAGAACATTTGGATTTGAGTTATCACTCTAAAAGTAAGATACAGAAAGTACAAAATTTAAAACTTTTATTTCAGAATGTGACTTTAATATCTCACAGTGTTTTAATTTAGGTGCTCTCCATCTCCCAGATTTTTAAATCATTGATTCATGGTTCCCTTTTGCAGGTCCTTGGACAATTGAAATATCGGTTTAATTGGCCACCCAGGAATCTGTGCTTCCATGGGGAGATTTGGTGGTGACTACACTGCTGAAGCCTGAAAATCTCTGGACAGAGGTGATGGGCAGCTGCCCACCTGGAGATCACCTTCCAGCCCCTGAGGCTGCTGGCTGGATGGGGATTCTCATCCTTGGAGGATGCAGACAAGTCCTGCTGGGCTTTCCTAGGAGGCCTGGAACTTGCTTCCACAGGCGACACAAACCCACGGGCATGGTGAAATCCTCCAGGAAGGGAGATGGAGTTTCCATTTTAAGGCTGCCTCACCACTTGTCTGCACGCCAGGTAATCCTCACCTGGGAGCTCGGGAGCGTCTGGCCCCACACTCGCTCCTGCTGTTTCCAGGAAGGTGATGAGAGGAAACTGCCAGCAGCATTCCCAAGGGCAGGTGTGAGTCAGACATCCTACAGCTGGGGTCACAGCCTTACAGACCATCTGGCTGGCTGGCTACAAGCAGGCTGTAACCCAGACCCAGTCTGTGGCAGATTCATCCAGGGGTATAGATGGGAAGATCCTTGGCAATAAAGGTCTGTGCAGAGATGAGGGCCGTGCTGAGAAGGTGAGAGGGTGCAGGAACAGGGGTCACTCATCTGAGAAAGAAAGCAGCCATTGGAGCTTCCCTCTCACATGGCATTTGAACACACAGATCTTCTGGAAAACATCATCAGAGAAATCCAAATGGGCTTGAAATGTAAAGCCTTTTAATTGATTGCCTTTAAACTGCTCTTCAAGCATTTAAGCATGAACTGAGAACTCTCTGTTTTTTTAGTTTCAAAGAGAGCTTGAACTTTTGCTCTGCACAAATAGCATCTGAGGCTGAAGTGCCAAAAGTTTTGAGGAAAAAAAAATCATTAAACTGTTCACAACTTCACATACCCTGTGCTGAATCATTGTTTTGACTTGCAGGCAGTTACTGTGGGCTCAGACATGGGTATGACTTGTTTTCACAGCAAAGTATTCATATATGAACAAAAAATATATTATGCTTTCAACTTCTGTTTGAATTTTGTTGTGATAGTTCAAAATTCATGTAAAGTCTCCACAATGTTTTGGTTGGAGCAGTTGAAACTTCTTTTATCTTTGGTGGTAGCAAAGCTGTGAACATACTCAGAATACATGTTCCCAGGAAAAGTCACACTGACTGCAAAAAAGAAAGAGAATGTATTTTTCTCTGGACTACATATTTGTTTGTCATAGACTAAAAAAGGGCATGAATCTTCTCAGAGGGTTTTTGTTGCTTTTAAAATGCAGCAATGACAGAATATCCAATGCAATGTTTTACTGGAATTTCCAAGCCCTTTCCCTGGAATACACAGTGATTGTGTGCTCAGGATAAATACAGTACCACCGAGTTAGGGTTTACAAAGAGAACTAAGGAAAACACATTTTACCCCTTCCTACCAATATCCTTTCTTTTTTATAAGTATTTTTTTTTCCTGTCTATTTGAAGAGTGGATTCTGCAGCACTCATTTTTCACTAAATTCTTTCTCCATAAAGGGCAGTTCGCAACTGGAAAGGCAAAGACATTTGTGGAGTGTGATTCCTGGGCTATGAACTCCAGCTGTGGCTCAAGAAGGTGCTTTTGCCAAGTAGGATGCTCCTCTCTTTATCTGTGGAGAGTCCTCAGCTGTTTCACTGTGGCACCCCAAGTGTCATTGGTAGCTTACAGTCACTGTGGGCAAAGAGAGACCTTATCATCATTCACACAACTGTATTTGCACTGCTTACACTAAGTACAAAAGAGACTAACAGGAGTATTTCATATGACCAGCAGCAATCACAGGCTATAGAATTACCTCTGTTTATTCCTGCATCAACTCTCATAACCTGTGGCTGAATTAGAACATATCTTTCTTTGAGAGAGTTGTAATCTTGATTTATTAGTTTGATTTTATTTCTTTGCTTTATTCCCTTGTGGTTTGAATTAGTTCCAGCTATGTATTTTTGTTTGAAATGGAATTCCTGAATTCCCAAGTGAAGTCAATCAGGCAGCAAGATGTACTCTCGGGCATATCTTGCACTACTTGTCCTGGGCACAGACCCTGTGTGAATTCTTGGCCCTATAATTGTTCCAATATGCCCTGAAACTGAAATGGAAAAGGCTGGCATGGCTGTGGGGAAACACAGTGCATGGAACACTCTGTTGTGCCTCAAGTACACGAGCTTCACTTTAAATTGTCTCTGGTTGCAAACAGTCACAGTTGCTGGGTGTGCCATGCTGTGGGGTCTCACAACAGGACAAATCACCACAGCTCACCTGTGGGCTCTTGGGACAGCATGGACCAAGAAGAAATCTCTTCATTTGTGCCCTAAGAGATGAGTGCTTTGTGCCCTGAGGGATGGGTTCCCTGGCTCTGAAATTAGCTCCCACTGGAAACCTGGTTTCTGCAGGATAGGGTGCCTATCAGTACGTAGGGCATTTTTGTTTGATTTGGTTTTCCTGCTGATCTTTGCTGTTGATAGATAGACTCCTGCCATGGAGGAAAGGAGCATGGTCATGCTGGTCTTTATGGGGGATTTTATACAAGATTTGGCTTTTAAATTTCTAGGTGTCTAGCTTTCCATTGCAGCTGTAAAGCACCTAAGGCTTAGCATCCTGCTCCACTCTTCCAGCCAGGAGTGTTGATGGGGAAACACTTCAGTAATGCAGGTAATCTGCTGTTATGCAGTTTTCTCTTTGCTACTCTCAAGGAATAATTTCGAAATATACATCATTCTTTGCTAGAGTCATACTTCTCATGATCTGATGTGTAATATTTTACTGATATGTCTGTCTCTGACTGTGAGAGAAGAAAGCAGAATAAAGCCAAGAAAGTGGTAAATAGCATACACTATAGGAATATTAAGAAATGCTGAGTGGGTGGGGGAAGGAAATTACTTCAGAGACTGAAGGTATGAAAAGAGGAAATTACTTCATTCCCCACGTTGTCATGCAATGTCTCAGCATCCAATCATAGGGAATGAGGCAAATAAACAGGAAAGGAGAAGACGAAGTAGGTTGTTCCCCAGGGCAGTGGGAAAGGAGCCCTGTAAGCAACTGCCCAGAGTGGCTTCAGGAGATGTTGTGAATAGTTAAAGCAAGGAAGGATGCTTGCAGCCTACCTGAGGTCAGCCATAACAGCTGCCTGATGCTCCTAGCAAGCTACCTAGGGGACTGGAAAAGTATGGAGACTTCCTGCTGCTAGTTTAGTCTTTAATAATGGGATTTTGGTTTCAATTTTGAGACTTTATTTCACTGTTATTAAAGTATATGCTTCAAATAAACACATTATTCCATATATAAATCTTCTGCTAAAGATGACTCTGAACAAGCTAACAAGAAACACATCTCCTTCCTACGAACACAGTAATCTTTAAAACCAGAGCTATGGGCAGTCTCTTGCATGCCCAGCACAGCTGAAGCAGTCCCAGCAGGACAGTTCTTACTCTGCTGTCTACCTGAAAGGCCATGAGCACATCAAGAACCTGTTTGTCCCCAGAGTGGGACAGCTCCATCAGCTGTGGCCTCTGACTGCACTGACTTTCAGGATGTGCCTGGGAATGGTTTGGCCTGAGGCATCACCACAGAGCACAGGCCATTCAAACAATTTAAGAGGTTTGATTTTCAGTGCTTGGAAACATTTCCAATTTTATTTACTCACATAGATAAAACTGAAGTGTTCCTGCACTGAGCTGCATGATGTGGTTTAGGGGCCTAAAACCCAGGGTCTGTGCATGTGTCATGTGTAATTTCCTCCAATACCTGACATAACCTAGGGAAGTTTCTTTGGCAGACAGTAGTACAGTGGATTAGACCCTGAACCACAAGTGTCCCCAGGGAATAGGTAGCACATTTTAAAGGCTCTCGTCTGACCTAGCCCAGTTAGTGGCAAAGATCTTGTAGGCTGACAGAGGGGCTGTGGTGCTGCCTCTGGCTGCTCTGCTCACCCCCTTGGTGACTTCTGCCTGAACCAGGCATCAGGAAGCAGCATTCTCTGGCTTTGACTCAGGGCCAGCTTCTGCAGCCTCATTCCACCCTGGCAGCCCAGCTTTGCTCACTCTGTGACAGCCTTACTTGTAAAGCAAGGAGGGTTATAATTTTGCTAATATTTTAATTTTTTTTTAATTGTTACATTCTGACTTTTTTTTAATTGTTACATTCTTCCCTCATTTCCTCTGGGAATTTCAAAACGCCTGGTACTGCTGAATAGCCTGGCTCCAGGATGCTCTGTTTTGTGCTGATTTCTGTGATTAGGATGATAAAAGTTGTGGTATCAGGCAGTGTTTCATTAAGGCCCAGAGACCTCTATGAAAGGATAATTCTTTAGGGGGTTCTCAGTGCATGTGATCCATAATGCTGATGTCTGTGGAGCCAAGATCTCCTTGGCTGCTTTGTGTGGGTGCACAGACAGCCCAGGTTTGTGACTGGTTTGTATCACCAAGAGGCTACAAAGCAGCCCAAGCCTGCTGGGGACTATGGCCTGTGGATTCTATCTTATTTCTGGATACCTGGGGGAGATCATTGTTTTTCAGACCGGAATGCTTTTTGTGATCTTGAATCCTTTTTGATTGCAAGCATAGGAGCCAGTACAGGAAAAGCATCTTTAAGCCAAGTTATTCCACTCATCCAGCTGTTAAAAAATCCCCAGAGGAAATGAGGGGGAAACCCAGACTTTAGGTAAGCCTGAACGTTTGTATTAGAGATGTATTAATAATTGATTTACTGTCACCTTTTGGCCAGTTCTGTGTTAAATTTCATTTGTTTTTTGACCCTACAGTGCTCCTAGGCCTAACCACTCTGGCTTATGTGGGTCAGGTCTTGGTAAGCCTTTGATCTTTGGAAAAGCGGCCTTATCCTGACTGACCCAGTCTAGTTTTTGATATTCATTCTACTTTTTGATATTCATATTGGATGTCTGATCAACACCTTCTCAGAAGGAAATAATTTGGAAGGTACATGAAGCAACTTGCTCTGGTATTTTAGGAGACCAGCTTTAAAATGTATGATAAGCTTATATCAAATAAGCTATGAAAGAAAGAAAGAAAGAAAGAATGTCCTTCCTCAAACCAACTGAATGAATATTTTGCTGTAATCACCTGGCACTCTCTCCTTGTGTCCACAGAGTGAGTAACCAAAATCCTGTTTAAACCTCTCCATTGTTCAAGGAGACTGTTTTACAAGGAAAACCAAGAACATTCTGAATCATATTAAACTCTTGACAATTGCTTTCTGGCTGCACATTAGTTAAATATGCTCCGAGATCTTATATTTGAGCAGTCATGCTTTTGACTGGTTTTGCTTGATCTCATTCCTGTAAGATCCATACTGAAGATGAAAGCTGTAATGACTGGCTCCAGCTAAGCAATATTTTTTTGGAAAAGTCTGCACTTTTGCCACATGAGATTTAGGTCCTGGTGATGCCTGAAGTGCATGGCAATGGAGGGAGGACATGACAGCACCAGGAAGACTGGCAAGAACCGGACTAAGGTTAAGGCCTGTCATACTAAAATGCTCTTTTTGATGATTAAGTCACATATTTTCAAGGAAATACTCTAGGTAAGATCTGTAAGGCCCTGCTCCCTTCCTTGGTGGCAGCTAAGACCTCAGTAGTACCCTTCCTTTTTCCCAGCTCACAACCCTGACTACATCCCAGAGTTTCCTTGCTGAGATATGGAAGAAGAGTCTCTCTATCCTACTCAAAACAAAAACACATTTGGAAAAAGGATTCAGGATGTTACAGTCCAATACAGAACACCTTGGGAACAACAGCTTAGGTCATGAAGCAGCTCTCTGCTATAAATTTGTAAAAATATAAATTTAAAGCTCCTATGAGAGAAATGATGACCGGACCAGGAAACCAAAGGAGACCTTAACCCAGCTGGGGAGAAAGATTCAGTTTGTTTGATGTTTTGGCGTCATCCTGACAACCACCAAGGCAATAATTAAGTCATTAGTGCTGTGGCTCTTTGGCATTAGTTTACCCTGCAGCAACACACTGCCCCCAGTGTGCTTGTTATGTTGATTTTACTGTGTGTCCTGGTGCAACCAATTGTTATGGATGTTTGGAGTGTTTACCTCAAACCACTGGAAAAAATTGAGTAGTTTACCATAATAAAGGGGTAGCGATGATTTCATTACAGTCTGTGTTTTAACAGTTGTCAAACATAATTATTAAAGGAAAACAATTGCGGATGCTGATCTCTCTGGACTTCTGCTCGACCCTGCTTCACAAACATATGGAAAAAAGTAAGACATTTCTGGAAAAAATATTAAAATAGTAAATTTTATAAATATCACATGCTGGGAAAAAAAAAAAAACCACCCTTGCTTGTCCAGCTGAACCAAACCCAGGCTGAACCACACAGCAGTAGCTGGCCTCTGTTTCTGTCCAGGGGATGCTCACATGCTCCAGCAGAGCCCCTGTGGACAGAGCTTCCCACCTCTGCCTGCCCCAGGCTCCCCTCCAATTGCAGCAGCTCTCCCTGTGGAGCAGCTCTGGGGGGGCTGGGTGGAATTTAGGCCACATGAATGCAGCCCCCAGGCAATCAATAAAAGGCTGTGTTGCTTGGATCTCCACATCCAGAAGAGTTAATTGTGATCAGCTCCATGGAAGTAGGCAGGGTGTTTTACTAGGGAAAGGTACCCTGGGATATGAACTGAACTCTGGCCACAGAAGGGTTGTGCTCCCCTAACTGAGAGCAGATTTGCTGTTCTGCTTGGAAAAAATCAACAGCAGGAGCAATAAACAAATGGAGCTATTATCTTTAAAATAAAGGAAGGATTTCCAGTTGGCTGGTTCTCCCTTATAAAAGTATTTATGGTGCACATTTTTGTCCACGGATAAGAATATTAACATGCAAATAAATCAGTTCTCTGAAGAATGGTGGAAAAAAAACTTTGCTAATCATGTAATCATAAGTATTTTTTCTCTTTTATGTGGAAAAGACAACAGAAACATGGGATGGAAAGTGGTGGAGAAGGTGAACAGTCTAAAGAAATTAGACTTATACATAGTTACAGTTATACATAGCTCTACACAGTTATATATATTTCAATTCTGTCTAAATATAGAGCTCTTTGGTAATATGAAATCTGTATATCATGAGCTTTTTTAGAATATCCTGTGCTAAGACTCTTAATCCTATTTTCAGCTGTGAGAGCCCTGATCTGGTTTTGGACTTGCTTGAGGCAGTAAAACTGCTAAAGCTTTAGGTTTTATTTTGCCTTTGCTATAGCCCTCCAAATCTGAACTGGTAAATGTTGCTGTCACTTTTGGGGGGTACCTGATCCAAAGACTCTACTAACAGGAAGCTAAAGGCCACCTCATCCTTGGGGTCACTCTGTGTCAATGAGAAATCAGGTGAAAACAAGTGAGAGCTCGTTATAATCTCATTTTCAAATTAATTCTTCAAATTCCTGGTTTATTCCAGCAAATAGGTTTCAGGGGAAAAAAACAAACAGGGAGGAGAATGAAACCCTTTACTGGGGAGAAGATGGATGGGCTAAATAAGGTCATGGTGCCTTTGTCATCTGGAGCTCTCCCCACTATATCTGAATGTGCAGAGGAATGTGGTGACACATTCCTCAAAGCTCTGTCCTTCTCACCCTGCTTGGAGCTTCTCATTTTGTTTCTTTGTTTTAGGTCAGTTAATTTCAGTATTTTTCTTAGCTGTACTAACAGTTGCATCCATGGCATCCTCAAGTGTCTTAGAATCTTGAAGCTCTGGGAAAGAAAAAAATGTAAGCCTATTTTTACCCTTATTTTACATCAACCTTAGGCTACCCATTTTTGTGCTAGGTGTGACTTTACCTGCTGCTGCCTTTTGACTGATCTGTATTTTGGGTTGCTGGCTTAGCTGTCCTCGTGAGCCCTCTAAATGGTTAGGAACGTTAGCATACAGAGAAAAATTCCATTTAACCTACCTTGAATTCCCTTCAGTGTGTGCTAGAGAAAGTGAATCAAAGCTCTTCTTTCCATGTCTCGTTGACTGGATGTACATGTGATTCTTCTGTCACTCTCACTTCTTGCTTCATTTTGGTTTCTATCTTGTCTTGCAAATGACATTTTGGTTGAGTTGCTGAGCCCTGGAATGAATAATTTTTATTTGCACATGTATATGGACATGTGCTCTGGATGTGCATCTGTTTTATCATATTTTTTACAGAATCACAGAACAGCTGAGTTTGGAATGGACCTCTAGAGATGGTCTAGCCTAGCCTTCCTGCTCAGAGGAGCATCAAGAAAAGCAGCTTGATTGAGGGCCATGTCTGTCAGTATTTAAGTATCTTCAAGAAAATACTTAAATAAGTTCATGCTCTAAAACATGTCTAGATAACTTGTGCCAGCGTTTGACATTATCCAGGAAAAAAAAAATTATTTTCCTTATGTTAAAGGGAATGTCCTATATTTTTAATTTGTGTTTGTTGTCTCTTGTTCTGTCACTGGATATGACAAAGCAGAGCCTGGTTTCATGAGCTTTATTCCCACCAATCAGGTATTTACACACATTGATCAGATTCCCCTGAGCCTTCTCATCTCCAGGCTGGACAGCCCCAGCTCTCTCAGCCTCTCCTCCTGGGTCAGGTCTTTCAGTCTGTTATTCACCCTTGTGGCCCATCACTGCACTTGCTTCAATTCTTTCTTGAAATAGGGAGCCTAGGACTGGATCCAGCATTTCATATATATCTTTAATTTCAGATTATCTTAACACTTTATTTGAACATTTGGATACCGTTCCAAAGACATCCATAATTAATGGACATGGATTCCTAAATATTGGCAAGGATTCCTTAGCAGACAACGTTGATGAGTTAAACATAAAACCAGAAACCCTTTGGATGGGTATTTCAAAGTCATCATATAAACCACAGGCTGGTTTACTGCCTTGATTATTCATGTGTGGAAGCCACAATGCCATTATAGAAAATACAAGTGCTTTTTTACATCAAAGATCCAAGCACAATGCAAGGGTTTGTTCCAAGTCCTGGGTGGCAAATAACTGGAGGTTTAAACCTACACACCACAATCCCATGTGAGTCTGTTCAACTTCAGTCCCTCACTAAATGAGGCTAGTAGCAAAGTTCTCCTCCAGATACTGTGAGGTTTGTCAGAAAAGGATTGGAAAAACCAAGGTCTGCCCTATGAGGACAATAACTGTTCGGACGGTGATCACAAAAATAACATGGCAGATGACTGAAAGGAAAAGAGCAATTATGGAGTTAAATTAACCTCAGAGAAGGAGCTTTCTCTGTTGTCCTCTCCTATGGACTTTGTTAGGAAAAGCTAAAAGAAAGATTCCCACCAGAATACTGTCCTACCGGGTATGGAGATAATGAATCACCAGTTCCTCTAGCTGATATGATAGCCTTTAATAAACTACACCACTTACTGAGCAGAGACCTCTTCTTATAACAGACCCAAGATTCAGCAGTTCAGCCCACAGGCTCCTAAAAGAAGTTCCCAAATCCCAGCATTTGCCTGGGGTTGGTTTGTTTGTAAACAAGGAAATAAGCAATACTTCATGCTCCCTTCCCAGGCCCCAGGAGTTCTGGTACATAACCTTCCACTGCTGTCACCCAAATATTTGTGTGACTGAATTTTATTAGCTGAAACATTTATGGCATTGCTGTGTTTTAGCATGAAAATGTAATGCATGTCAGATATTTTCCCCTTCCTCCATATTCTGTGGACCCTTACTGGCAGCTGCTCCCTCTTTAGCTTTTTAGGAAAAGGCGATTTTACAGTCTTCTGTTTGTTCTGTTTGTTCATTGTCCAAATGTGCTTGAAGAACTCCACCACTCTGACTGAGAGTCAAACGTGATAACGAATCTTTGGCCTTCAAAGATCCCACACTTTGGAGACTCTGCAGCAACAAGTCCCTCTGAGCCCCCCATCCTCTTGCAAACTAATGATAAAAGTTTCACGGGCGCAGACATCACATACTGATGTTGACACTTGCTGGTGACTAAAGAATAAATGACATGCAATGCAGTTGCCTTGATATCCTGTATTCTGACCAGATTTAGCTCATCTTCCTGCCTAATTTCCTTTGTCTTGTTTGTAGTTCTTTTTCTCCTTAATTGCTGCTCTAGCCTGTCTTTATAAATTGCATTCCCGCATGTTTACTCGTCAGGGGCACACAGTCACCATGTGACAGGACGTGTGTGCTCAAAACTGACAACGTGTGTGGATCAAAGCCAGCAAGGCAAAGAAAAAGCTTCATAAACAATGCTGTAAATAACATCTGGGCTGTCCAAATATGGAAGAACGTGGTAGCTTTCCCTCTTTGTTGTTATTTTGTTTTGTCGTGGATATCTCCCTATAGACACAAACAAGTCTGAAGTCAGTAATTATGATACAGATTATTTTAAACTAATTCTCATCACCAAATGCACACAATAACATACTGCAGACGGAAAAACCAGGCAAGGTGAAGTGAAACTTCAGGAAATGAATGAACCAGTGCCGGAGAACAAAGCCAGAAAAAAAAGAAAACAAGCCAATTAAGAAACACATGGAAAATTATTAAAAGAATCTCAGTTTAAACATCCTCATCTCATCCCACTACAGAAGATATTGACACACAATTTTTTCAATTTATCTGAATGTCAGAAATTGGAATGCAAGCAAAGGAGAACTGTCCAAACCCATGAAAGAGTGGAGTTCGGACAAAATAATTTCTGAGTCACAAAATTGCTCCTACTTTCATTATATTTTACAAGTTAAAGTCAGACTGGATGCTGCTTTGCTGGGAATCCTGGCTGTGGGTGTTGAACCAAAGCTGCTGCTGTTGCAGGATAAAGAGGTGGATGAGAAATTCATTCACCTGCAGCCCCCAGGTTGTTAGACCCTGTCTTTTTTTCTGGAATCAGTGGAGAGAAATGTGATGTGTATGTTAACCACATCCAGTGGGCAATGGGCATGTGGTAATACTATAAATACTATAAATGTTCATTCCTTCATTAATTCCATCTATATTTTTAGCTTTTTCTATTGGTGACTTTTCTCTGTACAGGGTCCAGCTCTATAGATCCTGCTTTAGGTTGGACACTCATAAAGGCAATGTTTAAGCCAAATAACTGTATACATGAGTAAATGAGGTAGGATGCCTGCATCTGTGAATTCAAGAAGGCTTTAGTCTCCATTAAGTTTTGTGTGCCAAAACAAGATAGATGATACTAAAATATGCTCTGGTTTTCAGTATTGTCTCTTCAGAGAGGTAAATGGGTGCCTCTTGGATTGTGTTAGCTGCAACCTAGGGTGGCAATAAAAAGACTAGAGGGTTTTCCTGTACCTTTCATTAATCTTCATGGTCTTTATGAATGGGAAGCATAATTAAAATTATTTATCTGAATACAACATCTCATGCTTATTCAGAACAGCATATTCTTTTAGGTCTTGATTAAGTATGCCATTATGTCTTCACAGAAATTTAAACAAAATGATTGCTGATTTCAAATAGAGCTGACAAAATTTCAAAGTTTCCAGGACAGTGCAAGTCACTTATGACTTTGGTCCATTGCATAGATGCAGAAGGAAATTCCAGCTGTCACACATTTCCGCCTACAGCTGGCAATATTTTTTATATCAAAACTCCTTCAGAGCAGGCTGGCAACAAGCTGTGCACAAGAGCCCCACTGAGGCTGCTAAAAGCTCTGCATAACCCTTGGGACCTGATGCCCATCCCAGCTTCAGCACAGAACAGGGATTTACAGCTACTCAAACTGATAATGAAAAGGTTAACATGAGTGTTTTCTGTAATAATCTAATCCAAATCTCAGTGAACTGCAACCGAGGATGGTTTCAGACTAAGTCTTGATGAATGAATGCCCTCATCTTCCATGAATCCAATAAATGATTACGAGTTCAGCAAGGATAATCTGTGCTTCTAGGAATTTCTGATTTTTAAGCAGTTAATACATGTGTTTGTAAATAATTCTCCAATCATTAAAAGTAGCTGGCCTCTTTTTTCTGCAGGCTATCGATGCATTTTCAGGATGCCAAAATGCACACAGATATGGACCTTAAACCACATGGTCAGTCTGGTCTAGGCTTCTTGAGCAGCATTTCTAACATTGTCAAGACAAAAGTATGTGCCATTTAGGCCATATCCATGCTAATAAAAAGTAAGACACATGTACTATCCCCTTAAATCTGCAGGCAAACACTGTTCAAGATTTATTTCTACCGTAGTACAGATGCTGACCCTTGTAAAGAACAGTTATATTAAAACCAGGCATGAGGGAGTAAGGGGGGCATTTTAGAAGTGCACAAGGACAACACGCTGTGCTCTTCACAGATAGTTAAAGATGTGTAAGATGGCTATTTGCCTGTTCACAAATTCAGATGGATGCAGCTCAACACTTTTGGGAGCATTTGATGCTACTAGAGGCTGACTAGGATGAGAAATATGTGTATTATGTATCAGTTATTTAGAAGCATCTGGATAGAGAAGGTATTTATTACCAAAGCAAATCCATAATGTGGATTGTTCTGTCATACCCCCTACATAGATATATGCTGAATTTATATACCAGAGCCTGAAGATTTCCCATTCTGTTGTGAACATTTTGCTTTCTTCTCCATTCTGAGCAGCTCTCAATTAAACAACAACTTGCATTAATCTTCAAAGTGAAGCAGAGTCAGGGAGAAATGCCACACAGCACCTTGTGAAAAACACAGATGAGAACTTGAATGCTAAGGAGGACAAAATAGTCCTGTCATTGAAGCCTTATGGCAGCTTCCCAACCATAAGCTGTGCCTGGACCTCCTGACAGAGCATTGAGACACCTGTGAACAGCCAAAGCTGCTGGATTTTTCTCCAGCCTCCTGATAACTTCCAGTGCTCCCCGGGGTGCTGCTGGATGCTCTGCAGCCCCAAAAAGCCCATCCTTGCCAAGGGCCTAAGCTTGGCCCACCAGAGATGCCAGAGCAAGAAGGGTAGCACTCAGGAGGCAGTTTCAGGGTTGTCTGTCAAAGCCTGCACCAAGAAATCATTTCTGGGGAGAGATTTTGGCATCACAACTCTCCCACAGGACTCCAGCAGGTGCAGAGGACTTAGAAGAAGATGCATATAGGACTGGCGTGGGGAGAGAACTTGGTCTTGGGGTTTAGCATTCAGACACTGCATTTGCACTTTTTTACTGAAATTATTTTATCTGTCTTACAGTGTATAAAGAGGTTCTGTCAAAGAGGAGAGGAGTTTCCAAGGAGAATTGCAAAGGACATGGCTGTGTTTGGAAACCATCAGATGCAAAAGGCTTATCCCCAGGCTTTCTCCATGTCAGTGACACAATTTTAATAAGGGGAACTTGTCTTCTTCCCCCAGCTTCTAACTGATCATGAAGGAGCTATGATACTTCACAGGGCAGGAACAGTAACCAAACTCACCTTAAACATTAACTTAAAAGTAATTATTATTGGCTTCACATAAAGAGAAATTTAAAATCAGAGTAATTTTATTTATTTTTAAACCGAGAAACAGTAAATTTCCGGTGCTGATAGGAAAGTGCTGATGAACAAAAATGATAAAATCTTTTTTTGCAAGACTTTTATTTGTTACTGGCAGCCTGATGTTGGTACATATCTTAATCAAGGCCTTGTTCTGTGCATTTTCTTTCATCCTTGAGCCAAAATGACATGTCCCTGGAAATAAACAATGCAGACAAAACAGGAGGGCACTATTCCATATTATACCTAGAATATCTGTCTTGTTTGGCGACTCCATGGGTGCTTCCCTGCATGAGAAGATATGTCTTTCATTGAAGATTTATATAAGAAAATAAAGGAGTGTGTATGAGATATATCTATTCTTCAGTAACAAACCAGAAAATTTCACAAATATTTTGTCCGCAAAAGAGAATTTTAAAATTGTGCCTGCTAATCTTGCTGTCTTGTTTCAGTTTCCTTTTTGGAGGAAAGTCAACGGAAAGCTTGTGGCAGGATAGTTATCTCCCTGAAATATTGATTTCCTTAAAACTGTTGATTTAGCTTATGAGCCTAAAAATTAGACAAAAGTGGCATCTGTGTGCAGGCCAAAATGTCTGCAAAGTTCTTTAGATTTGTTCTAGTCTTTGATATCAGGGTTTTGAAGACGCATTAATGTGCCTACACTACAAGGGGAGAATTTCATTGGTGTTAAGTAGATTCGTCCCCATTTTTAATTTTCTAAGGGAATGACTAGAAAACTTACAGAGGCAGGGTCCTTCAGGCATCTGTTTTTCAGCTTGCTTACACAGCATGTGCAGACAATCTCCTCAAGAACAAGAAGATACGTTTTCTAAAAAAACCATTTTGCTGATAATCTCCAAATAATTTTTTCTCCATAATTTATCTGATGATACAGCAGGTATAAAGTGGGTAGCTTGGGTGAGAGTTGTTTAGACTGAGTTTTAGGTAAGTGAGAGAAGTCTTTTATGTTCAGAAGTGTATGCCCCCCTTGCATTGCAGTCGCAAAATCCAGTCTTGGCAGTGTGGGAATTCCTGGCCCCTGATTTTGGTTGTGGGTTTTGGGTTTGTTTTGTTTGGTTTTTTGTTTTGTTTGTTTGTTTGTTTGTTTTTGTTGTTGTTGTTTTTGTGGTTTTTTGGGTTTTTTTTCCTGAACACCTATACAAAGATATTTATTAAAGTAAGGAGAAGACTCTTTTCCTTTAAAACCACACATGCAAGCACTCTTTTTCTCTCTCCTCACTGCAGGTTTGTTGCTCTAGACTCTTTCTCCATCCCCATCCTGCCTGGTTTCCTGCTACGTGTTTAAAGAAACAGAATATATACCCTCATAAAATTAATATCAAGTCATTCCCTCAGAAGAAAGAGCGTCACCACTGGAGTTAGCACAAAATATTTCCTTTTCCATCGAGAGGCCTGACTGAGACAGACACGTCTGACTTGGGATTCAGTGTTATCCCAGCAGATGTAGTTTTGAGTTGAGGATGCTAAAAATAAGCTGGTGATAACCGGATAACTGCTTATTTTGAAACAATTATTTCCTTGGATACAGAGAGACACAGTGTGTGTTCTTCTAACATCTGCACTTTTTCTTATTTGTGAGTACATGAAAACAGGAAAATAGTATAAAAGACCTGAAGCGGAATTTTTGTTGCATCACAATTCTGCCAATGAACTTCCACTAGAAATAAATTGACAGTTTTAATTGTGTTTCTTAGGCATGTAATATACAATTCATTATTGTGTTATGCATCCTATGATTGTGAGATACTCTTTACTGCTCATTGTTATATCAGGCAACATTTCTCTCCTGCACACATCTGGTTTTATGTAGTTCCTAGCAATGGCACAAAAACAGAGCACATGCTTTGTGGCATCTCTTCACAGCTGAGTTTCCTTTGCTTGCTTTTTAGAGGGTACTTAGCATTTGCTTGGAACTTGATAGTTTTGAAGCAAGTCCTTATTTACAAGTGATGACATTAAAGATGAATAACACAAAGAGAATCGGTTCAGCAATATAATTTTGAAGTCAATCAAGAAACTCTCAGTAATTAATAGATACTTCATTTTAATCTCTTGCAACAGATGCATGTACTTCTTTTGGCAGTTAACTGCTTTCAGGCACTAATTTGACACCATATGGGTGTCAGATTTCTGATATCAACAACTGCTTAATTAATTGATGTTTTTATCTTTGAATGGGTTGTGTCTGCTCAGATCAAAAACCTAAGCATGCTATAAAATTGTAAATAGAGAGAGCTTTCCTTAGAGACTAATGCAGTATAACACTCAAAATTGGGATATGTTATGTTTATGATTGATTTCACTTGGATATCATGTTGCTATAAGTGTGAGAAAGAGAGATGAGCCAGAAACCAAAGACAGTGCTGGAAAGCACATAAGTAAAGTATTGCTAACCCCAAAATCATTAACCACTCTCCCTAGTAAAAGCTACTAAACAAAAGCAAAACACAGAGATTATTCTGAAAGTGGCAGAAACAGATAAACAGAAACTTCAGGTTTTAGTTTTTTCTCTAGTTCATTTCAACAAATGGAGCTTAGCCTGGCATTTAGGGAAACTTAGAATGTAAGGAAGGTCAACAGTCATAATAGAGGTGCTGGGCACCATTTAATCACTATTTCTTAACACACAACAGTGTACATTATTTGAAATGTTGAGGCATAGTATCTAAAATAAAAGGAAGCAAGTAATTATTTTACTCAAAGCATAATTAATTCACTGTCACATGATGTCATGGAAGCCAAGAGATATAAATGGATTCAAAATGGTAATAAAGAATTTTATAAAGAATAGGTCCATTGATGAACATCAGAAACAATAGCCCAGATGCAGCCTCTGACTCAAAAATTCTCTGAACTCTTGATTGTTGGCCTTTTGCAAAGAAGGGTCATTCTCTCTGCTTTGCTTAGCCAACCCTAGCTGGCTAGTAAGCTAGATGGATTTGGCTGGGCCCATGGCGGTCTTTCCATTTTAAAAAGGAAATAATAAAAAAGCAAATTTTCACAAAAATTTCATATATCTCACCTCTGTCAGTTGTGTCGCACTATAATCACAAAGGAACAAAGAAAAACATAGGGTCTGGTGTTGGTGAGGATGGAACAGAAAAGCTTTATAAACATGATTGCTTAGCAAAAGATTTTGAGAATATAGAAATTATAAGCAAGATTGAAATGGAAGCAAGTTTTGAGATCTCTTAATTACTGAACAACTAGAAAATAATGGTATGGCTAGCCAAAAGTAATCCCTTCTTGATGAAACAATACTCTTTGCAAGCAAGCAAGTCTAAGGGTCAGAGCAGACCTTGCAACTTAGCAGATAGGGCCCAAAGAGTAAGATTTAAAGTTTAAAATGTAACACAGTATAGTAATGTAGTGATTCTTATAAGTTGTATAGAAATGTTATAAAATATGCATACTGTAGTAGATTAGTTAGTGAAAATCTGAATATTCAACATTAAAAATAATTTATTGTATTGTAACGAAAACTTCACTCTCTTCCACTTCTCTTTCTCTTCTCTTTCCTCACTCTTCCACTACTCTTCCTCCACTCTTCCTCTTCCTCTTCTCTTCTCTTCTCTTTTCACGCTCACCTCTACACTTCTTCACCCCCTCCTTTCTACATGCTCTCCACTCTTAAACCTTTACCGTTGACTCTCTTACACTTTAAGCCTCTCTTCTCTCAACCCTATTCCGAGCTGCAGCTAGCAGCTCGCAACAAAACCCTACACCCATGCCCTTTGTAATAAACCAATAGTTTCACAACTTAACTACAAAAATCTCTCATCTCCGTCCGTCCCGACCGTGCATGACCCCCGTCACACCTACAGTCTGGAGTGGAGAGGGAGTCTTGCTGGGAAAAAGACTTTCATTTTACACAAACTCTACATGTTCACAACAAAGAAATATGAATTCCATCAGGAGAACCAGAAGAACTATGCCTTGAAACTGATCAAGAATTATTACACATCTTTTTAAAAATGTTACATTCATCCTTAAGAAAAGTAAATTGTAACTGAAAAAAAAAAATATGATGTTATTTCTTGTAGCTGTATCAGAAAGGGAATTCCCTGTTTCTGTGAGGAATGGTGAGATTTCTTCTAAACCAAGCATGTTCCTTATACCACAGTCTGAGGACAACAAAATTTAACTGGAGCTTTCAAGTATGGTTTAGTTCCAGTTTGAAGGGGATTTTCTGGATTCAGAGTCTGAGTTCTTGGTTGATCTCTATCAAAAATTTCAAGCCAATCTTCAGGATCACCTTCCCTCCCACTCCTGTCCATGAATGTCCATCTCCATCACCTGCTGTTATTCCACCCCATGAGTCTGCAGGCTGCACTGCAGCCATGGTTAGCTAACAGCCAACAACATCTTGAGTTTAGCAGCCCTGTCCTGCTGACTACAAACTCAGCCTTGCACTTTGCCAACAGCTCCTTCCCTCAGTGGAAAGGGATCACTGAAAGCGTCCCACACCATTCCGCTACTGTAATTTCTCCACTGGCTGGAATTCATGAGCTTCCAGAGGCGTGCCATTGCCAGAGGATGGGCTTTGCCTGAAGTGCCTGAAGGAGGTAAAGCCCTGTAGTGCTGCTGGAAGGACTCACAATACTCTCAGTGTATTCTGAAGGTCAGCTCAGGAGTGACAGAGCCACAGCAGAACAGCGTGGAGATCATCAGCTCACATCCTTGGACAGAGAAAAGGAATGGTGCCACCCTGCATATGTGGTTTTCAGCTTCTCTTTTCCTGGAGATATGATGTAGAAAAACAGAAAGTAACTTTTTAATGACAATGAATAACTCAAATGTAACTTTCCTTATAGAGTATCACCAGAATTTTGTGTGGGTCAAAGGGGTCTGTTAGGTCAACTTCAGGCTCCTTAGTATGAACTCCTTTATGATTTAACACATTAGAAAATGTTGCCTAAACTTTGGGCTCAAACAATCAAGTGATCTTTATCACACAAGGAGTAGTATGAAAACTGAAAATTAAAATTTATTTGGGTTTGTGAGAAAAAGGAACATCCAAATTAAAAGCCAATTACTGTCATATACTCATTTACTCCAAATTATGCATGACTGATACTTGGTGAAGTCTGAACTCTTCAGGTTTGTGGTTTCATCTGTATTAGCTATCAGTAATGCAAAAAAAAAGAAAAAAGCAGAAGTGTTTTCTTAAAGTAAGACACTTTCTTACTGACACTTGCCAGTGAGAACCATACTCTGGCTGGAAGAAGTCATGATTCACAGTTATTGGAAAGCACTGGAAATGCACTTGCATCTTCCTCTGTCTCCTGGAAGAAAGCTTCTTTTATGGTTCTTACTATGTCAGACGGCAGTAACTGGTCAGGTGCAGACTGTCAGTGGTAGTCATGCAAGCTGTAACTGGAAATCTAAAAACACACCACCAAAACCTAATAGTGAAACTGTGGCCTCAGACAACTGATGAAGCAGAAAGGGTGGGTGTGAGTTTCTAGTGCAGGCTGCCTGCTAACATCAATCCATTTCCTGCTCACATCAATCCATTTCCTGTTCACCTTACTCACATGAGAAGCACTACTGAGAACAGCCAAATCAATTGTGTAAGCAAAACAGCTTTTGGATCTCCTGCTTCTCTGCAGAGATCTCCTAAACTGAAAGAAGCTGGCTGATGATTTTGTGTGCAAAGGCGCTTTCTGCCATGCCTCACAGCATCTTACTCCTGTTTTCAGAAGTCTGTTCCTTCCCCTTCATGTTGCTTTCCCCATCTCACTCTCTCTTTTACCCCTCTGTCTGCTGAGAACAAGAGGAGCAGTGACTTCTGGCCCCAAACTAAGCAGTGTGCAAAAAACAGGTGCTTATACATGGTGTAAGCAACTAAACACGATACAAATACTTAAAGGTGAAAAACAGGATTCAGATCAGCGAGAGTAGACATATATTGCAATGACTACACAGGAAGCATTAGTACACAGATCCAGCAAACACAGATGACTGATTGCATTTGGCCTTTTGCTTGGACTTGTTCCAGACATACAGCTACACACATTCTGCTCAGTATCTCAGTATGGAATCTTAAAAAGGTGCTGCAAAAATTGCAGAATTGGTGTCCAGTCTGATGCAATCTCTTCTAATCATTTTCCCACAGCCGTACATTGCAGTTTGTGTTTCCTGAGTCCCATGATCACGTCTCTCCTTCCCTTCCCCTTTTATCTTCATCTTGCCGCCCCTCACTTCCTTTTCCCATCTAACTCTTCTGCCCCATTACCGTGTCCCACTCTTCTCCCAGACGCATATTCATCAGCGGGTGTAAATCAGCATTGGTACATCGATGTCAATGGGAGCAATGTCAGCTAAAAATCTGGCTGACACCACTTGTTTGAAATGCAGAAATTCAGTCTTGCACCCCTGCCTCCTGTTATGTGTGCTGGAAGCCTGTGCTTGGCACAGCCCCTCCTTTGCCACCTCACCCTGTTAAAGCACAAACTATTCACAGGGCAATCCCTGATGGCAGGTGAGGTGCTGTGGCAAGAAGGACCCAACATCCCCACAAGAACAACCTGGTGTTGCTATAACACTGCTGCTAAGGACAGTGGTGACTCAGGCTGCTGCTCTGCAGTGGCAGGGCGGCTTCATCAGGCACTTTAAACTCTCACCTCTGCTCAGCACTGTGCCCAAGCTCCCTGGAGATGGATCCCTCCCAAGATTGCTGATAGTCTTCCCATGATTTTCCAAGTCCCTAGCAGCCCACACGCCTGTGCATCAAGCACTGATTACAGGCTGGCAGTCTTGTCATGCTAAGAAAACCATGGCTCAGGTCCAAGCTACAGTGTTTTTCTTTCTGTGGGATGATCAAAGGGCTCTAAACAAAGGCACAGAGAAGGTCTCCCAAACAAGTTTCTGCAGTGATCGCACTGAGGTTGCAGACAATGGGCAAAGTACAGTAAAGTCAGTGAAAGTGAGAAAGGACTGCCAGGGAACAGGAGCATTTCAGCTGACCGAGAGGGCAGTGGGCTAATGCAGAGGTGATTTCGTTATGTGTAACTAGCCCCCTCCAATTTCTAATTAACTCAGTGACACGCCTCATCAAGAGAATTCGAGCTGGCCTGTTTCATTCTGATCTTTTTATCCTTTTACCTTGTGACACTGTTGTTCCAGTCTGCGGTCCCGGAGAGACACCACTCACTCACTCCATCCACCCCCCGCCCCCGCAGCCATTGTAGGAAGAGTGGTGGATCCAAGGGTGTTGGAAAAGCCCAAGGCATTGTTTTGCTGTCATGCAAACCTGGCTGCATTATCATTATTATCATAGACTGACATCTTTCATTGCCTTTTCTGTTTTCCAAGACAAAAGAGCCAGCTGAGCCTGGAACAAAGGAGAATACAGGGAAAAGGAGAGAATATGTCAAGCAAGAATAGTTTGGAAAGGGCCAAAAGTGGAAAAGGAAGTCTAATTCTAGCCTCATCCAGAGGAAAAAAAGTTTTTTTGAGAAATGTAAACAAATCAGGAAATCCTGGCACTTACTCCAGTTCCGATTTGGCGAAACACACCAGCCCTTTCCCTATGTATGAGCTGCTGTTTGTGAATGAAATCCAGATTAGGTTATTCATTGAGCTCTGCCAGTCTCAGTTTCCAGGTTTCCTTTTGCTTATGGCATAGCTTAAACCTTAAAATAATAATAATAAAAAAACATATGCATGTTATTAACTCTCCATATTCAAATGGAAATACAATGCTATCATAAATCTCTATTTTTTTTTCTAATGTAAATTCCTCTCTTCAGCATGAAGCTGCAGGAAAGCCATTGTATCTGCACAATCTAAACTTGAAAGGGAATTTTTGTTAAACTAGTTATGATAGGGGAAACATGTTTTTCACTGAGTTGAAAGATTAAAGTTGGCCATAAAAAGGGGTGGAGGGGCTGGAGAAGGATTATTGGTTGCTCAACTAGTGATTAGATACAGGACTTCAAGGACAAATTAAGGAGCACAAAAAGAAAGATCTCTAAAGATAAGTGAAACCAGTTCCAATAATATCAAATAAAAGATGCCTTGTTTATCACGGTTTTTAATCTCTCCCAGTTCTATTCTACCTCTATTAGTCTAATTAGACAAAGAGAGTGTAAACCCCAAAAGAGACAACCAATCTTTTGTAGACCTTGAAGTCTGCCCAGCGTATCTGTCTCCCAGCTTGCCCTTCTTTTGCCTGTCTCCCAGTGTGGGTAATTTCCCTCTCTCTTGTGATTCCAGCTAAAACGGCTTCTTTGTAACATTTTTTTTCTCCTCTTGATTTCGTTTTTGATTCCTTACAGAAATAGGTCTCTGGTTGCCAAAATTCCCTTTTTCCTGATTCAGAACAGTTTCTGGCTCATTAACGCTGTCTGTTTGGAGCAGGGAGGGGGAGCAGGGAGAAGAAAGGGGATTGAATGTGGTTCTTCTTATGTCAAGCAGGGTTTATCTGTGCTGCAGTAGGGGACTTTTAGGGGCTAAACTGCAGTATACATCAGAAGCCATAAAAATAAAGGTCTTACATGGTGAAACCAGTGTACCTTGCCCATGGAGACATGAGAAAAATAGTTTCATGAATGCCAAGTGGTATCAACGATGAGCTCTCATTTTTCAGTAGAATGAATTGCAAGGAGTCAGGGAAAAAATCACCTCTACCCCAACTAATTTGAGACTTATGGGTGGCTTTGGCTGAGGACTGAGGAAGCCAGGAGCAATTCCAACCCTGCTCTGAGGTGGGCATGCATGGAAAGATGCAATTGAGATGTTTCTTCTGTGGCTTGCATGCTCTCAGTCAATTCCTTGTGAAATCCAAATGTCAGAGGAGCTGCTTGAATGGCTGAAGAACCTGGAGCAGTTCTTGTGCCCAGCAAAAGCCTTGATTGCATATTTAATTCATTCATGAATGAGACAAAGGCAGCATTTGTGCAGTCATCTTTTCTCCACAAAAATGATTGCATCTTCCACCAGATAATCAATGGCTGTGAGCCATCCTGAGCTAAAATCACAGTGAAAGCACCATGTCTTAATTTTTCTGTGATATCACCATAGTGTCTTAAGTGTCTATTCCTTGTGAAAGCTTGGCTTTACTGGGATTTATATGGTGGTAAAACTAAAGTGACAGTATTTGATTTTGTCTTCTTTTTTTTTCAGGTAGATGTATTTTTTTAGTGATAAGAGCTAGAGCTCCATTTAAAAGTGACATGGGCCTAAAATAAAATTCTTCAAAGTTTCTTGAATTTTACTTTTCTGACAGGTTTTTTCACATATTTATATTTTCTTAGCGCAAATATCACTGTTGCCAAAAACTGGAAAATATTGCTTCCCATTCAAATTTCCCTAAATTGAAAACAAACAAACAGCTATAAAGTGGTTGGTGTTTTATGTTCCCTATTGGTTTAAACCCGTTTCATTTCTTCATTAAAGACTGGTGACTGTTCAGAAGTCAGCACAAATTGGGGTTACAGCCACTGCATCAGACACAGTCCTCCAGGCTGTGAGAAGCTGGTCCTTTCCCTATGGTTTGACAAAAACCTGGTCCCACAAAGGCTGCAGCTGAAGGTGTGCTCTGCCTCCCCCTCTGAAGAGTGCTGCAGGTGGGGGGTGGGAAGGAGCAGCTGAAGGTGAGACCAGGGAGGGCTCATTGCACGCCAGCACGCTGCTGCCTGGAGTTCCCAGCTGATCTCCTGACTCCCAAGCATCTAAGCCATGGGGCCTGCCAATTAGATGAAGGAGAGCTTATTTAGGGTTATCATTTTGGGCACCATTTCTTGTAGGATTACTACTGCATTTCAGTAGAGGCAGGTGCCCAACTTCTTTCACATTAGCAGAAGATTTTCCATCACTGCAGAGGCAGTAGCTGTGAGTCAACTGCCCTGAGCACAACGCTGTAAATGCATCTCTGCATCCAACACAGACATTTGTAGAACCTGTAAAAATGGATATAAAATGCACATTAATTTTTTGGGTTTATCTTTACTGCTGTCAGGGCTATAAAAACCAACTTTTTCTTCACACCAGGGCACGATCAATCATGAATAAAATGATCTGGAAAGAAATTACCTTGCAGACCCATCTCTGAATGCTTTCTGTCGGTCTAGGAAAAAAATAAAAATCAAAAACTCCAGTACATGTGTCTGAGAACTCAGAGGAGAGCTTGCAAAAGCTGTAGATGGTACATCTCTGTTACCCTGTCTAGGGAAAACTGCAGCAGCAGTGCTATTAATGTCAGGCTGTTTCTGTAGCCTGCATAGAGCTGTATTCTCCAGCACAGAAAAGAAGGGAAACAGGTGCTCCATCTCCTCAGCATCTGGTTTGGATGACCACAATACTCCAAACACCTGCACTCTGCAGTCCTGCCAAGCCTTGCCTGCTATTGTATTAAGCAGAATTATGTGCCTATAGCAACAAAAAACATTGTTTATCAGTAGTACCAGAGGAACACAGGTTGTGAGGAGGGGACAGAACACACAAACCTAGGGGGAAAAAAAATAATAGGGGAGAAAAATCTGTTCTGTAGCTTGAATGCTTTTGACTGTTAAAGGTTGGGAGGAGTTGATTTTGGTTTTTTTGCAGGGACTGGAAAAGGGACACCAGCTTTTTGGCAGGTTTTCCTGTCTGAACAGATAGTTGGCACTTGTGTTAAGACGGTGATACCTTTTTTAGTATCGGGTATCAGGTTTTAGAGCTTGAAGAGCAACTGCAGCTTCACATTTTAATACAGAATTGTTTTTACAGACTGTGCTGGGTTTTATCTCTCTAGTTCTGACTACAAACATGATGATTCACATCTTACTAAGAAAGGATTTAAGGCTATTTAGGATTTAAACTGAAACTTTGCCCAGAATCTTAGATACAGAAGTTTATTCTATTTTAGGTTGCTCCTTCAGGGCTGGCAAAGCCATCTCCCTGGATGTGAAACAACCAAGACATTTCTAAAACCAAGTCAGGGCAGCACTTTCAGAGGATGCCACAGCATGAGCCGCCCCAGTGAAGTCACCGGTATCACTTACGTCCTTAAAACCATGCACAGATTTTAGGACATTTTTAAAATGACAAATTATTCACTTCCAAAGAAAATAATTACTGCTCACGGTCCGTCTAGATACCTGTAATAATCTTATTCCCTGCCCTTGAGAAAGGTGCTCAATTTAGGGATATTTTCCTTTTCCCTGTGTGCAAAGCTGGGATGGCAGCGTGTAGCTACTTCCTAGGTGGGATTTTTAGTGGGAGGCACATGGGCCCTTGGAGCAGCAGATGGAGAAGCCTCCATCCTGGCAGGGCAGGCGGTGCCCCTTGAGCAGGAGATGGAGAAGCCTCCATCCTGGCAGGGCAGGCGGTGCCATTGGAGCAGGACATGGAGAAGCCTCCATCCTGGCAGAGCAGGCGGTGCCATTGGAGCAGGACATGGAGAAGCCTCCATCCTGGCAGAGCAGGCGGTGCCCCTGGAGCAGGAGATGGAGAAGCCTCCATCCTGGCAGAGCAGGCGGTGCCCCTGGAGCAGGAGATGGAGAAGCCTCCATCCTGGCAGAGCAGGCGGTGTTGCCGTGCGGGATGTGTGGCAGATCCCGGCCGTGCTGCGGGGCCGGTGCCTTGGCCGGGAGCCCCAACTAGCGACGGCAGCAGGAACGGCAGCGCCCGGCTGCGGGGGGGGGGGAGGGAATTTGGGCCGGGGAAAAAGCTTAAAAACCATGCCTTGGCCCCTTGGAGGCTGCCCTGGAAATGTCCCTGGCATTGGACTCAGGGGGCAGCGCTGAAAGACAAGCGCGGGCTGCGCTGCGTGCTGTGCAGTGCGGCCGGGGGGCGAGGGAGGGAATTCTGCACCTCTGCTCCACACTGGTGGGACACAGAGTGCTGCACCCAGATCTAGGAACACGACATGAGAAGGACACTGACCTGCAGGAGCAGGACAGAGGAGAGACACGAAGCTGATCAGATGGGCTGAGTGAGCTGGGTTTGTTCAGCCGGGAAAAGAGAAAGCTCTGGGAAGACCTTACAGCGCCTTCCGGTACTTAAAGGGGGCTTGGAAAATTAGGGACAGACTTTTTAGCAGGCTCTGCAGGGATAGGGCAAGGTAAAAATAGTTAAACTGAAAGGGAATAAACTTAAACTAGATGTTAGGAAGAGTTTTTTTTATGATGAGGATGGTTGAACATAGGAATGGGCTGCCCAGAGAGGTGGTGGGTGCATTACCCACATTATCCAACATTCAAGCTGAAGATGACCCTGCTTACTTTGATTAGATCACCTTAAAATAATCCTCCCAGCCCAAACTATTCTATGGGTCTATGAAGATTAATTCCTTTTCTCTCATCTTTTAGAAAAATGTTTCAGGATGGGAGAGAAGTTGACACTTGAGAAGTATGGCTTTGCTGAGAAAAACGTCTCCTCTGACTGGCATTAGCAGTACTTTACTGACAGGAAATTCTTTTGTGGACATTTGGACATGACGATATAAACAGGTAAAGAAAATCTGACAGTGCTCATGCAAAAAGTGGAGTGCTTAAGTACTCAGCTCAAGAACATAAAGGGACACCTGCAGGACAACATATGGAGCACTGGATTTTGTTAGATAACAGCTCTTTTTCTCTGCAATGTTCCATCTAACTTCCCAATTTACTACATCTCACACATAAATGCCAGTGTTTAAGACCCACAGCAATGGTGGAATCATGGTGTGGGACATAAAGTTGAAACAGACAAACACAGAGTGGGAAAATGAGAATAGACAGGAAGTATCATTTACTAGTCAAAGGGTTGATATATATAAAGCACATGCACTCACCCACTGCTGTGCTCCATGGATATGATTAAACAGAAAAACGCGTGCTCAGAGAACTTGGTTGCTGCTACACTAGTGAAATTACATGAGAAAGAAAGTACTTGCAGATCCTTGAGCCTTTTTTTTCTCTCTAAGCAGATGCATCTTCTCAGGTTTACTCTGTTTTTACAGCAACCACTATTACTAATTGCATATTTGGAAAAAGAATTGGGAATCTCATTTCCAGCACATGAAGCATGGTGATTAGCCATCACTGAATTCAGTCCCAAGCCTGAATAAGCAATGCACTTGTTGGCCCCTTTGTAAAAATGATGAAATTGAATGTTAAGAATACATTTATCCATATATTGTACATGGAGAGGAAGATATAAAAATATATAACATATTTACCTGGTAGGAGTGCATATTTTAAGATTGGCAGTTTGAAGACCACTCATAATAACAAAAATGTGATTGGAGGCTTCTAAATCTGTGTCATCATTTTCCAAATTGGTTAAAGAATGCAGTTGCACTCAGAAAACTAGCTGAACAAACTTCTGATCCCTAGGGATTGAGCTCACTTGTGCAGCCAGGAAAATCCAGTTCTTAGCAAATGACCACTTTTTCCTGGTAATGATTAAATAGGTTCCACAAGATCATTTGAGAAGTGGTTTGTTTAAATATCATTTATTTGAAGGCCATTAAGTCTCTCGAGTTCAAGGGTAGCAAGGGAGATAATGTCACAGCAATGATATCACATCTCTATTTTATGACACCAACTGTGCCATAAATCTTACTTTGTACATGATTTAGGTGTGGAGAAAGGCTGTTTTATTAATCCATCTTATCCTTCACCTCCTATCAAGGCAGCTCATATTAAGAAAGGAGGTTGGGAGGATAAGGAAGTTAGGATGTTTGCCACAAGCTGTCTCTGTCAGGCACAGTCACTGCACTGTGAGATCTTTTCTGCAGAGTGAACTTTCTTGTCACAGTGCCATTATGCCACACACCCTTCATTCTCCTTCTCCTAAGAAACAATTTGTGTATTTGCTTAAAGCCAATCACCTGCTCTCTGATGATTTTGGATGCTGTTTCAAGGTTCACTCTAGGGATGCTGTCCACAAGTTGTTTATCTAGCAAAAAGCAGAAGGGGTGGAAGCCTGGCTCTGTGGAAGTGGGTGGCAGAGCTCCAGTTGTATGAATTGAGGCCAGGATATCTTTCCCTTTGTGTTCCCATAAAGTGAATTAAAAAAAAAAATAATGTGAAAGTACAGAGTAAAGCTCTTAATGATTATTAATTTGCACCATATCCTGCCATTCATACACAGGCAGCAATGCCTTTGAAATCACTGAGTCAATGGGAGACTTGTCTGACAAAGAATTACAGGATTACATCCTCAAATTGTTGAAGTTTCATGTCCGTAACTGAACAGAATTTCCTTAGCGATGAAGAAAAAGCCCCTTGTAAGGTTAAAAAGTGAATCTGATTTTCATATTTTTCTGAGTCTGTGCTTCTTGCATTGGGTCTTATTTTTGGAAACACAGACTTGGAAGTGGCCCAAAACTTTTTCAGCACCTCATCATTATGAACTCAGCATTTCTGTGTGAATGTAATTTTTCTCACTGACTAGACAGGGAGGCAAAGCTTAATCAGTTGGGGCATGCTTGCCACATCTTCTACAGCAAAGGAAGAAAAGTGGAGGAGGTTTAAAAATGGGCACCAATACGCAAAGTTTCTAAAGTGAATGCACTCACACTACCAGGGCAGTATTAAAGTTATGCCTGATAAGATAACTATAGGAAGCAGCACTGAAACGAAGACCTTTAGAAGCAATGGGATTTATTACGAAACAGCATTTGGATTTACCAGGAACTGTGTGGACTGAGAAAGATGCTATGTATGAGAATGATACTCATCTAAATAGATGGTTTACCTGGGTTTACTTAGCTTGCCAGAATTTTGCTGTGTTTATAGTTCCTCTGTGGTGGCCATTTCATTTCTGACCAGAGCACCACATACAGTCAACTTTAATCCACAAAAAGAAATCTCCACCATCAGCTACCCATTTCTGCCATGTGGACTCAGATAGGCAGAAATCAACATCAGTTTCTTTTTCACCTTAATGTTTTGCCCACAATCTTGAGAGATGTTTGACAGCTTAGGAAACTCAATATTTCAGGGATTTTGTTCTGAAAGTCTCTCTGTCCCCATCAGTTCACTGTAGCTGCCAGGCCTTACATCCTCTCCTGGGAATGAAGTGCATGGAACTGAGAGGGGAGAGGGACCAGCAGCTGGTGAAAAACCTGACAGCTCCCTTTTAATACTTACACTCTTTTTGCAACTCTTCCTATCCAGATTTCCATTTGCTTAAAACTCTTTATCTGAGAACAAAGCAATGCTTCTGAGCTTGTTATAATCCAGCTTTGGCAAGGACATACCTTCTCTCAGGGAAACAACCACTGGCCCAGCCCAGGCCCTGTACCTGATAGGTGGCCACAGGCTTGCCCATGAGTAGGTGTGAGCACACGCTGTCTGGATTCAGCCAGTGAACTTTGTTCAGAGACTACTGTTTAACACTTCCAGGCATGTTTTTTGTACAACAGGCTCATCACCAGCTGCCAGAAGAGAGCTGCTGAGCTGCCATCCTGCCCCAAACCACCATTCATGCCCTGGGCTGTCCCCTGCCTTCTCTTGGCTCGAGCATTTGGGGGAAACCTAGTTCAGGGAGCCAGAACATGTTGTTATTCATCTGGCCCATTCTGTTGAACTAACCCACTGTCTTTATTAATTCAGTTTTTCTGAACAACTCAGCTCTCTGCTCTGGTCCCATGAAAGCCTCCAGGGAGCAGAGACTACTGACTGGGAAGGAATCACTTGGGGATTCACACAACCAATGCTAACTAAATTTGTTAGCTGTAGAGCAGTCTCAAAGGATGGGGAGGAGAGATAAAAGAAAAGAAAGAATATTTCCAAGAAATCCAGTTCCAAGGAATCAGTGTGTCATTGGTTCTCCCTTTGTGAATTAGAGAATTCACGTGGGAGACAGCAATGGTGAACAAGTTCTTCCCTTGTGTGTAAAGCTTCAAGAAAATCTCACACCTTAACAGACATCAGAACCCAACCACAAGACACAATTCCCCACAGATCAGGCTGCACTGGCTCTGCTGTTCACAAACCTACTCATTTCTTTTACTCTTTGATAAGATCTGGTGGTTCACTGCTGTCTAACCTCTATGCAGTAGATGAGTGAAAAAGAACCAGGTGATCAGAGTATTTTTTGCTCTTGCATAATGAAGCGTGGTAACTCGTGCAGAGGCGTCAGGGCTGGTAAGCCTACTGATCAGGCTGCACCTCTGCAGTTTAGGAAAGGTCCTGATAGGCTTTGTTTTCACCTATTTCTAACCTGTCTATATCAGATATGCCATGCTAGTTCCCCTGCTTCATTTTGAAAAGAAAATGAGATCTTTATGAGAGGAAAACCATGAAAGAAGGAAACAATCAATATTATGCAGGGTTGCCCTTGGGTATTTGGTATACAGAGTTGCCCTGGTGGTATTTAGTCAGATCTAATGAAAATGACTATTTTATCACCAGTTGTTGTGGGAGACAATTCCACAAGGAACTGTGCATCCTGCTGTAAAGAGATTTTCCTGCACATTTCTTCCCTTTCTTGGATGTATATATCTGCACTACATAAAGGTCTCAATTATTAGAAAGGGTCTTCTTTTTAAAAATACACTTAACACCTCCTATCTAAATCTTCTCTCACAAATTAATCCCTTCAAGTGACACATCCTTTTTCTTGTAGTTTAATCCAATTACAGAATGTAGTTTCAGTGAGCAGAGAGGGGAATTATTTCAATGACATGTCTGTGACCTATGGTAAAAGTTTGATTTGGTCCTTTCTCGTGACTCTATTCTTGAAAAATCGTGTTTAGCATTTTGTCCATAAGAGCTGACCAAAAATGGTAGAATCCATGGTAATTTTTGGGAAGACATGGTGACTAATTTCTGAGTTTTTGATCATCCAAGATTAAATTTAAAAAAAAAAATTATTTAAGGTTTTCTTCCTGTCATCTCTACTCCTTTCTATCTCATGCCTTTTTACAGAGAACTGAAAGAGAAGAAAAGCTAGAAAGGGCAGAAAACTTGTTGAATTACTTGTCCTTTTCTACTCAGTTCAGAGACTAGAGTATTCTTTTCACTCATAGATGTAGTTACTAGCCCAAATATATGTTAGCTCTACAGCCTCTTTAAAACTAAATTATTATTACCTGTGCTCATGGAGAAAACTTTTCACAAACCCAGACTGCTTTCCACCCTAATTACTAGGATATCTCCTCGTGGATCTTCTGCACCTTTATCTTTGCCTGTTTCAAATTACCTATAATGCATTGACAGGACACACCAAAAAATAAATGGATAACTGAGAAGCTAATTGGTAAGTATGCAAAGCTTCCTTAATGCTACCTGGAAACGACTGGTTAGAGTTCAAATCAGCAACAGAGGTGACAGATGTGTTGTCAGGTTGCTAGAAAGCAGATGGAGAAATAAGCAGAACTTCTGGCCTGCCTCATGAAGCAGGTTCAAACTGATGCTGCCTTGAGACCTTCCTTAGTCAGTGGGAGATTTGTACCAATTCAATTAAGTCTCCACTGTGCAGTTGAAATACAAATAAGCTATTCACTGGCTATGCTGAGCTAAATGCATAGATTTGGATTATGTGTCTACTAAAACACCTGTGGAGATTGCCAGTTATCATAATGTTTTCCAGAACCTAGCTCTCCATCAAGGGAATGGACTTAGTTTGGCCCTGCCTTGGTTTTGGTATTTGAGTTGTCAGCTCTGGTCATCCTTGACAGCAAAAGATACCAGAGAATTTTGTGCAAAACAGATATCAGCCAAGATTCCCAGTCAGAAGCTTATTTGCTTTGTAAGTATTTTTATTCCCCTTCTTTCTGGTTATTCCTCTTGACCTTTCATTTCAATTATTGACAGGAGGGGGAGAAAAAAGAAAAATCCCAAACCACAAAATCAAAACACCTATTGTCCCCAGGAGAAATGCAGCAGACCACATAAGCACTGCCTGACTCACTACATTATTCACCAGTACCTTCCAGCAAAAGCAGGGGATAGGGAAAAGCACAGGCCAGACAAGGAGAGCTCTGGGCCAGCCACCTTCACCTTCTGCTCCCTTCCCCAGGGCTGTCTGTGCCTCTGCCCAGCCGCCCACAAGGACACAGCAGCCACGCTCCACCTACACACGACTGGCCTGTCTGGTTGCCTACAGTGAAAAGCTTCTCCTCTTTCTTCTCCCAGACTTCAGGGCAGGAGGCCGGGCACAGGCAGAGCATTGGCTTGGGCTCGGGCTCTCTTTTGCCATCTGCGAGCAGTGGCGGTGACCCTCGCTGGTACTGCACTCACCTTGGAGTGAGAGGAATTGTGACTCATCTTTTCCCACCTCTCCAAGCTGGGAGATGAGATGCAGGTCAGTGACGTGGCATGGCTTCCCAACCCAAAAGCAAAGCCTGTTAATACTGCTTGGGATAAAACACACGTGTTCTCCCAAGTAGTGCAATGAACTGGCAGTTTTGCAGCCTGTCCCCATGGGTCAGGGCATTTGTAAGTGATGCTTTGCAGTCCTCCAAGATGCACAAAAATGCTCCAAAAGGGGGAAATTGCCTTCAGTTTCCAGGATCCTCACAGGATCCATGGAGGACAGGCATTTGCAAGAGAAATTATTCTTCCACACTGCAATGTGCCAACTGCATCAAGAGCATTGAATCCAGCACTAGCTCAAGCCAGCCTTCAAATCAGGACTGGCTACTCAGCCAACAGACCTGGAAAAAAGGCATTAGGCAATGCATCTTTGAATAGAAAGACCCTTTTCAAAAAACAGCATCCCCAAGCCTTCCCTATTGGCCCACGCTGTTGAACCTGCTGCCCTGACTAGCTAAAGCTCCTAGTTTATCAAAGAACTGTGTCCAAAGAAATTCACTTTGCAAGCTGCCTGAGGCAGCTCTGGGAACATCTCAGACACACTGAAAAACAAAGCCAGTAATCATTTAAATTATTGCCAGGAAACTCTGAGCACCATTTTTTTTGCAAATAAAAGCAGTGGCCAAAGGGGTGCAACTCCCAGGGCTGAGGCTCTCCCTCTCTGACAACTTCCCAAGACACCTCTTAGGATGTCTCCTCAGAGGCATTTCTTAGAAACCAAAAGAGCACAGAAGTCTGACTCCTTCTCTCACACAGCAGCCTGAGTAAGTTAGAGGTCCTGGAAAAGGCCAGTCCAGATGAAGGTATTAGTTAGAGGCATATAGGGAGTGCTTTGGCTGTAATTTTAAGACATGGAGGAAGTGGGGAAAAAGGTGAGGCTAGGAAGAGAGCATAAAATAGGTCCAGACCAACTGTTGACAAAGGTCAGAGCACTTCTGGAGGGTATTTCTCCAGAGTCTTTTTAGGCTCTCCTCACCCTCTGACCACCAGATGTGTGCCCCAGCATGCTAGTTCTGGGGATTTTAGGAGGAACTGAGCCCAGCCCCATCATGCTGGCAGCAGGAGGCCAGCTGGCTTGTGGTTCACCTCTGCGATGAGACTCACACCTAATTAATCCCCAGCAGGGCCTTTTCAGAAACATCGGCATCACTTTTGCCTCTTCAATACCTTCCAGCCTTGGAAAGGCTGATGCCAACACTATGACTACCCAGGTGCAAGCAGAGCAAGCCAGGAGCCAGGCCAGCACCCTGCCCCACACCTTGGAAGATGTTCTGACCAGCTCCCTGTCTCTCTACAGCACAGACAGGTTCAGAGCCTGCTTTTCCCAAAGCAGTGGAATCTGTCTGAACCCAGACAGCTGGGCTTGGTTGGCTGGTGGAGGATACGGGAGACAGAAAGTGGAACCTCTGCCTAGGAGTGTTTGGGTGAAAAGAATGAGTCCAGAGATCCTGTGCTGTCTGGCAAGGAGTGATGGTGTCAGGTGAGGGTGCTCTGGCATGTGTTTGTGACAAGTGTCCCCAGGACCTGGACAACCAGGCTGAAGAACACAAGTGTGAGCAAAAGTTTTGTCACTCCTCTCTGTACCATTCTTGCTGCTGCTCTGGGAGTGAGCTGGAGAGAAAGTAACCAGCATGTCAGAACACCATGTCCCAAAATCCTTACTTCATGGGGAGCATTTTGCATCCAATGAAAAAGCAGACCCTTTTATATTTTTTGTTTGCTGCCTACCTGCTTGCACATGGTGGCTGCAGGCAGTGCTTTTGCACATTCACAACACCAGCCTCATGGGACCAGTTTCTGCTGGGCCTGAGCAGGGGATGGAGGAGTGTGCTTGACCAGGCCATGCCAGTGGAGCTGCACCAATGCACAGGCACCACGCAAGAGTCATCCTCATCTCCATCCTCTTGTGGCCAGTGGCTCATCAAACCTGGAATGCCTGGGACTGGTGCAGAAGGGTGTCAGGGAGTCTTTGCAAACCAGGGTCCAGGAGGGGAGTGGGCTTTCTGGCTGTGTGGGTCCCACTGAATGCTAGTGGGGCTGAGGAGAGCCCTGCTCCCATGCATGGACTGCTTTTGCAATGAGACTCGGGATGCAAGAAGTAAAGTGGGCTGTCAGGGCGATAGTGGTTTTTGGGGTGCTGACAGTAACCCTGGTACACAACAACAGGGACAAAGTCTGTATGGATGAAAGTAGCCAATGGAGGACATTAATTCAACAGCATCTTGCCCATGAATTCACAATAAATCTCCTTTCAAATAAATCTCCTTTCACTCAGGGGAGAAGCTCTTTTGTTTTAGGCCAGAGGATGAAAATCTATCCATGGTAAGGCCAAGTAAATATGCAATGACTTTTTGTTTTTTATAAAGATGTTTCAAAAATCATATTTGAAAGTACCCAAGAACTTGTGCCAAGAAATTTCCATGGGGAAAACATTGCTTCATTCATTATTTTAAATTCTAATAAGAAATGTGCCATAAGTTTAATTTATGAATACAGCTGATGAACACCAACACAACATTATATGAACTTTGGCACACATCTGCTGGAGGGCTAAAATTTAGCTCCTCACACTAGGGATGAGTGAATGGGTAAAACATTTAGGAATATCCCTTCTTACTTCACACCATTAACTTCTGCCTGGATTACCAGTTTATAGAATATACTGATTGCTGTGATGACTAGCATTTGAGTAAGGATTTGCCTGTTAGAGGAGAGAGCAGAGGCTGATCTGCTGACTCTTCTCATGAGGTCCCTTTTCCAGGCAAATATTTGTCTCATTCTCCAGTGACTAATTGCCCACTGACATTAAGTTCTGGAAATAGTAGATCCAAGCCTAACAGCCTGAATGTCGAATGGATGTATTGAAGTTAGGAAAACCACTGTCCATCCACCAGAGCTCCCCACTACCCCTCTAGTGACAGCTGAGGGGTAGTGGGGAGCCTGCCTTTGACCAGAGATAAGCAAATGGTTTCCAGCATTCTGGATAAAAAAAAGTAAGGCTAAAGTCACAAAATAATTGGCCAGCAGTGCTTCATGTTGACCTTACTCTGATCTGAGCCCTTATAAGGCCTTTTGAACAGCAGTTCGAGCATTTCGATGGCAACAGGGGATTCCCTGTGAGAGCCCAGAGCAAACCCACACTGGGAGGCAGAGGAGGCTGGCCCCATATGGCCCTGTCACTGCCACTGCAGTGGCAGCACAGAGAGGCTGGGCAGGCTCAGTGTGGGTTTCCCATGCCAGCTCCGCCACAAACACCTGAGAAATTCAACAACTTCCCATTCCTTCCCAAACTCCTACACTACCCCTACTAGGCCTCATTTTAGCTGCAACCGGAAACTCCGCTCAATTCGGCCTCCATGACTCCCAGCTGCTATAGAAGGACCAACCCCGTATCTGCCCTACTCCACTAACACAACAGCCCTCGGAGCAGTGTCACACAGCCCTGCCTGGAGCAGTGTCAGTGTCACACAGCCTGGCCTGAAGCAGTGTCAGTGTCACACAGCCCTGCCTGGAGCAGTGTCAGTGTCAGTGTCACACAGCCCTGCCTGGAGCAGTGTCAGTGTCAGTGTCACACAGCCCGGCCTGGAGCAGTGTCAGTGTGACACAGCCCGGTCTGGAGCAGTGTCAGTGTCACACAGCCTGGCCTGGAGCAATATCAGTGTCACACAGCCCAGTCTGGACCAGTGTCAGTGTCAGTGTCACACAGCCCAGCCTGGAGCAGTGTCAGTGTGACACAGCCCGGTCTGGAGCAGTGTCAGTGTCAGTGTCACACAGCCCGGCCTAGAGCAGTGTCAGTGTGACACAGCCCGGTCTGGAGCAGTGTCAGTGTCAGTGTCACACAGCCAGGCCTAGAGCAGTGTCAGTGTCACACAGCCCGGCCTGGAGCAGTGTCAGTGTCAGTGTCGCACAGCCCAGCCTGGAGCAGTGTCAGTGTCAGTGTCAGTGTCACACAGCCCGGCCTGGAGCAGTGTCAGTGTCACACAGCCCGGCCTGGAGCAGTGTCAGTGTCAGTGTCAGTGTCAGTGTCACACAGCCCGGCCTGGAGCAGTGTCAGTGTCAGTGTCAGTGTCACACAGCCCGGCCTGGAGCAGTGTCAGTGTCACGCAGCCCTGCCTGGTGAGCCAACAGCGTGGGCTCCTTGGGGAACAGGCACATGGGGCAGGCAGGCAGCTCCTCTGCATGCTGAGCTGCCCTGAGAGCAATGTGGGTGGGTGACACCCACACCATGGCACCCCAGGGACAGACATACAGCCTTTAATCATCCTCTGACCTGCCTCTCACCTTGCAGCATGCATTTACCTGAAGAAACTTTGGGTTGATCTGGTAGGACATACTATACATGGCTAAACAACGGCTGTCAAAATAAATGCAACTACTTCTGAAGGATTTGGTGAAATCAGGGGTGAAATTTGTTGCCAAGCTGTCAGACAGAGAGTAAACACTTGCTTATTTGTACATAGCTGGATCAAAGATTTGTTAGCTGAGCCCCCAGGGCTACGTTCCTAACTATTCTTTCAAAGCTGGGTGAACAAATGTCTGAAGGCAAGATGAACAGTGTGGAGAGTTACACCATTTTAAATTACATGAAATTGTACTCTTTGACTTATGTAACCCTACCTTAGTGATCTCTATGACAATTACTTGCTATACCGATGGAGAGTTGCTCAAAACCTGGAAGACAAGAAAGTTGGGCATGTCCAGGGTATGTAAAATGACCTTAGAAGAAAGAATCAATGAAGGGAAAAAAATCTCCCCTATACAGAAGAGGAAATAGTTTCTGTTAAGTAGCCTTTGGTTAAAGTGTAGAAGTTGCATTTAGTACTTAGAGTTCTTCTTACTATGCATTGTCAATCTGAAAAGCCTGGGGTGTTCATAAAAATGCTTTCCCTCTTCATCAGGAAAATAATCTGCTGTTGCCATTAAAAGACTGAATTGTGACAGCTTTGAAAAATCTTTCCTCAGATGAATGAAGCAAATCACAGAGGTAGGCAGGCTGCTGATTTGGATTCGATTTCTTTTATGTGCACATACTCTGGTGGTGGTTATTCAGGAAGCCAAACAAGACAGGAGAGACTGTTGAATAACAGAATAACACACCTTGTTCAAATTTATATGAATAACCTTCTTTGACCACTATATATTGTAATGAGATAAATTAGTGAAGCAGACTTTAATACTGGCAGATAAAAAGAACCCCAGCTTTGAAACGTGCCTGGTATTAGGATTATCTGGTCACCACTGAACATGAAAGATTCCACCCAAATACTCTGCTTTCTATGTAAAGGGAAGTAGGAGATGTCTTTACAACATGAAGGTATTTCTAAACATCAAATACACATCAGAAGCTGTTGCTGGCACCTTCTAAAGCCACCCATTTATTCATTCCCACACAGCTGAGGTCTGTTAAAAATATTGCCTCAGAATAAAATGAACCCCTCTTTCAGCAGATTTAGTTCTTAAAGATGCACTAGGTGAATTTGTCTGAACCATTGACAAAAACAGCTGTAGATCAAATGCATTTATTTAACAGGTTGTTTCACAGAAGAGATGTGCTAATTACCAGAAAGGACATAAGGAACTATGCAGTGTGAGCAGGCTTTTAAAGTGTTCTTCTTTCAAACTCAGTCAGGAGTGTCTGACACACCAAATTCAGCTTATTAGTTTTGAAGGTTTACATCTCATACTGGATAGCTGCTGGAAACCTGCAAATGTTTTTTAACCTAAGGTTGTGCTGGCTATTTTCCTGTAAATTACCTAATTAAGTAAGACATATTGCTTGCTGACACAGCCATCCTCCATTTCATTGGAACTCCATGCAGGGAGAAGACCTTAGTATCTGGGACCTCTTCATCACTAAGAACATAATTTGCTTTTGCCATTACTCCCACTCTTTTCTTTCAACAGGACCTGAGGAAACATCATGAAGCTGAGTCAGAGGAGGTTTAGATTGGATATCAGTAAAAAGTTTTTCATGCAGAGAGTGATTGAGCACTGGAACAGGCTCCCTAGGGAAGTAGTCACAGCACAAACACAATGATTTGATGTGTCTCCAAAAGAGAATTTTGCTGAAGTGTTCTTGAAAATCCTTATCTATACTATCCACAGGCACACATCTTCACTTTGTACCATGGCCATGGCTCCATGTGGCTATAGCAGTTCTCTTTTACTTAAACCAGTGCAGCATCCATGTTATCAAGCCCAAGCTGCAGCCATTTATGAAGGTGGTTGAAGATCACCCCATCTAAGTTTAGACACCTGCACACATAATTCCCCTGACTTTAGACACACACCTGCAAATGAAAAGAGCTGAACCCCAGAGGTGCCCATTTCTCTTCACTGCCTCTAAAAAGAGCCTTGAGACCTTACTCAGACATAGATGCCTACATGGTGGACCTCTAACTTTGGACCAGAAGTCCCACCCAGTATTGCAATGCAGCTGATTCCTACGTGGCTCCGTTCTGAGCTAGCCAGACAAACACCAGGTCTGCTTTGAAAGTCATGAGGCTGTGCTATCATGGCAGCAAGCCCAGCCTAATAAACCACATGTGGCAATAATAAAGTGGCTACCTGTCTTCTGGAACACAGTGAGCTAGGTAGGGTGCTGTCTGCTCTAATTATAAACAGAGGGAAAAGGCAGCTGTCTGCACTTGTTTGTGTACCTTTTCTGCATTTTTTTATTCTTTATAAAAATTTGTGATTGGCACTGGATCTGTTATGAATGTAAGATTTTGATTTAAGCATCTGAACCACGCACCTTCTCCAGTGTGCTCATTAGGTAAATTCTACTGTATCATCTTAGTGCAGAGCAAGTCAAGAAGCTTACGCCTTGCCAACTAAAATGTTATCCAGCCTACGACTTAATAACCCTTAAAAGTCTTGCCAGCTTTGTTATGATGTGTGAAAAATTCACCTGAAGCACACAGTCATGCCAAAAGAGCTCTAATGTAGATATAATTATATCAACAAAAAAATATCCTTCAGCGAGTGTAGTTTATTTACGTCAATAAAAATTATAGTTGTTTATAGGTATACTTAATATGCATCCTTGTGTACACACTCTTTTATATACCATACATACATCAGCTGCTGTGGTATAGGTAGGCATACAGCAGAGTGTCATTAGTGAACACCAAGGTTCTGCTGGAGGAAGATTCCTGGGTATGCTTTTTGCAATGTTTGAAATGTGTGCATTGTGTCTGTGGAAAAACTGTATGCTTTTCCTATTTTTTCTTAACATTATGTAGGGTATAGTGTTTCCAGGGTAGGTTTTTAACTTTTTGGGGGCTTTTCATAGAAATTAATTCAGTTAAATTTTCCTAAATGAAGAGATCTAGGTTATTCATAGCTTTTCTAGTAAATGTAGAATGAAAACCAAGTATAGTTTTAGATTCAATATAAAACAATTCAAGTATTTGAGTTTATTGGTTTGTCCTAGACTAATTAGGGCCTGATCCAAAGCCCATTTGAGGACAATGGGAATCTTTCCACTGGCATCAGTAGATTTTGGATCAGGCTTGGATGGCTATAGAAAAAAAAAAAATAATGCTGTCACAATTCAGCCAAATAAATGAAAGCATCTGTCACTTACCATGATTTGAAACTAATTGCATGGAAAATTAGATTTATGCAATAAAGATCTGTTATTGCTTGAATCTGGATTCAAGCATTTTCTTGTAGTTCACAATATTTTATTTTCACTTTGTTTGCTCATTTTCAAGAAAGTATATCCACCTCTTCCTGTAAAAAGAACAGCTTCATCCTACAAGAGCCAAAACCAGAACTGATATTAAAGGTTTTCCAGAAAACAAATTCAATTCCAGCTTTGTTACTGTGATAATTGCAAGCCTGGTTTTGTGTGTGAGGAGAGGGAAGGGAGAGACCTGAGTAAACAATGGGCAGGGGTGGGCTTTTGCTGCTCCTGCGTGCAGTGGCACAGCACTGGCCCTTCTGGCACCTGTGTCTGAGCCCCTGTCCCCCTGCTGTGCCATGGGCAGGGACCCCTCTGCTCTGGGGACCCCCACACTGAGGGACTCTGGCTGCTGCCTGCAGCCCTGACACGCTGGGGGCACAGGGGAAAGTATCTCCCCCTGATGTCTCAGGCTCCAGCACCCTGGCTTTGCTCACACTGACACTGTTTAAACTACTTTCTATACATTTCAGACCCAGCTTGGATGTGATTTTTGAAGACAATGAAGGGATGGCACGTGACTTTCTTGGGCAGCCTTAAGAAATTGTTTATAAAAAGCAAGAGAATGAAAACTGGGGAGTCCTTTTAATTTTGTTTTCTCACTCAAGAAAACAAAGCTCTATTTGGTTGTTTGGGTTAGATTTTCAACTTGGGCCAAACAGATTTGCCAACTAGTCTGTTCATTACCCTAAAAAATTACTCCACTTAAGTAATCAACAAGACTCATCCTGCCATTTCCATGTGCTCACTATCAAAGAAGGTGAGCTGAAAAACCCTGTGCATGAGATGTGTGTGGGGAATCCAGGGTGTCCTTCTAACAAACCATGTTGCAACAGGCTTTTTGGTACCCAGCCACATTCCAGTGTTTCCCTTATGAAAGGGAGACATGCAGCAGCACATCCTTCTGCACACTAACCCAGGAGGCTACAGCAGGCTGTTCACCAGGGTCCTAAACAAGGGATGGGTGAAATTGTTTTGCCTAATTTTCAACCCACTTGAATGTCATGGGTTTTAAAGTTCACCAGTCTTGAATGGTTATTTGGTTTGCATTCCTCTGAGGTGAGGCTGCAAGGGTGGGGTGAAGCAGAGAGAGGTCCTGGATGAAAAATGGGGCAGAGAAGACAAACAAAAACAGAGAGATAATGAAAACAGGAGAAGAAAAGAGCAAGGAAAACAGTTTAAAAAATGAAGCATAGCCTATAGGTATCCTGTGTATGGCATCTTATTGTATGGGGCTGATATGTGCTTCAAAGCCAAATGCAATTGTATTTATGTTTATAAGACTTGGAGCCTTAGGGGCAGTTAGGGGGTGAGAGGGAGAAAGAAGAGAGGTAAAAGAGATTTAGAATAGAAACAGGGAATAATGGGCTTTCCCCACCTCAACAGATTAGGGGGTTTTGTGTATGTAAACAAACTAGAAATGGGGTAAGGGAAAACTAAAGCATAAAACCAGGGAGAGCAATGATTAATGGATTTGGGAGTCTGCTTCTTGGGATAGGGTTTCAAGGAAGGGAGTGAAATCACAGGAAAACTCCAAAGGCAAGGGAAAGAATAGGAGGGAATAAGCAGGTAAAAATAGTGAGGGCACTGACTGAAAGTGCATTACCTGGACTGGCAATGAATTGGCAATGAGCTGGACTAGCAATGAATTGACTGCCAGCTAATTACAGTGTCCCCATTTCTGCAAATTCTACCGTCATGCAATAATTACTACCAGTTTGGGGGCATCATAAGGACTCCACCATGGATGTTTTTTTACTCTATATCTTCTTCCTCATCTTCTGCAGGAGGAATGAAAGTCTATGCTTAATCAGATGAACAAACAACGTCAATCTGTACTTGCAGAAATGGTTTCAAATTCTGGGAAAAGAAAGCTCTAAATCAGTCTCCTGAGCAAGCCCAAAGAACCAGCTCCCAGTGGCTCTTGCTTTCCCACTGCCATGACTGTGATTCTCCACAAAACAAACAAATAAACAAACAAAACCTTGGAATGCAGGCAAATGCCTTTCTCCTGTTTCTGGGGAACTCCGGAGGGCAGAGCCAGGGACACAGCAGAGCTGTGTCTTCCCCTTTGGCTTTCCTGCTCTGGAAGAGCCGTGCAGTGAGTGAGGGACAGGGCTGCAGACCCTGCCAGGTGCCCCCTGGCAGGCCAGGAGTCACAAGAGGATCCTCACTCTGCTGCCTCCTTCCCCTGAGGTGCCCCAGGGCCAGCAGAGCCCTGCACCACCCTCGTTGCCAGCCTGTGTTTAATGAGTACATTGAGTTCCTAGGTACTGGAGAGGGGTCTGTGGGTGCTGAGTGTGCTCTGGGACACGTGCATCACGCTGAATCACTTTCCAGTAGAAGGAGGACCATTCCCAGCTGCATGGGAGCTGTGAGGCAATGGAACACTGAAGGAACATACACTTCCTGGTGGTGCCTGACCAGAGCTCTTGCATCACCGGACAGCACTTGGCTGTGCTGAGGAGGGCACATCAGGCTCCTCTCTGCAGCCTCACCTGCAGCCTGCACTTCTCCCTGGCATGTGAGTGCCCTGACTGACGTGCAGCCATCAGCACCTTTCCTCACCCTGCAGGAGGGGCTGGTATGCAGAGGTGCTGGAGTTACCAGCTAGTCTGTAGCTTTCTGGTAGGATGCGAATGAGGACTGACAGCAAAGTGGGTGCAGTAACAGAACAAATGTTAATGGGATAATGTCCTGCTTTCATTATCTCCACCTGCCTTCTATATTCCCTTACCTTCAGAGATAATCCCTAGCATTTAATTTAATGAGCTTTTGTGTGTGCATCATAGCTTTCCGTTGTATTTTCAAAGCAGAAAAGCAAGCTTATCAGGCAAGATTTTTCAGTCTCTTGCAGCTGCAATTAAAATGTTTGCAGGAAAAAAAAAAAACAGAAAAGAAAACCATGTGGTAAATTTCTGATAATATAGTTGTGGTCTGCATTGTTTTCTGGATTAAAAAAAACCACCAGTCTCACCTCACATCATAAAACCTGACAGACAAGAAATCTGTGCACAATGTCTTCCATACATTCTCCAGAGCAGAGGTTTGAAAGCACTTCATTGTTTTCTTTTTTAGCCTTTTGAATGAAAATTTTTACTCTCTCTTATCTTTGTCCCACTTATCAATGCATATTTGGGTAATATATGTGTTGGGCTCTTAGCACTTTCCCTTTCTGACATTGCTGTGTGTTCAACAAATAACTTTGTTTTTTAATCATTAACTTTCAATTAGACATCAGAGACCTTGCAAAAGTCTGCCATTAAAAATGAAACTGATTATTTTACAGATCTAGGGTTTGATAGGTAAGCTCATTAATTGGCAGTAAGGCAGATGGATGTAAGAGTCTCTCTCTGTTATTGTTATGGCAGTGTGAAACCCAGCATTGCTGTGCCATGTGGACTATTAACACCCAATGTGAAACAGTGCCCTCCACAAACCTCTTGCAGCTGAATATATAATTTAAAGGATGAGGAGAAAGCAAGAATTCTGGTCACAGGTGGAAAGCTGAGCATTCCAAGGATGCAGTCAGTGTAATTCTGTATCAACACAAAAACCAGGACAAGTCTTCTAAGTTCCCAGTCAGTGCGTTTGGCTTAAGGTCACGTCTCTTCTGATCCTCATCGACTAATATTGCTTTAGTGATTTGGGGTTATGGCAGCAAGAATATTACCAAGGTCTTTGACATCCTACAAGCAGACCTGGGCAACTATAAATGTTATCTGACAATGTTTTCTGAAATCTATGATGCCTCCTGGAGTTATTTTTTGACCAAAGGCGTTGCTTCAGACAACCCAGAGAGAGGAAAGTGCTCGCTGCTCCTCAAAGGAGCAGATGTCACTGCTGCCCTCTCTGCCTGCTTCCTATTTCTCACAGCAATTGGCTAGGATTGCTCCTGACCTATCAGGATGTGTCTGTGGCAGTGTTCCAGGCAACTAAACAACACTGGACAGTTTGGGAATATCAGACCAGGAAGGGTTTAGAAGCACCATCATGGGCTGTCTCCCTCATTGTGTTAGCGGCTGAACCACCCAGTGCTTGTTTCCTCCAAATAGCAGCCCTATAATTGTTTCCTCTTGTCTAGTTCATTTTTAGAACTGTTTTAATTTTGCCTATTGTTGACCCTCCTAGTTTAGTCTATTAAGCTTTACATACACATGGAAAAAAATAACAGCACCTAACTTCCTGCCGTCCACTAGCCTCAAGAGTAACTCTCAGGGTACAAACATAAGGAACCAGGAAAGATATATTTTAAGCTGTGACATGACCACTGTGGCAGTTTAGAAGGTTAAGATGAGCAGGATTTAAGGTATGAAAGGGCAGCTCACCACATGTGTTGTTGATTTCTGTCACACATTCTGTGGGGCAATCCCTCTGATCTCAGTAGCTGCAGTTTGAGATGCTGCCCAAAGACTGGCTTGCTGCAGCATTATACTACAGATTTATCAATCTGCTCTGGTTTTACTTCACACTCTTCTGCTCCCCAGGACAAAAAAAATTCAGGCATCTGGTGAAATTCTTGGAAGATACTGCCTATTTTAAAATGTTACAATATTTAATATTTTATCCAAGCTCTCTGAAAATTTCCTTTAAGATGTATTCTTACCTCTAATGTAGTGTATCCAATTTAAAATATTTTCTTTTGATTTCCCAATAATCTTCATGTTAGTCTGTTCTAAAGTTCTAACTGTGAAGTGGCTTAATGATGCTTTAGCATAGCAAGCCTGTGCTGAAGAGCTTTTTTCCTGCAGCTAATGCAGTGGCTCCTTCACACTAAAGACAGCAATGTCTGCTTTGACCCCTACAGGCTCTGGGTTGGATTCTAATTACTGCAGATCTGAGGTTTTTTTCCTTGCAAGAGCTCTGTGTCCAGCTGCATCCATACCTGGAATCATCCATACCCTTCTAGGTGACCTTGTGGTGACCTTCAGCACTTGATGGCACATGTTGTCCATGACACAATGGGAATGCACTGAAGCAGCTGGCTCACACCAATGCTGAGCGTCTATTACTTAAGAAGAACCTTGTTGAGGCCAAGGCACCAGATGGAATTTCAGCCTTTTAATAACCCACACTACAGGCTGGAACACCTGGCTGTGGAGGGGGATTTCTGGGTGAGGTATCTAGCATGCTGACTGGAGAGAGGTAAGTACCCAAAAATTCCTGTCTGAGGGCTCTACTCAGCCTGACAGGACTTTCTAAACAAACTACAATGAGCACTGAAAAAAGAGGTGTCAATAATATTTTTCTCTTGCTTTTGTATGGCGCCCTTTTGAAACAGCTTCAGAGCTTCATTTGATTTTCTGTGCTCAGGGAAGAAATGTTATGGCCTCTATTTCCTTGAGCTTGAATGAAGAAGAAAGCACCTGTGCTTACAATTGTGCATGATGCCACAATCCCTTCATCCAAAATCTGGCTAGTAACTTCAGCTCTGAGAGTTTGACTCCAAAATTCCCACATCCCAGAAGAGCCCTGCAAGCACCAGATCAGTTCTGGGACAGATAAACCTTCACCCTTCCCACTGGAGATGGGCAATGACAGGTCAAGCCAAAGGTCCAAAAGGAGAGCAAATGAGCAAACACCTGATGCTGTGCTCCCTTGAGGAGGACACACACAGGTGAGAAGGGGTGTTCCCATCTGCCAAAGAGACTCCTGTACAGGGTCCCACAGCACAGAGACCTAGAAACAGTGGCTCACTGAGAGCCTTCTCTGTTCAGAGGACTGATTCCAAAGCAGAAGCATTTCAGTTGCAAATACTGTAGTGGGTTTTGTTTTCTTTCCCTGAGTAAAATCTGTTTTCAGTTAACTTCACATAAAAACCCTAGAAAAAGCCGTAAATTTTAGGGGTTTATTATACTCAAATGAGCAAGCATATAATATATAGACAGAAGGAGCAGGAGATGAAATATGATACATTAACATACTTAGCCCTTTTGTTGACAAAGCAATTTTACCATCAAGAAGAACTCTCATGACTTGTAACTTTAATGACTTTCCTTTTGTATACAGGAGGGTGACAAGAAATATACACAAACCGCTGACTTTGGGTTTCTATGCATATTTCTACTTTCTATAATTTCATGTCTTTTGGCTTTCCCAAAACCAGAAAGTGAAGCCTCCAGGTCTTTTCCATCCTATTTTCCTGATTCCAATTTAATTTCTAATTTTGTTTTTAAAATGCATAGCAAAAAAAAGGGCCAGGAATGTATAAAAATAATCAAGGTCAAATTGAGGTGCACTCTGTGAGCAAAGGCATGGATGGAAAAGAGGGACAGGTCTGTGTGACACACCCAGTGCTGGAAGAATAGTTCAGGAGCAGTGGAAAGGAGGCCAAGCACCATTAGCTGGGAAGGAGAGCAGAGAAAATATTGTGTCACTGCTCTGATTAGGAAATGCAGCAAGTTTCATTCCTGGTTATCTTGGCTACCTAGCTCACTTTGGTTTGCTGCAGCTACAAGCACGTCAGTATTTTCAAAACACAGTTCCAAAAATATTCCTGTAGGAGAAAAAGGGACACTTCTTTCATGTGTTCCATTGGTATTGATGCCAAGCTCTGATTCAACAGCAATGCAAGCACATTTCTGAGAAATGGAGCCTTGTTTATTTCTATTTCAGGGTGCTACATTAGTTTATCATAAAATATGAATCATATGACACCAACATTAATTTGAAGTACAAGAACAAATCTAATAGCTCCCAAGTGCATTGAGCTATCTTCTCTTTCTTCTATGTTTATCTCACCAAATATTTCTAAATACTACTGTATACTTCCTCCACAATTTAGATTTGAATGAAACATAGTACTGAATTTAACAATGAATTCTAAGTCAATACTAACATGTATTTTGCTGTTATTAAACAAAATGCTATCCACCATATCAGACATCTAAACAATGAAATAAAAATCTGGAAGCTTTCAAGTATTTTAAAACTGAATTCATGAGGCCTTATATTAAAATAGGGACATATGGTTTCTCTGCTCACCAAGAATGCTTTTACCTTCCTTGTAACTACAGAGCTCTGAAGAAATCATGACCTCTTAAGCTCTTCATAAAGATAGTTTATAATAGGTGGGTACCTCATCTGTTTGAAAAATTGTAAGCACTAACTGAACTGCAACTTGTTAGCACTCCTTAAATTCCAGTGCCTTATCTATTAACCTGAACAATGTGAGTGACGTATCAGGTAGAACAGAGTGACAGTGTTTGCTGACATTCCCATTTGTAGAAAGCAAGAGGAAACCTAATCCTAAAAAGATCCTGACAACACTGGTTGCCACACTTCTTAATTTTCAAGGAAGGGAGAGCTAGCAGGTGTTAAATTGCACATGCCTGCATGCTGCTCCTTAGAGAGCAATGCATGGGAGAAAATCTATTTATCAAAACTCCAGTTGCAGGTTAGAGTGCCCTAAGAAAAAATACATGACAGCTTGTCTCTAGTCTCTGTGCCAGCTGGTACAACCACAGTACTGTTTATGCATCTGCACGTGGCTCAGCACGTTATACAGCCCATGCCATGATATCATAGCTGGTGCTGTGTCACTCGAATGCCATTCAGTGCATTAAATGACACAATGAAATGGAGCAGAAAGACTGATGTGACAGTTCTCAATAGGAAGTGTTTATCTCTGTTCCATCAGTGGTTTAATTGACTTGCAAACCACTCAGGACTCTACAAACATTTAGGAAGAGATCTTTAGCAGACAGTAACACTTTACACTAAAGTGTCTTTAAGTACACTTATTCATAGTACAAATGGTCAATAAATTACATAATTTAGATACACATGCTGGGAATAGTAACAATTACATTTACCTTTGAGTCCCTCTATCTATGTAATTGAAGGAAATTTATGCTTAGCATACTAAAAATACTTATGGTGTTATACAGTGAAATCTGTTTCTCTGTGCTACTTCCCCATACTTTATTCTAGTCTGTGCTTTCTAGTCTTACAGCTCAATCACCAGAAGTTAGCAAGTAATTGTCATTAATGCATTAAGTAGCACAGGTAGTGCTCATCATATTTGCACAAAATGTTTTCTTGTCCTCTTCCCGAGAGGAGAGGCACACAGTGCAGTGTTCAGATTTTCTGTTTACAGAATCTGGGACCTTTTTCTTTTTAATAAACTGTGGAATCTAAGACTATCACACAGACTGGGGTCCGGACAAAAGGCCTAAAAGGATCCTGAGCACATGTATTCCACATGTCTCCAGTCTACCACAAGCCATGTAATTCCCAGCATACCACAGAAAAAAAGACTTGTGAAAATCCTTGCAGGACCGTGTAGTGCCACAAGAAGGGAGCAAGGGAAATCAAGATCCCTGGCAATGTCTTGTTTATGTTTACTGTTTGGTTTGCTCACAGGGCTGTAGGAATTTATTTATGTGTACTCTGTAGAGAAGCCCTCATTCTCTCCAGACACCTATGGGCCTCACCAACTGGGCATGAGGGAAAATGTGTTCCTGATCCCAAATCTGATGGCTACTTTATGCACCCAAGAGAGCAGATAGGACCCCCAGCACATCCTATGTGATATCCTTTCTTACTGTAGGTAGTTTATTGCTGCAGAAAGGAGCAGGAAGAAATTATCTTCAAACACAAAATAAATTTGCAATCAAGTTTAATATCAAGAGGAAAAAATCTTTGGTTTCTACTAGTGGCCATCAGAAAAGTAAAGCCTTTCCTTAATGTGACACAATTCATTTAATGAACAGAGATCACATTTATTTAGTGCTGATCAGAAGGTCCAGACATCCAGAAACTAACAAAGCCTGATGGCTTAAATATTAATGTCCATGCTTGGAGATCATCATGATCTTCTCTTGCTGTTTAATTCCATTCATATATTTAATTTATAAGTAATTTTGTATTCTTTCTCCATCAACTCTGGCAGCTATTTCAAAACCTGTTGTTTCAATGGTTGAAAAATATATTCTAATATTTGTTCCAAATATGTTTATGTAAAGCAAGTCCAAAAAATGGGCCCCAAGGTGCTAGGCCTTTGGAAGAGAAGTTGATGGAACTCTTTAGACAGGAGTTCACTCATGGATCTGATAATTTGTCTTCCTCAAATACCATCATCCTTATTACACTTAGTTTCATTAGAGCAGGGGAAGGGCTTGGCTGCCCATGGTTTTTACATGACATAGGAATCTCTTGGTTTGTGCATGTAATGGTTTGTAGAAGCTGAAAAATAAAAGATTTACAATAGCTTTAGATAATTTGTATGCTGTAGTGTCTCATGTCATCTGATGCTTCAAAATCCTGTGTACATCACATTGCTGTACCTCAGCAGAAGGACATAGATAAGCAAAGCCAGGTCATCATCTGCTGAGATGGAAACTCCTCACTGGAAAAAGATGACAGAAAAGTGACAACTGTGATGCCACGTATGATGAGCTGAACTTATAACAATATTTCTAGGTTGCATCAAGCTATCAAAGCCAGGAGAATTATTCACTATAGCCACAAAGCCATTAAATTCTTTCTACAATTTGCTTACACGTTTTTTGCATGCCTTTATGTCTAATCAATCACTCTTTACTGTAATTTTATCTGTCCAAAATAATGGGCAATTCTGGTAGAAATAGTGTAAAAGAAAAGTGGAAGACATGCAAAGATTAGGACTTCTTCCACTGAGGTATTAGTTTAATTCATTGGCCTGAAATCCTACCACTTATCTTAATGGAGACAACAATGTCTTTGTCATCATTTTTAGAAGATAAACACAGGATTTGGGACACAGAAATGCATATTCCTATAAATATGTCTATTTACTGGAGTTATGAAATAATCCATAATTTCAAGAAATTACCATTTGAAAAAAGTAGTTCTTTCTGGACCTAAAATATTGTTTTTCAGTAGATGTTCTTGCAAATGGCATATTATTCCACCATATTTATGAGAGGGGTGTTTATCTAATGGCATTTTACAATGGTAGAGTCAGACATCTATGCATTTGTTAAGGGCAAGGAATACTTTTCTCTGTGTGAAAATTGAAAATTTCCTTTCAGAGATCTCCCAGTGAAACTTTCAGGAAGGACACCCCATGTCTACAACTCTTGAGCTCAGATTTCCTTGGGTGTTAGGAGCTTCTAAAGCAAATTAAAGAGCAGCAATGCAGACAAACTACTGACAAAGAGGTATCATGATGTTTGAGAAGGCCACATGTATGTGTACAGAATTATTTACAAATAAGCTTATTATAGTATTCAGAGCACTACTTCAGTGTCCAGTCCTGAAAGGCTGCAGGTACTCAGGGCTGAGGAAGAGATTTTATCTCCAGTAGAGTGGATATAAGGATGCTCCTAAATTGTCACATAGCTTCAGCAATCAGAGTTTTGATTCCTCTGTCTGTACAAGCTGAGATGTCTTTTTTAAACCAGGTACAGCATTGTTGCAAAGTGCATGGAAGTTTTTAGAGATTATCTGTCTGTCCTAGGAACATTTTTAAGGTATTTTACTACAAATGCCTTCCTTTTAAATAGGCCCTACTCTCTTTTTTACTTAATCATAACTGAATTTCCTTGGAGAGTCTGGTCAAATATTTCAGCAGGCACTGGGGAACAGTTAATTACAGAGTCTGTTAAATTCTGTGCACTGCTCATCATATTTCTATTAGGTTAAGATTTTTCACTTTGTTTTCTTCCTTTTTTCCTAATGTGAAACATTCTTCAGGTAGGGATATGATTTGGATGCCACAAATTTTTCTTTGTGTTTATGCTGTATTGCAGCAAAACAATTTAGCAATGCAAGGGAGAAAAGAGGTTGCTATTACTCCTCAGTGCCATCAGTGCTGTGGTGTGACAGTGCACAGGGTGCTTTCTCTGCCACGTGTACCATCGAGAGAAGGGACTCAGCTACTCACCTATGTACCTCTGCAGACAGGCATTTAATTTGCACAGGATTGGTGTCTGTGAACAGCAAAGCCTGTCTCCCCCTCCCCTGCCAGGCACCAGGCTGGTGCCCACCTGAGCAGGTGTTTAGTGACAAACTGCTAGTGACAAACACTGCCAGCAGCAAAAGACCCACTGCTGGCACATCTGTGAGAAACACGTGGCAAAAGGAGAAGCTACAGGTGGCTCCGTAGCCTCCAGCACAGCTATTGCAGCAAGGATGGTTTCTTCATTTCGGAAGAAAATTTCATCAAGATTTTTATGACCTAAAAGTACATTAGAAATTACTTTTGTACCAAAGTAAGGTACTGAAACCAAAGTTTCAGTTTCAGGTTAGTGAAATTTCTTAGTACCTGATCTACCACATTACACAGCGTGTTACAGAAGCAGTCCCCTTCTTTCAAATACACAGATCCCTCTGAAAAAATTGCACTGCAAACTTAAACAATTACTTTTTTATTGCTTAAAACATCCTTTTCAACTTTCATTGTCACCAAGGCAAAACAGCTTCAATCAAAAAAATCCCCTTAAAACAAACAAATGAATGAAGGGTCACGAATACTCAAAAATAACAATGCAGGTCTATTTTGGTAATCCACTTGGCAGAGTAATATGGAAGCTTTTCTCCAATGAACTGCTTCCAAGTTTTCAAGGGTACAGATCATAAATAGATTTTTCAGGAAATTCACAAAGTTTGGGTATGATAAGGAGAGAGTAGATAATTAAGAGCAAATTTTGATTTTACCTATGTGAGTAAATAACAGAGAAAGTAGATTCCTTCCCAAAACAGGGCACCAGCATGTTTCTTTTTCTTAACCCTTTATGGTGCTTTTTTTTTCCAAATTAAATCTCCATCCTTCTTAGTGGAGACTTTATCTCCAGAGCCAGAGATAGCCTTTGAGTCTGAGAGGACACAGTACAATAAAGGACATAGAGGTCTTGGTGATGACAACAGGAAAAGCTCAAGGAAGAAAAGAGAGTGGCGCTGAAGGATGTGTGCCAGAGAAGGACTGGGGAGGGAAGGGATGTTGGGGCCCGAGAGGGAAGAAGGTGAAGGAGTCCTGGAAGTCGCTGTTATTTCAAGAGATGGCACAGATAGGCAGAGAGCCGACTGCAGAGCGCGGCCGCTGACCTTTCCCGAGCTTCGTGTTACAGCAGGCCCGACAGAGCTGCTCCGAGCCCGGCCCTCGCTGGGGACTCAGAGCTGCTCCGAGCCCGGCCCTCGCTCCGTGCCCAGCCCTCGCTGCCTGCCGGGGACTCAGAGCTGCTCCGTGCCCAGCCCTCGCTCCGTGCCCAGCCCTCGCTGCCTGCCGGGGCTCAGAGCCCCTCCATGCCCAGCCCTCACTGGGGACTCAGAGCCCCTCCACGCCCGGCCCTCGCTGCCTGCCGGGGGCTCCGCTCTCCCGGCAGCTCCAAACCCGCCCTCTCCATCCAGCCTGTCCCAAAACCCTGGGCACTTCCCGGCTTTCATAGAGGCTGCGCTCGCCCAACACAGGGCTCGCAAAAAATTTGACTCTACAGGGTAAAAGGCGATTTCTTTACCAAAACATACCAGTTTAGCTTTAATCATTGTCAAAGAAATAAAAATGGATGTCTGAAGCATTTCCAGCTTTCCTTTTCTTATCAAGGTGAAAACGCACGTAGAAATGATTCACAGAATCAGAGAATAATTTAAAATTGACAAGAATTATTTGGGAATATTGTTGCTTTTTTCAAGACTTTTTTCTGCTGAAAAAAATAAATCTACAGGTTTTCTTATATAAAAACACGAGAAATGGGCATTGTTCAATTACTTCTCTATTTTAAATTTCATCATGTTGTGTCTTTTCCCCATTGTCAAAGAAATAAAAATGGAAGTCTGAAGCATTTCCAACTTTCCTTTTCTTATCAAGGTGAAAACACACGTAGAAATGATTCACAGAATCACAGAATAATTCAACATTAACAAGAATTATTTGGGAATGCTGTTTCTTTCTTTTCAAGTCATTTTTTTTTCTGCTGAAAAAAATAAAGCTACAGATTTTATTTTTTTTTTAATAAAAGCATGGGAAATGGGCAGTGTTCAATTACTTCTCTATTTCAAATTTCACCATAGGGAGAGATGGTCAGAATAAAGCTAGCCTTCCTGCTCATGGAATGAGCAAGGAAGTTTCGCTTTATTCTGACCATCTCTCCCTATACAGGCATATTAAATGGAGAAAAGACACGACATGATTGGCATTGTAAAGATTATTTTTTTCATCAGTAGTAAAATTAAAATGGCAGATTCAAACTTGTAATTTTATTAATAAATTTACAAGTTTAATTGAATTAATAAAACTTGTAATTTTCTTAATAAAGAAAAAAATTGGATTAACAAGGTCACTTTCTCCTAAAGGATCCTAAAGCATTGTAGGAAAAAACTCTAAAGGATAAAGGATGTGCTATTGACAGTCAATCATTCTTCTGCTGAAAGTCAGCACCTTGTTGGCAGCAGTACTACCCAGTTAAGACAGGAAGTGAAATACATTTAATTTAATTGCAGGAATAATGTATGTGGCTAGAACAGTACTTTGATATGGCATTTGGTCACGTCACGCATTTAATAGCTGTGTTATTGTGACAACTGCTATGCCATTCTCCACAGCCCAAGTGGTCAACACCATTACATCTGAATTAAACAGTATGGCACTACCCTAAACATCAGCTGGGACACTGATTCAGTGCTGACTCACAGGGGACATGCTCACATGCTCAATTGCAAACACTGTTCTCCACAGAGTGGTTACTTGGACATTTTCTCCTCTAAGCAAAATCTTTGTTTCACATTAGTTTTGAGAATTGAAAGGTACTGCAGGGTGTGAAAGCCTCTTTAAGAGAGCTGGAATTACCACTCATTCTTAGTTTGCTCTTCTGATCTAGGTAGGCTGCAAACTAAAACCTGAATAGAGAATCAGTGCAAGTTCTGTGACATTTCAGAACACTTTTTATTGAAATCAGGATATAGCCTCAAAACAACTTTCACTCCATTTTCCAGAAATATTTCAAAGAGTTTGCTTTCTTTAAAAGTGGGATAAGCAGGTGACAGTAGGAAATTAAATTCTGCAGCTTGGCTTGTTCAAACTTGTATGCAACTGTTCACCTCTGTAAATACACACACAGGCACCACAAATTGAGAGTGTCACATCAAAAAGGTGCAATACAGCTTCTTTTCTCAATAAAAAGCCTGTTGTGCTTGTTGTTTAGGTTCTTTTTGTGTCTTTTGGGTGTCTCCTTGTCCTGGAACTGTTTTCCAGGTATGTGAAGAAGGATGGCCTCTTAGTTTCTTCCCCCAGCCCATTTTATGAGAGTAAGACAAGTTAATTGTGCTTGACGATATGGATGACCCTTTCAAGTCATGTAAAATGATACTGCTCTGCTTATCACAGGTAGATAACCATTAATATTATGTACTGTCTATGGGAAGAGAAAGGGTCTTGTTTGTTTTGAATGTTTTCAAAGGTAGGAAACAAAGGGTCCTGTGGGGACACCAGCACACAACAGACAGTGCAGCTATACAAATCAAAGTTAAAAGACAGGTACCTGCAGTAAAAAACAGGTGAAAGACAAAAATCTGGCTGTTTCTTTATAATAAACCGAACCCATTTCACTGAGGTGTAAAGGGGTGAAGAAGTAAAATATCATATTTAACTCATGCAGAACTCCTAACTGGAGCTCACTCCTGGCCAGTCACTATTTATACTGAATGAATTCCCCAGTTCTCATTCATTTTAACTGGGTTCATGTGTGTTATATAAAATTCCTTTAAAAAATGGGCATCTCTCAGAGTATGGTTCAGAAAATACTTTGTCATTTTGTTCATACAAGACTCAAGGAAAAGAGGATCTAGAGCCTGAAACATTTGCATTATTGTATCATTTACTGTTACAGCTTAGGAGCACAGGTCCCTAAATCTAACTATGAATAAATTGCCCCAGTGCAAGGGTGTTTCTTTGCAAACATGGGCACCAGTCAACTTATATTCAATAGAAGGGCAAAGCAGGATGAGGAAGGATCTAGTCAGCTGGGTAAGTAACGGGTGCATTTATGAGCTGAATTTTGCCTCAGTGAAATATTAATACTCACAGAACAGAATTTTCAGCTTGATTCAGCCTTCTGAGTCCAGTGGACTTGGGAACTAGCCTTTAAACTGATTGTTTAAAAATACTCCACACCACAACATCCTAAAAAGCCTGAAAGTAAAATGCACCTATTTCTTCGTAACTCATAACATGTATTGCACTCTGACATTTTTAAGCCAGTGGAAAATGTCTCATTAGCTTGAGCTGGCTTTGGATCAAGCTCCTGAAGGTTTTCGAAAGACATTGCCAGCATCTGTGCACTTCAGACAGCCTCACTTTTGGAAGCAGAATATAATAGTTTCTGGTGCTATTTTAGAATTGCATTGCATGCACTGCATCCTTTGTGGTAAAACAATATGATAAGAAAGATCAATTATATATCTCATTTGACAGATTTCGTGTTATCTGCAAAAGAAGAATGTAAAGTATAGAATTGCTGGGCAGGCAAAGAGCTGATTGAGGAAAGGGATCTCTCAACAGAGCTCAGTGGAAACTCTGCATTTTGGAGAATAATGAAGATCCCAGATCCCCTGTGCCTCAGTCTTTTGGAATAATTAGGGGTTCACTTACTAAGGGTCAGATCATCTCATTGACCTCTAAACTTTCTGATCTTTAAGAAGCTCCTCAAAGGAGGCATAAATCAAAAAGAAAGTACTATCTGCCTTTTAATGTGAGTTTTCAAGAAATCAAAAATCTATGCTTTCTCTGAAGTTAATTAAATATTCTAAAAATTTTGGGGTCTGAAGCCTTTCAAAAAGGCAATTATTGCCACAGCTGAGTGAAAACTTGATCTATTCATTGTGTGTTACAGAGAAGAAATGCATTTTAAATTACTCTGAATGAAAATTACCATTGCTAGTTTTAAAAGAAAACTTTTTAAAGACAAGTTTTTCTTTACATTTTGATATTTGGTTTTTTATGATTGAAAAGCTGTTAATTTGAAATTTCTTGGAAAAGTGGAAATTTGGGGGAAAGAAATCAAACTATTTGGGCTGATTTGTTTTGAAAATCTTGCTGAAATAGAGTATTAGTAGATTTGAAATAGTAGGCACATATTAAATGTATGATTAATAAAATGTGCCACATAATGAAAATCGATTAGGATGGTGAAATGGGAGCAAATGGGTGAGTCAAAATATTCAGTACAACTTTCATCTTGGAAATACAGACATTGAAATGCTCAGAATCCTTTATATTGCATCAAAATACCTATAATTTCTTTTTACCAATAATAGAAAACCTCAACATCATGGTGACTGAAACACTTTTGTAGCATGTCTGTGAAAAAAGACATAAAAAGTTATGTGGTTGAAAATTAATGTTTTGCTAATGCTATAAATGCATACAGAAAAATATGTACTAGTCAATGAATGGTATGTGTTCACTTTCTTTATGTAAGGTTGAAAGAAAAAACTATCACAAAGGATCTACCGGGTGGTAAAATTCACTATTGATACCACTGTGTTGTATCTGAGTGTTGACTTACCATAATGGCTGCACAATTTTAGTCCACTTGTAGCTGTGCTTATATATTTTCCTGTGTTTAACAGAACAAATGGATCTTCTGACTTTCATCTGACCCCTGATACTGCCATGAAGCATCTCTTTAAAATATTGCATGGAAACTTCCTTCTTTTCAAAGCAAATCTTAACATTATACTAATTGCTGTAACAATGTGTTTACCTTTCTCTGCTGTTAAAAGAGAATATTAAACCAGCAACTTCAGACATATTAACACTTTCTCTGCTACTCAGAGAAAATCTCTCACAAAAAGAAGTGTCAGAAGCATCACAAAAACCCCTTGACCTTGCTACTGCCCTTCTGATTTTATGCAGAAGGTACTAAGATATCAAAGATGCTCATGTACCCAGTCTCTTTGAAATCACTGTACTTGTTAGGTACTTAAATACTTTCAAGCATTTAAGCTTTACACTGCAGCGATAGGCTGTAGTGTGCAATTCTTAGACAAACAGCAGTGCTCTTCCAAATTCAACAGGAATAGGAACAATTGATCACTTTCATATTCTGAAGTAAAGTTCTAATAGTTTTCATGTAAGGTTTCATTTTATCTACATGAAAATCCTCAGATATTTTGTTGAACCCTTTAGGAAAGGCTCTTTTGACCTGCATGGAAAACAATTTGCAAGAAAACAGTGCAAGCATAGGTTTTAGAGCTCTCATAAAACATCATGCATGGGACAAGTGAGGCTATGTTACATAGAAGAACGGACTCTGTCCATAGAGTTATCAGTTAGGTCAGTGGTTAATGTGTAATCTTCAATCTACAAACCCTGAAAAACGAACCCTCTGCACTCCATATCACCTCAAAAAATGTGTGCATATAGTCACTTTCCATGATCTCATAACTTAATTACTGATTTTTCTTAACTTCACACTATTAACAGAACCAAAGTTCTCTCATCTATTTTTCTGCCACAGAGAAAATTTTCATGCTAAAAAGCTACTTTCAAATTCTCCTGATACATGCAGTTTTATTCTAGAATTTTTTACCTAGATTGATTATGAAAACTATTTTAGGTTTTCCTAAGTTCTATGATCCATATAACACATATGTAACACAAACTATATTAAAAATTAGATGTATTTCAACTAGCTTATTCAAGGATTTGATACACCACTTCATATAAGAAATGATATTTGTCATTCTAATGAAATTGATCAAGCAAGATGCCACTAATTTTAAGATTTGAGTATTTTTGTCAGCATCTTTTTAAAAGCTAATCTGTATTATGCCAGCCAAGCTTCTATGACAAACCTGATTTACAGATTTTTTTTACTACATTCTCTTCTCACAAGCCATGAGATAGACACATAATGCAGAGTTATGCAGAGTTATGCAGATACCTTTGTGACTATTTTGTTTGTTGCTACCTCACACTAGAATTAGAAGTCCTACAGAAATACTTTTTGTGCTAGGCAAGAATGGATTTGGCTTTGTTCTTTTCCTTTAGCATCATTCATACTCAGAGGAAACTTACTCAAATAGAAATGAGATTCAGGGGGACATTGTGTTCCCTAGAATCTCTAAATAATGACCCTTTCCCTAAATATGACCCTGTTCCCTAAATAAATATTCAGCCTTCAGAAGTGACTGAACTTTTATTGAACCCCAAAGTTTTGGCTTATCTCTTAGGCAATGGCTGGGCTGGTTCTTATTTATATCCCTATTTAAAACAAGCTGGTTAATTCTTGGGTTTGCTTTCAAATTTAGTCACACATGGAATATCTTAATTGTTTGTTAAAGGAACAGCAGGTTGTGGTCAGGGTCAAATGCCCTTGTGCTCAACAGATTTCAACTTTGCATAGTACTTACTCTTGAGACTGTGATAAGCAAACCTAGAGGCAGATCAGGCTTTATGTGAGGGAAGTGCTGAGTGTGCAGGTATGCAAGGGCAGGGGAAAGGAGGAGGGGACCTGACTTCATTGGACTGGGTATTTTTTATCGTACCAGACAGCATAGTATGTACTGGTAAATGAGCTTTCAGAGCACACCTTTTGGACAGCATTGGAGTCTGCAAGATTGCAGACTTGCAAGACTCTGCAAACAATGCAAGATGTCTCCACTTCACAGTTAAGCTGGATGTTAGCAGAAAGGTTTAGGTATATGGGCTGGAAACATGGTTATGTGTTCAGTCCTGCTAGTTACTCACCTGCTTTGTAGGTGCAAACTGGACCACAGACCTGCTGATGGTCCTCCAGTGCTGCCATTCCAGAATTACATTTTCCTAGACCAGGTGGGGTCCTCCCTGAGTTGCTCCAGAAGGGTCTTCAAGTAGTTTAATCAGCACAGCATAAGGTAACATAAGATTTCTGCTCACATATGGTGAAGATGTCCTTTGATGTACTTGAGGAAAGGCGAGGATGTTGTGGAATGACAGAAGTGTGAGGTTCCATGGAAGACCTGCCTATAGCCATGATCCCAACAATTTCACTAGGGCAGCTATGAACCGTGGGCTGGTTGAGTGGTTTCTAAGCCAGACTCTCAGGGAGCTGGGCAATCAATGCTCTCCTCATTTCCTTGCTTTCATTCCAAACCTGATCTTGCCCATTCAGGGACAGATTATGAGGGGGACTGGAGGAGTTGAATGGCAGTGGGCAAGACACAGATAATTATTTTAACGTGATTTGTGAAGTGTCAGGCTCAGATGTAACGCTCTGTCTTATCACTGAGTGCCTCTCCTCACTGATGAGCAAATAATCCTAAAATGGAGAAGTTAAGAGGAGCAAATCAGTGGGAGTTGACCTCCCCTGGCTATGGTGGCTGTAGGAAGTGGATGGCTCAGCAGGCAAGGCACCCTCTCCAGGCTGGTGTTGGCACAGTGTCTATGTTGTATATCAGGCTGCCTCCAGGGAATAAACAAGGGTTAACTCAGACAACCATGATTTCAGGTCTGTGCTCTGCAAAAACAAAAAGGAAGACTGCCCTGGATTTCCAACCAAGGGACATGTTCTGTGTGATTTTCTTTGGAGAACACTGCTTGCCAACTTTTCCACACCCTGGAACTGGGGGTCTGGCTGAATTTATTTTCAGCACTCTTCAGGAAATGAGGCTGTTAGGTTTATTAACCTGAAACTAGAAGACAAATTCAGTTTCTTTAGTAGGTGTAGGGACATGGTTACTAAATTTACTGTGCTTTTTCCAAAGGTTTGAGTCTTGGAGCAAGTCTGTCAGATGCTCCAATGTGTGTCTGGCTGAAATCCCCCAGCTCAGAGCTGCCAGTGTGAGCAAAGATCTTACATAGGCAGCCACCTTCAGTTAGCTCTGGTAAAAGAGAAATCCTAAGAGCTGTGTAGAAATGTGTCTTTCTCCATGTGAGTGGTATCAGTAAAAGGGCAGTGAGTGCACAAGTGATTAAGAAGGCTGGTTTACAGCAACATGCCAGTCTCCCACGAGACAAAAAGAAAATCCAGGTAGCATTACACAAGAGAAAGGTACATTTCTTTCTCTGATCTCTTTAGTGCTTACAAGATTTAGATAACATGCTTATCATGAAGCAAACGGAGATATTTTGCAAGTTTTACTTGGTGTGGTAACAACTGTTACCCTTTATACCTTTGTAAATACCCTGAAGTTCGCAAGAGTAAGTGCATAAATAAAGTGAACAAACACAGCCTAACTCCAAATACCTCTTGGCTTTTCACATACATCATTTAATTAAATGATGAGGATGAATTTTTTGTGAGGTTGTAATAAAATAAAATTATTTAAATAAATAACTGACAAAGTAGTCATACGGTCAGAATAAATTACCATGATGTTTTTAATTACTAAAGTAAGTTTTGGTAGGAGGGAAATGAATAACATTAGAAGATTTAATTACTGAATTCAGAGGGATTATTTACAGCACTAACATCAACAACATAACATCTAACATAATTAGAGATCAAAGAAAGTCTAGCAGGCAAGCAAGACCCTTCTTGCAGAAGATGTGTCTTTGTCTTTAATTCTTGCTTTTCTTTAATTTAGGTTTCTTTCCCAAGTACTTTTTTTTCCTTTAGAATATTTAACTGTAGATAATTAAATAATTTTTGTAAAGGATCAGATAACCTGTAGCAGTTGTCTGTTGGTTCTACAGAAGCTAAACATCAGAAATAGGTGAAGAATATTGACATCACAATCCCACTTCATATGAGAGGACAGGGGAGATGGGGAGCTAAATAACACCACTGTTATTTAGTACAAATGCTTGTTTAAATTTTTTCCTCAAGATTCATAAAGGGCTCTTCTGACCTGGGTAATTTCAGCAGTGCTTTGGAATAGTTGGTCTATGAAATTATAGGGCAGAGGCCTTGTTTTACTTTGGCCCTGTCCTGTGCATTTTGATGACTCTCAGGCATGTGCAGAGTTTGGAACAGGAGAGCTGCCAAGAGGCAAAAATAAATTAGATTAATTATATACAATGAATTAGAGAGAAGTTTGTGAGAAATTTTTTGTGTAATTTTTTTCTACTCAAATGTGTCCACTTATTTCTGCAATTTCTCTGATTTGCTCCATGTTTTCTGGCTGTACTCAGGAACCTGTTCCAGGCACTGAAAAATATCTTCTCTGTCTAGACTGAATGCAAAGGAAGGACATCCAATAAAAATATTCAGAAGAGGAATTTACATCCATGAAATCTTTCTCAATTTCTCCTCCTTCACGTTTTGTTAGAATTTGAAACCATAGGGATAAAAAAACCAAAAAAAAAAGGTTTGCAAAATTTGATTTAAAATTTACAGCTGAAGAAAAATATTCTAATACACACTGGATCATTGAAATTCCTGCACAATTCTCCAAGAGAAGGAAATAACAGAATTCATTAAAGACATTCATTTTCAGTAATATTGTAACTTGAAAAACTTCTAATTATTCTACAAAAGTGACTACTTACTGAATAAATCACATAGGGCTCCTGTACCAGTCCCACACCACTTTAGAATGCATCTCTTGAAAAGTTTTGGTTGTATGGTTTGAAATTAGTTATTAAAAGCTTTTCTTATCAACAAATCACATATTGGAGCAGGAGAATCACATGCCCTCATTTTTCTCCAGCTTTCTGTGAGCTCCAGAGGGCTCTGTCCTTGCTCAGCCTCCCTCCTCCCACTGGAGAGGGCACCTCCTCTCTGGGGAAGGTTGTCTGTACACCCAGGCCCAACTGCTCCCACTGATGACTCAGATCCACCCGTCTGCTCCAGCCTGTCCAAGCCCAAAGCTCAGTCTGCCTCTCTCTAAAAGTCTCGCCATTGGCTCAAGCTCAGTGTGGCTCACCAGTGCTCTTAATCTGCCTTCTAAGCTCTCCTTGCTGCTGCTTTTTCAGTCACTGTGGTTAACATCACTGGCTGTTCTGTGCTTGGCCCTTGAGCTTGTCCAGCACCTTCAGTCTAGGACTCTCAAGGCCTTCTGTAAATTTTGATACACAAAACTTCAAAGCTTTGACCTTCCTCATACTTCCACACAGCCAAAATTACCAGTCCAGCTTTCATCCTTTCACCACAAGATGCTTCTCCCTGATGTGGACGGAGCCCATTTCCTGCTCATTCCTCCATGCCCATGTTGTAAGCAGGCTTCCCCTCTCCTCCCGTGTTCCCATCCACACCCCTGACATCAAGCACAACACAATTCCCCTGTGTACAGACTGCAGCCACTCTGCCATCTTGGACAACCCATCCATGGCACCATCAGTCATCACACACTCAGGAACCTTTCACATCAGTAATGCTCCATTTCTACATTGCTCTGCCAGTCAAGGTGAAGCTCTCTGTAAAAACATACAGAACTTTGCTATTATGCACCTTCAACCATTGACAGGGAGCTTTCCTTTTTCACAGTCTACAAAACACCAGATTGTGGGCATGCTGCAAGTGTTACATGCACAGTGACCTAGAACATCACATTATTTTTCTCCATGTCTCTGAATGCAAGCTTGTCACAGACACCTTTTGTGAAAAATCTTTTCTTGAGATTTTTTTCCCTTCTGAGAAGCTGCAGCCTCAGAGACAAATGTAAACAATAGAAATCTGCTGCTGTGGAATGTAACAGGTGGATCCATGATTGGTCTCCTGTAGATGTTTGGATTTACTGACCACTCACGGCAGAGCTGGGTCTCACTCTCTGTCCGAGCCCGCTGCCTTTGTTTTCATTCTATTCTATTCTATTCTATTCTATTCTATTCTATTCTATTCTATTCTATTCTATTCTATTCCATTCCATTCCATTCCATTCTATTCTATTCTATTCTATTCTATTCTATTCTATTCTACTCTTAGCATAGCTAGCCTTCTGAAGAAACCCTTTTCTTTCCAATTCTTTTTAGTATAGTTATAATGTTATATATATATATAATAAAATAATAAATCAAGCCTTCTGATCATAGAGTCAACATTCTCGTCTCTCTCTTCACCTGAAAACCACTGTGATCACGGTCACACAAGCTATCTGTTGTCTTGTGTTCTTCACTTTGACTGAAAGTAGTAGATCATAAATGCATGGAGCATCTCTAGCACCTGGCCCTGTGTGGAAAATGGCACAGTGATGACCCAGTCCATATCTGAACTACACAGAGTCTGCAGTACTAGAAATACAGAGATTTGATATTCAGCATCTTTGGAATGTGTTATTCAGTTTCAGGACTAGGTTTGACTCACACTCCTTCAGAGAGGAGTCTAAAGTTATCCCTAAATATTTTAAAAGTGAATTATAATTATTATGATTATTTAGCATCTACTGAAATCAGGTACCTTTCTTAAAAAAGCAATTCTGGAATTGGATTTTTTTCATTCTTCTTATTTTTACCTTCACTGTGGAATTGTAGAAGTAATATTTTAAACAAATTGCTATACAGGGTTGCTAAAGTACTACTTTGTGGGATAATCTTGCACTGTGTTCAATTTACTTTGAATTTCAGATTTGGTGAACACTGAATTACATATAGTTTTCTTTCTTTCTGAAGTATTGAGAGGTTCTTCTCAAAGTCATGTGCAAGTTCCTCTTGGAAGCACATTTCTGGTGCTCTGACTCCAAAGTTTATTCTTTCTGCAGGGATCTATAGTTTCTATATTTTTATAACCCAAACCAAATGTTTTCTGAGGCATAACAGAAAGTTTTATTTCTAAGTAATTTGAACACATACATTCAAAGCATATTAAACATGGGTAGATGATGACTGCAGAAGATATTTCTAGATGTGGAGTCTTTTAAAAAGAGCTAAAACTGTTTTCCTTTCCAAGAAAAATATATCTGATTCCCTATGTTTAGTGTATTTCAAATTCTGTCATCATGTCATAATCTGTTAATAGGAAGCTGCCTACTGGTTTGCTCACTGCCAAGATTAGGGATGACATTCCTACACTCTTGAAGTCAGTGAAAAAACTTCCTTTGACTTCAATAGGCAGAACATCTCATCCAAAGCAAGAAAATTTTTATCCTTACATTTTCAGAATGGAAAAGAATGAAAAGCCTTCTTCCAATTCATATTTATCTCCATTTTCAGATACTGCCATGTAAGAATTATTTACACTGTCATCCTTTTTTATGTAAAGATTATCTTAGCTGCTTTTGACACTGAAGTCAGGAGTTAGCATATAAGGTGTTTTTGCAGCATACAATAACAACAACAACAAAAGATACTTTGGAACGGCAAAAGCAAACACTGAAAATTAACACTTATATTTCCATGTTACTAATATGAATTTGCTACCTTTCCACACAAAAGAATGAACTTAATTTCTTTAAATAGAAAATTATATTTGTAAAGATAATTTTGTTTTCAGAGTGATGTTTGGTGGGAGGAGGTGGAGGAAGGGCTGATTCAAGATTCAGTGAAATAGGTGCGGGGAAAAAAGCAGACACAAAACCTTCTATTCACTTTGTTGGACTTTGTGTCACACCCTAGCCCCCTGTGTAGCAATAAAACAGCAAGAAAAGCTCAACTCCTTCTAGCTTTTCTTCTGCAAGAGCCTTCTTAAGAAGAATTTAGCAAAATACCTGAGCCATGAGTCCCAGCCAAATTGTATAAGATTAGGATTAATTTCCAGAAATGCTGAAGTAAGTATAATCTAAGTATCAGGAACACAGTGAATTGGTGCATAAGTAGGCACCAGACCTACAAACCTTGCAAACACTGAAGGTCTCTGTGAAAACTTATTAAACAACCCAAGCACACCACATGCAGTGAGACCTGACTATTGACTGTCTACCCAAGGACACAAGGGCACAGATTTTACTATGTGATCTCTGGTTTTTGGCAAACCCTTCATGTTAAAATTTAATAATAATAATAAAGAGTCATCAGTCTTAGAATTGTGTTCATTCTTCACCTCAGGTCACTGCACAAGGAAAAGGTGAACCTAAAACACCTTAACTTTCATCTGTCTGAAAAAGTTCCTTCACAGAAAAGTGCTTTTGGATTGGGTGCACTTATACTATGATCTCTGTGCTCAGTAGTTCAGATATGTTGGTTTAGATTGCCTACCTGATGAAATACCTTTTGATACTATTTTGATATTGCAATGCCACACTAATGCTTTGTGGGCATCACTGCATCACTGAACTGATTTCACAGCAGTGTAAGCACATGTAAGCACACCAATGCACATACCCAGGACAAGCCAGCGGATGATTCTGCAGTGTGACTGACTTCAATGAACCCATCCTGTCCCATGGTGTGCAATGAAGTTTGCCACAATGAAATATTGTTTTGCTTGATAGTATGTTCAAATATTGACCAGTCCTATGACAAGTTTCTGTGACCGAGATAATAAAACCATATTTTATTATGTAAGCCACTCCATAATTCAGCTCAAAACCGAGCAATCCTTTAATTACCTATAAAAAATACAAAATTATCATAATTAATGTGTAAGCTAGATGAACATAATTTAGGAATCAAAGGATCACTGAAAATCAACAGGACTTAAGCTCCTGACTCAGTGCTTCCAAAATAGAAACCCATCAGGGCAGACAATTTGAGAGTCATTCCTCCGAAACTGGTTATTCGTACTCCTCAGCACACGCGCATCGCAGCACAAGGCTGAGGTTCTGCTGACACCTGTTGGTAAACGTCTGAACAGCAGAACTGATGTCACACAACTAAGTAAACGAAATAAAAAACATGCATAGAAAACAGGAGTAAAGGTACAGACGTGTCTTCATTCTATAACAGAAAAGTTTCCAGTTATTGGTAAGTCATAATGCGAGTGAGGCTGGGGAAAGGGCGACAAGGAAAGGTAAAAACAAAATTTGCTGCTAGATTTTTTTGTAAGATGTTCCCTGACCAAGATGATGAGTTCACTTCCTACTGAGTCAATATACTACTTGCAGTGAGTCATTGTGGAGATGCTGACTAAGCTGAAAGAGATTTGCTAATGACTGGATGATCAGCAGAATTATAATTAATATCAGCAGAGACCGGTATCTGTTTTGCAAATGATCAGAATCACGCTAACACGGGAGTGCGATAAGATGACAAACACTATTGAGAGATTTTCAAACTTTTTATTTTATATATGGGAAGATAAAATTCTGCTTACTCAGCAATTTATCTTCAAAACACAGCAAAACATCAAAGATGAACTCTGTCAGTGTTAGTTAGGCCCAAGAAAAGGTAAAATTTTAGTAAAAATTTACTTTCTGCTACAATACAAACAATTGAGATAGGCTTCAAATTTTCAGTCACAGCAGTCCTATTGTGAATAACTTAATTTTGTGTTAGCCAAACATATCAAAAAAGGCAGAAGAGTGCTACCCCTTTCATAGTAAGGATTTCTGTTATCAGACTGCACACTGCACTCTCTTTCATTTGTACAGGGCATGCATGGTGTCCAGTAAAAAAAAGATATGTTTTGTGCAGTGCTTTAGACACAATGTGAACCTGCATTAACTGCTTTCCTGATAAGAAATGATCCAACAGTGTAGATTTGCTCCTTCTACTGTTGTTCACTTCCTTCTCCCCCCAGAAAACAAGGGAGAAATTTACAGTACAGAGAAAATTCACCTGGTGCTCATGTTTGAAAGAAAATTACTGCTTGTAAAATTACAGGTCCAAAGATCTTACCCTGGACCACTATGTACTTGGGTTTTGTTTTTTGTATATTCCCACCTTCGTCCTGTATCCAGGATGAACTGAAAGGTGTTGTGATGGATGATTGCTGTGCTTCTGGATGCTTGCCAGCCCATTCAGGGATTGTCCTGCCCTGCTCCAGAGCCCTGCTGGAGCCTGAGGAGCTCTGGGCGCTGCCGTGTGCCCAGGCTGCCCTCTCCCACCAGCTCAGGGAGCTCCAGCTGTGTGGAAGAAGCACAGCTGCCCAAGACTTCCACTGTAACTCAGGCTGGCTGCATTTACAGCATGAAGCTGATTTTCGGAGACGTTGTGGAAATGCCCAGGATATTGAGATGTAGGGCTGTTCAGTCAGATACACGACAGATAACTGTGCCCAAGCTGCTAAACAGTCAGGCATTCTGGACAAACATAAAAACATTCATCCTGTCTGAAAAAGACATTTTCACAAGGCAAACTGCAGCTCTGAATCAAATGCACGGCCTCTACTGTCTACAAAATAAATTAACAGTAAGCTGCCCAAAACTCCCCGACAAGCTGTGGACATACAGCTTGTTTGTGTTGCACACTGGCAAGCAGAGCGCTTGACAGAGGTATTGAACTAATAATTCCGCCCCCATGATGAAAATTTGTGCGCATATTCAATTCTGTCTGGGAAGCTTTAGACAGAAACAGCCTTGGCTTGCCAGTATCTACCTAAGCAAGTTGCTCAGACAATTAGCAAGCTTTTATCAGCATCAGGCATGTCAAGGCATTGCCATCAACTTCCTTGCTGGTGGCATGTTCTTCAGCCCCAGAACAAAAGGTGTAGTAGTAGTCAGCAGCTGTCCCGCTGCCTTGCAAAGGGAGAAGATTAACAAAGAAACAAGGCAAGAAGGAAAAATCCCAAAGAGAAGGGATGAGAGAAAAGAAGCCACATAGCTGTTGTTTAGGATGTAAGCAAAGATGATGAGCACGGTTATGTCACGGTTATGTCACTTAGTAACAGTGGCCATTGCGGGGCTGGCATATTTCATATGTACACAACCCGCAGTTTCTACACAGGATGTCCAATTGGAGATGGTAACTTTTCATTAAGAGAAGGCAATCAAGACACAGGTCTGAGCTGGTAACTATAAAGGTTTGATGCCATTTCTAAAATGTTTTAGGTGATTGTCATTCCAGGTGGTTATTTTACTAACAACCATGAGCACTCTTTGGGCTTACCAGACCTTTAAAGGCCACACATGAACCTCCATGTCTCCAGCTGGTGCCATTAACCACACATACACATGAGTTTACCCTAGATGAAAAGCTGCAGTGAAGTCCTCCCCAGGCTGACAGGACAGCTTGGCAAAGGCTGTGGGCAGCAGCTTCATTTGGAAGAAAATTGGTTCATCCATGCTGCCAAACTGCCTCCTATCTCCTCCATTGTGCAGGAGGAGTACACCTGGTCTCTCCCTGGAGGAAAAATATTTGCAAGTTTTCTGACCCAGGAAATCCTATTGTAAAAAAAATATCCATGAATGAGCCTGAATTCATACACTTGAAACACCTTTACTGGGCACCCTTTCATCCAGCCTGGCTGCGCAGGCCAGAGTGGAGGCTGGTGTGGGACTACACACCATAACTCTGAGGCAAAGGTGACAAGCTGACAAGCACCAGCCAGCCAGGCTGGTGCTCTGGAGTGCCATCTCCACTGGGACCAAGTGGCCAACTTGGCCTTCGCTTCTAGGGTGAAGGGGAGTCGCTGGAAACTTGTAGAGTTCTGTTAGATGGAAACACACTAGAGGTTCTACTCTATAGGTTTGAGTGGACCAAGCCAAGTTTAGCCTGGAGAAGAGAAGCTCAGGAGTGACCTTATCGCTCTCTACAGCTCCCCGAAAGGAGGTTCTGTCCAGGTGAGGGTCCATCTCTTTTCCCAGGCAACCAGTGACAGAATGAGAGGACTCAGTCTTAAGCTGCACTATGGTAGGTTTAGGTTGGACATCAGGAGGAAGTTCTTCACAGAAGGGGTGGTTAGACATCAGAATGGGGTGCCCAGAGAGGTGGTGGAGTCACCATTTCTAAAGTGTTTAAGGAAAGACTGGATATGGCACTTACTGCCACAGTTTGCTTGACAAGGTAGAGTTCTGTCACAGGTTGATGATCTCTAAGTCTTTTCCACCCTAATCGATTCTGTGATTCTATGATCTGGCTTTGAGCTGCTTGAGTCACAGAATCAGAATCAAATAATCAACCCCATCTAGGAATCAGCTCTAATTTCGGGCCAGCAGGGGACTTCGGCCAGCCAGACCCCAACCGCTTCTTTCCTCACTGTGTGCCAAGGCTGGGGAGCCGAGCGGGAAAAGAATGACCGCTCGAGAACCTGCGATTTTATTTTTTGGCAAACGTTTACTATAAGGAGGATGAAACCCGGGTGCAGCCGGGTACCGAACCCTGCCGGAGCACCGGGAGCGGGGAGCAGAGCGCAAGGTCGGCAGGGCCGGCTCCTCAGCCGCCGCCATGGCGCCCGGCCCCCTGCCGCCCGCGCGGCGGGAGCCGGCAGGGGGCGCTGCGCGGCGCACGGCGCTGGCGGGGGGCGGCCGTATGGCGGCAGCGGCGCTGCGCCTGTGCCGCGCTGCGCGCCTGCTGCCGGCTGCTGCTGCCGCCGCGACCCAAAACACGGCCCCAGCCCCGCGGCCGCCTCCGCGCCTCGCCTCCTCCTCCTCCTCTTCCTCCTCCGCCTCCTTTGCTTCCCGGCCCTCTCTGCCGCAGCCCGCCATGCCGGCTTTCCAGTACCCCGAGGTTTATCGCGATGAGACCGCCGTGAGTAGGGCGCTGGCTGGGACAGCACCCGGTGTGCGGCGACCGCCGGGCCTGGGCGGGGGCACCCGGCTCGCCATTGCCGGCGGGGCCGCCTCGGGGCGGCGGTGCCGCCTCGGCTCTCGGGGCTTTGTTCGGCGGCGGCCGCGGAACGCCCGACGTGCTCCGTGCAGAGAGCCTCGGGTTTGTCGCGCCCGCGGGCCGCGGCGGCTGCCGGGGGCTCGTTAGGGCGGGATTGGGGCCCTTGCGCCGGTGCCTCCGGGCACGTCCCGCGTGTGCGGGGCCGGGGCCGGGGCCGGGGCCGGGGCCGGTGCGGAGCGGGCGCGGGAGCAGCGGCCCCGGGGCGCGTCCCGGAGCTTCGGTACCGGTGCGTGTGTCAGGGAAACCCAGGCCTCCGCCCGGGCTGCAGCAGCGTCAGCAGAGGAACAAATAGTCTATTTATATAGGATGGCACATCTGTAACATAGTCTCATCTCCCTGTGTTTCCACCGCATCTGGATACACAAGGGATTACAGTTTAAGTTTGGCTAAAATGGGATTGATTTTCTTTCCCTTCCTCAAAGCACTGTGCATTGTGCATTGCATTTAAACAAAATGTTTGCCGATATGAGCCAAAGCTGGAAGAAATCCTGAAGTATTTACTTTCCTAGTTGACTGTAAGGCTGAACTGACAAGCCCTAGTAGCAGGTATCTAGTCTTTTTTATGTACTGGAGGAAGGACGCAGGTAAATTCAACCACGTGGATTAATCTTCTGTGGTTTATTTGTTTTGTTTGTTGTTTTGGGGGTGGGCATTTTATTTTTTAAATTACGATTTATATATATATACACATTATGCACATATTTGTGGGCAACAGTAGTTTGGAGGGCTAAACCAGAGACTGTTTGTTTAACCAGGAGCCATACCTTGGGTACATCCAGTAATCGAGGTTTATAATTTGGCTTGAAAACCTTAAGGGTCTTGGTTTGGTTGGTGGAGTTTCTTTTTTGCTTACTAATCTATCTTGTGGAAGGAATTTATGTGCCTTTCACCATTTTTGTGGTGCTCTGTGTTTTTTTCTGAGAACTACTCTGCTGCTGTGGTGTATCACCAAAGAGTGGTAATACTTGTACCTCACCTGGGAGCAATGTGTTGCTTCTGTCTTTGCTCCTTAGTACTGTATGCTTTTGTGAAATTCCAAATGCCCTTCCTCATGCTGACTTATCATTTCTTGATGGATAGAGTTTGCTTGTGTGCATGTCTTTTTTTAAATTACTGTCTTTTATAAATTCAGGTGTCGGATTACCATGGATGTAAAATCAGTGATCCGTACTGCTGGCTCGAAGATCCCGACAGTGAGGAGACAAAGGTAGCCCTTCTTTGCATAGGAGTAGCTGCTTTCACATGCTTCTCTTTTATAGACCAGATGCACTGGTACTGTGCTTCTGAAGAACCTGCCAATACATTTGGAAAACTTACATAGTGAACGGAATTGTAGTTCATGTGATATCTCATGTCACCAACAGCAATGCCATTATTTTGTCCCTGTGTTTTAATGGAGGAAAGGTTGAATAGGGCTTTGAGCAACCTGGTTTACTGGCAATTGTCCCAGCCCATGGCATTTAACTAAAGGATCTTCAAAGTCCTTTCCTATCCAAACCATTCTATTGTTCTGTGAAAGTCTGGAATATTTAGTATAACTTAGATCACAGAATTTTTAAAACTAAGCCCATGCTTATCTTGTGCCCATTTTTCTTGGCCAGTTTGAATGTTCAAGGTGGTGGTGTCATACTGAAAAGAAACATAAACTTTTTTTTCCCTGTGTGTGCTTGGTTGGACCAGTCAAGGACACCCAAGCACACAAACCAACTCCTCCAGATATGTAAGGTAACTGAACTCCCTCCTCCAGATATGTAAGGTATAGTGTAATAAAAATGAATCCGTGGTCAGGTGGGGAAGTTCCTATCTCACTTTGGGGAGAGTGCAGAATGTGAGTTCATGGTATGCTGCTTTTTGACTGTTGACTTCTAAGACAGATTGAGGAAACATCCCTGGCATAGCTGAAATGTGCTACACTGGTGAAACACTTCTGGTAATGACATAAGCCACAACTGCAACACCACACTTTCACTGTCTTGGCTTTGGCTTAGTTGGACTTCCAACTTCTTGGTTTGTTTCAACACTTTGTGGGAAATAAGGTCATTTTAAACTACAGCAAAGCCTTTTGCTGCTATTTTAGTCATGTACAGTGCCTTAACTCACTGCCAGTGTAGGCAGTAATGCTGAGCTTGTTCCAGACATGAGGGATGGACAAGTGGTGAAAAAGCAGGGATCGTGTGGGGTTGGCTTGTACTGTTCTGAGCATGTGTGTAATTGAATTAAGACTAGAACTGAAACTCTCAATCTACAATTAAATGGATTTGATAATAGATCAGTGTTTTGTTCACGTTTTGATTAATTTTCCAATTGCCCTTGGAAGTCACAAGAACTCTAATAAATTTTTCTTTGCAATACTTAGAAAGGTATGTGCTCTCTTGTAGGAATTCACTGAGCTAACCTTGGCTGAATATATATATGAACTGTAAATGCTTTGCAGAGTAATAACAAAGACTGGTCGTGTTAAAACAGTTTCTATTCTAAGGCTTTTTCATGGAAAGCATATACTGTCAGTGGAATAATTATCTGGATAGAGTGGCTTAGTAGAATGTTAAAAGGTGATATGTAGTAGAAAAGCATGGTTAAAAAGAACTTGTGGCATTTCTTAGATGAAATTTAGTTTGACTGTTATTTTAGAATGACACTTGGCCTACTTAATGGCCAGACACTTCAGCCTCAAGTAGACCATCTCTACTGCTAGTACAATGCTTTAAAAATTGTTCTGCTTTTCAAATTACCTTATCTTCCAAAGCAGCCATAAGAAGTTGCTTTACTTGGACCCTTACTCTTTCCTTTCTGCTGCTAGCAAAGTCTGCCCTGGTTCAAGGCTTATGATACATTGTCAGAGGCAGATACCCACAGGTACAATAAAAATCTTTCTCTCTAGATTCATGAAGGCATACAGTTACTATTAGACCTGTAGCTTGGTGGCATCTGTTTAGCTCAGCGTGGTGGGTGACGTTGTTTACTGTGAGAGTTTCTACTGACATGTGTTCTTGTACTTTATCTACAGCAATATTTCAATTATGTATTGCTTTTAAACATGAGTGTAACTTCACACTCAAAAGCGTGGAAATAGTTTCCAAAGTGGACTGTATTCTTCTCCACAAAACTCTTTGAAAAATCTGTAATTCCTTGCTCCTTTTTCATGCAGCTGTGGCATTCCATTTACAAATAATCTAAGAATCTTTGGTGCATACTGATTGGAAATGAGAAAAATATATTAAGTTCCTGTAAAAGCAAAATTAAGAGTGATACAGGTGTGAGTGTCATAATTAGTCTGTAAGCATGCTCTTGGGCAACAAATGCTTGTAAGGAAAAGTCTGTGTTTCTTTAAATATCACTAATGAAAGCAGATGTGGTAAGATGTGTCTATGCAGTTTAAAGTGGGTAACACACAGTTCCAGTATACCCTTGCAGCAATGTTGTCATTTTGGTCATGTTATTGATGGATGAGACAAAGATGTGTGCCAATTTCTGTTCCCTGCATGTAACTGGAAAGTGCATTAGCTTGTCCAGTACGCTAGATGGTCTTACACATGTTTTTATAATCCACTTTTTCTCTGAAAATGTCACAGGACTGGGAGAAGTTTGTTTATTTGTATAGAATCCACAGTCCATATTTTTGTGTATGTAGTCTTTGAAATTCACATGTTTCCATTTAGAGAAACCAATTCAGATACACATAATTTTGGGTAGATTTAATTAAGTTCTTCCACCATCTGATGGGGGAATGATTATAGCAATGCAATGTGGAGGCTGCATGACTTACCAATGGGATGTGCTGTGCACATATTAATTCTTCACCTGAAGAATTAATACACGACTAAACACTGATAGCAGCTGCTAAGTGTGTGCCAGGTACTCTCCTATACAGCCACTGGCTTTTCTGGAGATCTGTGGAGCACAAGTTGTGCAATGTGGATTCCTGCTGTTCCTGTGGGTCATGCCCTGCAATGAGGTGTAACTCAGATGTTAGAATGCATTGATCTGATGGCCCTGTAACAGATTCAGGACAGGTAGAAACAACAGGCTGTTTCAAACCCTCTCCTGGAAAGGAGCCCCATGTAAGCAAGGGATGAGTGGACAGGATTTTGTGCTGGAGGTGAGGAGCTGGAGGTCGAGGGTGACACTGCAGCTGCCACTGCGACATTTGGCTGTGACTTACAGCCACACACAGTGTCCTCTCCTACCTTCATGTTAGAGGCAGAAAAGCTTTCATGTTAGAGGCAGAAAAGCCTGCATGTCTGCTTGTTGGCAGCTGTGATTCACCTTAAGATGCTTAGGTATTAATTTTAGGTTAATGTACCATGCTATAAATAGGGATGATGGAACACCAACAGAGCACCAGGTTTTCCATGCATGCAACAAACAGCTGGAGTGGTAATGGTTTTAATCACTGTCCATACATGTTTGTGATGGAAGCTGGAGTGTTCTAAAGAAACCAGACTTCCCAAAGTTTTCAGAGATTAGTATTTTTTTCCTAAGAACTGATCTTTGAGCCATACTTTGAGCTTATCATGAAATCCTGGCTGGGACTAATTCTGTGTGTTATGTTAATAGTATGAATAGATGATGCACATGGCATTTTGTGTCCTCTTAAAGCTCTTCCCAGCTCCTGAAATAATAGTGCAGTCTGTGGGCAATATTTGTCATTTGGGCAAATGTGAGAGTTTTTAAAAGCATGGTGTGCTTTTGGAGGTTGTTACCTTAAGTTTTGGGGATTTTTTTGTGTATTTGTTTGGGTTTTTGTTTGCTAAGGGTTTCTTTGGTAGTTGTTTTGGGGTTTTTTAAGGGGAAAGGCAGGACTGTCTTTTCTCCTGGCTGGTTACTCCAGTGTATGCCCTTGAGAGTCATTATTCAAGATATAAATTGAGTCCTATTAAAGAATTGTGGCATAATGCAAATAAGCATGTAAGATTCTTCAGGTGTGACACTGCATAATCTATATGGGGGAAAGATGTCTGTGATGCATTGCTTCTGAAAATGTTTTCTGTAGAAAATAGGCATTTTTGCTTGAGTTTATATTTTTTGATTGTTTTCTTTCAGGCGTTTGTGGAGGCTCAGAACAAGCTCACAGTTCCCTTTCTCGAGCAGTGTCCTGTGAGAGGGCTGTTCAAGGAACGAATGACTGAACTCTATGATTATCCTAAGTACAGCTGCCACTTCAAGAAAGGAAAAAGGTATGTGAGGAATGTCTTTGGAGGTGGAGATGAATGTGAAGCAAGTCAGAAGCAACTATTAATTAGGAAAACAAACTATATTTGTATTTATTTTTTTATAGCTGCTAAGTAAGAAAACTAAGCCAATGTTAACATGTGTGGTTGCATGATGCAGAGCAAAAAGTGCTTCACTCTCTCCAGTTCCCAATCATATTATCTTCTTCTTTTATTGTCTTTTCTTTTATAAGAAAAATTTTTGAGTTTATCGGAACTTAGACGATTTTGTAGAATAATTATTGTAAAAGTAAAGCTTTGAGTAGTTCCTTTCAGAAAGGCTTGGCCACTGTCAGTATAGTTAAAGGCATGTTCTCTGAAAACAGAATAAGCTTATCATGTGTGATACTTGCTAGAACCCTGCTCTTACACTGGTCATTTGTTGAGCAGCTGGTAGGCTTTTTTTGTTTAGTGATAGCCAGTGAAAAGCAGTAGGAATTCCCTTGTGAAAAGCTGTTCCTGTAGCTGCAGGGTATATAGGAAAAATCACTTGAAGGACTTAAAGCAACTGATGGAAAAAGATCTGTTTTCTCAGAAACAAAGAAATCCTGCTATATTCCAATGCCTTACCTACTCATATCCCTGCTTTAAATCTGTGGCCAGGTGAAGAAATGGTGTTTCTGTGTCTTACCCAAGATCTGGAGGCTGCAGCTGCTACTGAATTTAATGTGACTTCTTTTAGAAACATTATCAAGCTTCTAGAGAAAGGGAGTAAAGGGACTTAACTACATCTAAAGATTGTTTCAGAAGTTAAAAAAGAGGTAGTGCAAGCAACCAGCCACTCTTAATAATGGGAAACACAGATAATATTTTTCAATATTTTCAATTTGTTTTATCTTTGTTGAGTGGGCACCCAGGTATGTCATACATGTGTTCACCATAATCCACAGATGATGAGAAAGAGAGGATATCTTGTTGCCTTAAGATTTCTACACAGATATTGAGAGGGATTTGTTTTAGTGATCTTTGCTGGAAGGAAGGCACTGACTGATACTACTAAAGGAGGGAAATTCTGTTCTGTGTGGGGTTTGTTGAAGGTATATGGTGGGGAGTGAACCCAAGCTGTTGCTGGATTTAATGTGAATTTTAGTTGTTGTGGATGTGGCACAACATGTCAGTGTATAGAGGTGTGAGGTTTATGCCCAGAGGCAGTGGAGCTGTTTAGGACAGTGCTGCATCTGGGGAAGTTTGCCTTACTGAGTGAGTCAGGCAAAGCTTGCTAGTTTGTATGTGATGCTCATGCAGATGTAGCAGGTGGCCAGGTGTGGTCAGTGTCTGCTCTGGGTTCTCTGACCCATTCTCCCTGTGCAGTGCAAACATGTCTGGGTGTTGTTACCTTCAGTGCTATTAAGGCCTAATGTTGCAGAAGGGCTGGCAGTGATAAATGCAGTCTCTGCTAACAGATACAAATTCTTTATTTAATGCAGCTGACTGTCCTCCAGGAAGAACATTTGTGCCCAGAGCTTGATGTGCTTGCTTGTAATTCATGACACTTTACTTCAACTTTAATAGGTATTTTTTTAGTCTTTCTGAGGGATACTCTATTTCTTGGCATGTGCTGGATTTAAATCAGAGCAGTTCAAATATAATAGAAAATCCCTCTGTTGTGGTGTTTGAGGGGATCAAGAGGTCTCTACCAATTTAAATAACAGTCCCACAGGTGTGGGGAAAGGAACTATTCTATTTGAAGAATTTTCTGAATTGCTCATGACACTTAGAAATCCTTAAATTTAACCACTCTGGTTTTCTGGTGAAGGATAGCTGCTGAAGGACAGTGTTTGAGGAGTTATTCTATGGAGTCTGCAGAAAGGAAAGGTGCCCAGGGAAGTGCTGTGTCTGTCTCATTGCTTGACCTTTGCTTCCCAGCTTGTTGCCCAGCATTGCAGAAATGGAATTGACAAGAAAATGGCTGATCAAATAGAAAATTACTTTTCTTTTTCTTCTATTTATTTTAATCTTTCAGAACATTGCTGAACATAACTGTTATTACTTGAACATATTACTAGCTGATATTGTTAACCAAGCCCTTGTGAGTATATTTTCCCCTTCTGGCTTTACCAAGTTCCCATGTTTGCACCCAAGTGGTTGTCAGTCTTAGGGAATAGATGAACTTATATTTAGATTTGAATGTTGCTCTGTAAATTCTCCTGTCCCCCCAGGCAAATTCTCCTCTTCCCCCAAACTGCTGCCTGTTTTTTTAAGACGTGTTTTTATAGTAAAGTACTGTGAAGATGGGTGTTAATTTCTGTAAGCTCTGTGGTGTCTTAGGATGTGTCTTAGGATGATGAAGAGTATCACTCACTAAAGACAGCTCTGTTCCTACAACTTTTTCAAACACACATTTGTAAGGACATTGAAACAGTTTTGGTTCTATTTGATTTGAGCATGTCTGTCACCTAGCATGGATTGAAAGCAGCTGTATGAATGAGAAAGCTGAGAACATAAGGGATGGGAACTTGTGCCAGTGCTTGTAACAGAGAAATGCTGCAGCTGCCAGAGTTGTTTAACATAGACAGTTATATGGAGTTTATAGTATACTTAGAATTCTTTGAAATGCACTGTGGCAATGCAACTTTTATTTTTAAATGATATTTTGAATCCTAGCCATGACTCCTACTCTGCTGTGAAACTTGTGTTTCCCTAACCTGTTCATCTGTGTTTTATTCACTTCATGACAACTTTATACAAGTTTTTTTGTGCTTGCCTAACTGAAAATTAGAGTTCTTCCTACTCAATTTTTCCCTCTTGTGTTCTTTTTAGGTATTTTCACTTCTACAATACCGGGCTCCAGAATCAGCGAGTTTTATATGTACAAGATTCCTTGGATGCTGATGCCAAAGTTTTTCTTGATCCAAATAAGCTTTCTGATGATGGCACGGTGGCCTTACGAGGTTAGTGAGACAGCAGTTCCTGCTGAGTAAGTCTCAGTCTTCAGCAGAAGCTGAAAATTTAAGTAATTATAATAGCCCTATGTGGATTTGTACAGTGTGTCAGAAGAACATTTCTAAATCTACATTGTATCCACAATTAACTTGGTTCAGTTTCCCAGTGCTTTTTTTCACAAATCAGTAACAGGTTTCCAGTGAAGTATGAGCAGCTCTTGAGGCTGTCCATAGAAAGGAAAAAAAGTTTGTTTTTATATTGATTAGTTATCTTAAAATTGTATTTTGCAGCTTTAACACAAGCCAACAAGTAAGAGACTGTGAAGGAACATAGCATTAACTTCTGTGATCACAAAATTGTTTGTGTTCACTAAGGCTGTAACTTCTCTTAGCTATCAGTTTTCACTCCCTACTTGCTCATTTTTAGAAGCAGGCTCTTGAACCTAGAAGTCCTCTAAGTCTGTTCAAGGACAGTTAATAAAAACAGCCGTCAGAATTAATAAATGTTTCTCTTAAAGTGACCTAGCTGAAAAGAATCAATATGGCTTTTTTTATGAACAATAGTGAAGTCCTGCCTTAATCTGTGTATATTGCATGCATATAATATCTAGAATTTTCTAGAGATTCTTCTAGTGTTTCTAGAAGTCTTAAGGCATAGTCTCCTTCCAAATGCACTTAGAAAATCAACAGCTGTGTAACAAGAGGGAAAACTTCCAGTGTTGATTAATAATCGATTTAAGGGCAGGGAAAGGAAGAACTGAATGGCTGTCAAGTAAAGTCCTGTCAAGGACTGTGCTAGGATTTGCAGTGTTCATCTGTGAGCATACTAGAAAAAGGAGTGAGCAGTGAGGTGGCAGTAATTGCTGACAGTACAAAGTTACTCCTGGTTGAAGAATGACTAAAGAGTTGCAGGAAGACCTTAGTAATAATTTAAGTAGGCAATAAATTAACAGGTAAAAGTCTTTGTGCAGATAAATTAAGTGATGCACAGAGGAACAAACAATCCTAACTTCATTTATGGAGGAACGGATGGAGTGAACTCTTGAGCTCATGATGATCTCTTGGGAGCAATGCTTGGAGTGTAACGTGCAATTCCATGAAAATTGGATTCTTGGTCAACTTGATTCTTGGTAGGAGCTGAACAAGTACATCAAATACCAATTTATTCATCAGGAAGAAATTTCTCCCTAGAAGCATTCAAGAAAAACTGTGTGACACTCAGTGCTGAGATTTAGTTGACAAGGTGGTGATCAGTCAAAGGTTGAACTCTTGGAGGTCTTTTCCAACCCTCATGATTCTGTGGTTATATGAAACAGAACAAAACAAGGAGACACAGTTACATTAGCAACCCAGAAGTTTATACTGTACCATTGAACACTAAATCAAGTCCCAGTCTCCTCAGCTCAAAAGGGGCTCTGAAATACAGGTTGGAGGAGGGCAATAGGAACAATCAAAGGAAAAACCGAGTGTGCCTGGAGTAATCAGCTTGGAAAAGGGACAGTTTAGCAAGGATATTAGAGGTCTGCAGAATCATTTGTGGCATGCAATAGGATGAAGAGAAGGAATAAGGGTTGATTAGTCATTTTTCTATTACAAGAATGAGGGAATATCAAATCAAAGCAGTGGGAGTCAAGTCCCAAGCAAACAGAAGAAGGTGATGGTTCATGCTGCAAGAAGTAGATGTGTAGAACCCTTACCAATGGATGGTGATGGTGGAAGCTGGACATAATCAAGGTGAAGGGAAACATTCAGGAGTATTAGCCGACTACTGCATGGAAAAGGAATCTGCTAAACTAAATATGGTTGGAGATGATAAGAATATTTGAAGGAAATATTACATGTGCTTGCATTGTTCTTGCATTTATTCCTGCATTTTGTTCTTGTGCTTGCATTGCACAGTATCAGCACAGGCTGGGGAATGAAGAGATTGAGAGCATCCTTGCTATCAAGGGCTTGGGGGTCCTGGTGGATGAGAGGCTGGACATGAGTCAGCAATGTGAGCTTGCAGCCCAGAAAGAGATTTAATCCTGGCCTGCATCCCAAGCAGCGTGGCCAGCAGGGCAAGGGATGGGATTCTGCCCCTCCACTGGGCTCCTGTGAGACTCTGCCTGGAGCACTGTGTCTAAATCTAGGCCCCATTCTAGGATCTGTTGGAGGGAGTCCAGAAGAGGGCCATGAAAAGATTAGAGGGCTGAAGCACCTCACCTATGATGAAGGGCTGAGAGAGTTGAGATTATTCAGCCTGGAAAAGAGAAAGCTGTGGGATGACCCTCTGGTAGCTTTCCTGTACCCAAATGGGGCCTACAAGAAAGCTGGAGAGGGACTTTTTACAAGGGCATGTAGTGATAGGACAAGGGAGAATGGTTTTAAACTGAAAGAGGTTTAGATTAGATATTATCAAAAAATTATTTACTGTGAAGGTGGTGAGGCACTGGTACAGGTTGCCCACAGAAGCTGTGCATTTCCCACACCTGAAAGTGTTCAAGGCCAGGTTAGACAGAGCTTTGAGCAGCCTTTGTCTAGTGGAAGTGTCCCTGTCTACAGCAGGAGGGTAGGATCTAGATGATTTTTAAGATCCCTTCCAACCAAACCATTCCATGATTATGTGGTTACTCCTGAGGACAACTAGATGGAATTGTGTTCTGAATCAGAATTGCCACTCTTACATTCTTTTGGGAGAGAATATATTGAGTGCCTCTCAAAACTGTCATGTCTGTGAAATGCAACTCTTTCCTAGGTTGTTTTTTGGTAGATGCTTTCAGGTCTGTACAGACCTGTGATAATTCAGTCTCTTCGCTTGACTTGATTTGCAAGCATGAATTTGATCTTCATCAACTAAAATGGAAGCTCTTTATTGTCTTATTGTCTTATCACTGTTTGGATAAAGTGAAATGTATATCACAGGTCTTAGCTGAGAATACTGGTAATTAACCATTTGCATGCTAGTGGTTTCCCAGTTACTTCAGTTTTCACGGTTTTAAAGGATCTAGTTTTCAGTGACTCCATTTTTAAGTGGTATTTACACTATTTCAATATACAACTTGCATCTTTGTTAGCTTCTTTGGTACTGTTTCTCTTAAAATTTCACTCAAGTTCTCCACCTATTTTAATTTTCTAGCTCTTCCTGCCAAGCTCAGGGCAGGCAGTAGAAGAAATATGATTCAAACCATAATTGGCTTGGCACAACTTATGTTACTGAATATGGATACACTTACTGAGTATCTGTGCCTAAACATGGATCTGCAAATTAATTGAGAATTCCATGGAGTTGGACAAAGTGGTGTGACTCCTAAGTGATAGCAGATGTATTGTCTTGCAGTGTTTTTAGGAAATAAACCTCCTCTTACTGTTTGGTGAGCAGTTTCTTTAACTAGTATCCCAATTTAATATCTCTTCATTTTGTTTGTTTCTGATTTCCTAGGTTATGCATTCAGTGAAGATGGTGAATACTTTGCATATGGCCTGAGTTCTAGTGGCTCTGATTGGATTACTATTAAGTTTATGAAAGTAGAAGGTCCTGAGGATCTCCCAGATACACTGGAGAGAGTTAAATTCAGTTGCATGGCATGGACCCATGATGGAAAAGGCATGTTCTATAACAGCTACCCACAACAAGATGGGAAAAGTGATGGTAGGTATGACCATTCTAATTGCGTGCTGTGTGGAAGCAGAATCACTTCTGCAGTGAATTGATGCAACAATTAGCTCTGCAAATCTATATTGAAATAAGTGGCTGTATTGGTTGTGCAATTAGAGATCAAATTATGTCTTGTATCACCAAAGCCTATGTTCAATTAGTGTGAATCACTTTTTGTCTGCCTGGCCCTCTTTTTCTCAAAGTTTGCTGCTCCCTTTCTTTTCCTCTGGGATGATTTACTTAGGTTCCATAGTGTTGGTGGTGTTGACTAGAATTTGATGCCTGCTGGAAGCTTACTTAGATCTTTCCCCTAATGCATTTGTGTGGGCATAGATAAACTGCTTTGGGAGATTGACCTGATGAATAGCAGTGTGAGGCATAAGGTTTCTCTTGTTCAAACAGATTAATTCATGTGTGGTTCACAGCAAAGCAAAACGAAATGTTTATGCTAGCAAAATCCAAGGAGCACCGCACAAAGTGGAATAAATTGCGGAGCAGCATCAAGGGGGAAGGAATTTAGCAGCTCTTACTATGATGCAGAGCTACTGAAAAGTTTCTTCTGGAGATGTGCTCTTCACTAAACTGGAGAGAGCCAGAATTTTGCCTCTGTATTTTCTTTTGAAGGCTGTAATTTTGCCAGACTGGCAAGATAGACACCAGCCTTGTTTTGTTGAGGTTTTTTTTACCTCTTGTTTGTAGTTCAAAAGTTGAAATGTTGGAAAATGTTGCAAGAATGAATTTTTAAAAAAAAATAAATCAAGTGGTACCTCATACATAAGTGCTTTAAAATACATCACTTTTATATTTTCAGCAAATGTAAGTATGAAGGTTTCTAGGAATGTAATTAGCAGTAAATCTTCCCTTAATTGCACTGGGTGAAATGGAAATGAAAATGTAATTAGAGAGTGTCAGGGATTTTTGGTTTTCTTTGCTTTGCTTGCTTTTATTTCTAGAAAGCAAAGCTTGAAATGATACCTTCTTCAAATGTGAAGATTTGTTATCAACAATAAAAGGAAAGCGTTACTTTTGAAACAGGTTTCCAGCATAAAGTTTTATCTTGTTTAGTAGGAGGGTGTTTGTTTGGAGGGGAATGGTTGTAGCTTGGAACCATTCCTAGTCCTCTCTTCTGAATTTCTCATTCATATACAAAGGGATACACAAGTTTCTAAGGGTTTCATATGATTGTTGCATTTCTTTGAGAACTTACTAGTTTAAATATCTGCATTTCACTAGGTACTGAGACCTCCACTAATCTGCATCAAAAGCTGTATTATCATGTATTAGGAACTAACCAGTCAGAAGATATCCTGTGTGCTGAATTTCCTGATGAACCAAAATGGATGGGTGGAGCTGAGGTATGGTAAATATCCTGCACCTTGTCATTATCATGTTCTGTTTTTCAGATTCTAGCAACTGATAGTGGGTATTAATTTGAAAACATTTTGTTAAAAGAACACTTTTTATTAGTGTTGTAGAGTTGAAAATTGAACTAAGAATCATTGATTAAGAATTCCTGAAAATAAGACTGCCTAATTTACTTCAAATCACTCCTCCAGCCTGCAATGACACAATCATACACCCTCTTTCTTCACTGAGGTTGTTCTGCCTGATACACATTCCAAGACAGAGAAGATCATTTGATGGACAATGTGTCACTGTTCTTGTTTCTTGGTCAGTGTTTGGCCCCAGCTTGTACTTCCTGCACAAAAAGTTTATTCTAATATCCAGTGTCTAGATATTCCCTGCATTATATTTTCTTGGTTATATTTAATTTTGCAATGTTTTCCCTGGAAAACAAAATCTGTTCTGCTTAATTGAGGAATGGAGGTCAAAATCTGTTAATACTCTGTGTATAATTGGGGAACTCTAAATTTCCCTACAAGTTTTATCAGCACACCTATGGTACAGACTGTGTTAATAGAAATGGAATTGATTTCCTAAGCTTATTTTGTTGAACTACTGCTTTATAGTGCAAAATCCCAGTAACCCTTTTGCAATTAATGTGTTTTATTCCCCATATTAGATTTAGCAATGTGCAGTTGAGTGCCCTTATTTATCAAGGAACTGATGTTTTCCCTGTGGATGAATACTTGTAATACCCTGTACTCTCCTGCCTACTGTGTTTGATCAGTACTTTTTGTTTCTATATTGGTCTCTTTTTTTGTCTGACACTTTTGATGAATATGAAGTGGTTTTAGCCTGGTTTGGTGTACTCAGTTCCTGCAAATACTTTTCTGTGCAAGAACCTCTTTTGGAAAATGTGATCATCAGTTTGTGTCACTTTTCAACACATTTACCCATGAAAATGTTAGGGCTGTCTTTACTGTAGGCTGACAGAAAACAAAGGTACTTTTAACAGTCAGAGAAAAATATTCTGCAATTTAAAAAAAAAAACAAACAACAAAACCCAAACCAAAACAGTACAGTTGCAAAATGTGGTTTCGTCCTTGTGCAATGGATCAAAAATCTTCTTTGCAGGCCATTTCAGTAAGTTTTCTGGTCAGCTTTTTCTAAGTGTTTAAGAAAGTGGAAGACCACAATGTAGTGGGGGAAAAATTTAAATATCGTTAGTCAAAATCAAATTATGGAGCTGTTTGGTGCTATCCTGAATATACTTCCTTGGTACTAAGATGCTGCTATAGGTTTTAAAATACAACTTTGCAGAGCACAGCATGTTATAAAATGCATGTTTTCATGTGTTTTTGTCAGATAAATAAAAAAAATGTTTTTATTTTACCAACTTTACTAGTCCCACTAGCTAGAGACATTATGTTTTACAAAAGCTTCCATGAAAACAGTTGATTTGTAGTGTAGGTGTTCTAGTACCAAACCTTTCTCCATGGTGGAGGGAGAGTTGAACTTTCATACCTAGGTTTGAACAGAATTTGCAGGTCTTGCAACCAAGGTCAAGGAAGAGAAATACCTCACTTGCAAGTGAAAAGCACCTGACAAGAAAATTCTTCAGAGACTGCAGAATTAATGATGTTGCCATGATATTTCAGAAAAAATAATCTCAGGTGTGCTGTAGGGAGTCAGAGTGGTGTGTATTCTCAATGGAGATAGGAAACTAGGTCATTCATAAGGACCAAAGAGGGTTGTATAAAATTTTGTCAGCTTAATATATTTACAAGACAATATGCAAGCAAATAGCTTCAGGGTGCTTTTCCTTATTATGCATTCAACACCAATCCTAAGTATGCTTGATTTAAACAAAATCTGTGGTGCTGAAAATGGTGTTGGCAGAGAAATACAGATGCATTTCCAGCTCTTCACTTGAATGAATTGTTTCTGAGGGAAAAAATTCTGTTTTTTTTAGTCAGATATGTAAGTTTTGAAAAAAATAATCTTTTCATTAGTCTAGAAAAAGCATAAGCATTTCTGGGAGAGTTGTGAAGGGCAGGGATGGAATTTAATTGAATAACAGCCCAGCAGAGGGCAGTCTGGTATGAAGATTTTTAAAACCTTGGCAATGTCATAGGTATTCTGGGAAAACAGGAGCTTCCCATGCTTTTCTGTTTAAGTGGCATTTTCTTGCTTTTTCTCCAGACTGACTGAACATATCTCTCTTTCACAGACAGACTGTTATTCTCAAAGTTAAACAATAAGTTATATAACAGTCTTTCACAGTTGGTAGTGCAAGAAGTCCCTGTGGTACCAGCAGGAAAGTAAACAGAACAGAAAGGAGTGGGTGAGAGGAACCCTCCTATCCCAATTCTGCCAGCAGTGAAATAAGTACAATTTTTCATGTTTTCTAACACACACTGTCTACTGTCTCTGAATTGACAAATTTTTTAAAATTCTTCATTTTATATTTAGAGCTGTCATTTAACATCAGTGGTTCTAAAACAGGGAGGTGATCTTGCACGTGAAATTCAGAGCACAGAGGAGCAGGCTGTGCCAGATGTGTGCTGGCTATAGTGGTTTCACTGCAGCAACACAGAAGCATCCACTGGGGAAGAGTGAGCAGCATGGAGGGCTGAAAACATTGCCAGTTCACTCAAGTGAGACTGCTGGGTAAAACAGGGCTCTGGGAATGTTTCTAAAGCCTTACACTGCCTTAGTCAAGGATGAATCTTGAATAGAAGACTAGTATGAATGTCTTCCTACAGCCCTGGCAGCAAGCCTAGAGAATTTTACTCATAAGAAGGAGGCAGGTAATTGTGGCTGCACGTGGGACTGTGGGAGCTGATAATTTCTTACATGGCCAGGTTCCAGATGCTTTGGTGCTTTCATTGCTCAAAAGCAAGCTGAGAGCCACAGTAAAATGTGTTTGATGTTTGTCACCCCAAAAAGCTGCTGATATTGTTCTGTGCTAGACTTAGGAAAGAGAATGCATATAAATATGTGTGTGAAAATCCCTGTTCTCTGGCTTTGGTGTGGCTCCTTCAACCCCAAAGCTGACAGAGGCTCAAAATATGGTCAGAAGAGAAGGGCTCGTTATACCAGCACATTGTATCTAAAACCCAAGAATAAAAACCCAGCTGGAATAAGAGATTGGAATTAATGCCCAGAGCAAGTTTTCTCACCTGGGGAGTGGGTGGACAGACCACATCAGAATGTTGTTTGCATATAACCATGTCCTGCATAAAGTGTCAGGCCTGTGCCTCAGAATGTAGGAAGGAGATTCTGTTGGACCTCATCCTGAGCTTTTGCATTCCTGTGATCACCCATCATTAGGGCTTCTGAAATGTGATTGATTCTGAAACTGGTACTGTGCAAACACAAAACAAAGCAGCGCCTTTGCAGACTGAGAGTAGCAGCCTCAGGTGGCTTGGATTGTGCAGGCAGTCCCAGGAGGTTGCTTTGTGAGAGGGAGTTTGTGCCCCAGTCCTCAGCATCTTAAAAGACTGCAAGAACATAAAATGTGATAGGAGCTATTTGCAAGCTTCAGTGATTTTCTGGCACTGCTGCAAAGATAATATCAGAACATAGCTGTATGTTCCCTTCATGAAAAAAACAACAAGCCAGTACAACACCCCACAACCCCCATAAAAACCCCACAAAACCCACAACTCTTTACAAAAGAGTTTCCTATTCTAGGAAGGAAAATAGCTTTGATTTTTCTAATAAATGTGAGATAATAAAAGTGGAATTTGAAAGGCTAGGAGACTACTGTGGGAGTTCTTTGTCATCCTGCAGGCAGATCTTTGCAGCACAGGTACATGTGCACATCTGTAGAACACTTGAGGCTGTTCAGACAGTGTAATTGCTCTTTACTTGCCAAATATTTTAGCAAATTTTACAGTAATTTTTTTCTCTCTGTAGAAGCAACATGCTTTGTGGATTTTTGTGCTTAATATTTGTTCATCTGATAAAAATCTTAAAAATACTCATAAATAACAAAAGAGGTCGTTTCTGCAACAAGTGAAAGGTTTCCTGCATGTAAATTCTTCTTAGTGGAGTCATATCCAGGGTCAGTGGTGTTATGCAAAAGTCTTCATGCAGCATATATCTAAAGTTGAGGAAGTAACTGCTGTCATTAATCTGCTTTATTATGGTGACTGGGTACATTCCTAAATAAGTATTTAAAAAAAAATCTATTCAGTCTCTCTGGGTGATTTTAAGCTGTGTTACATCCATAGCATATAGTAAAAATGGTAGCAGTGTTAAAATTCAGCTTATTGATGCAGTGAGTTTTTAGTTCCATGCATATGACTGGATACATTACAGTTAGTAATTTGACCTTTTAGCTCTGTTGGAAAGCTTTGATTCTGTCTGTGATTTTTTTGAACTTTGCTTTTTTTTTTTTTTTTTTTTGTACATGATTCATTTGCTGTGCTTCATTGGAAATGCATTAGATAGCAGTGATGATTGCTCAGTTTCATATGCAAAGGGCACCAGTGCATGAGGAGTGGTAGTTTGAGAAATCACTGCAGATGCAGATCAGGTTGTAGATTACCATAGTGTTAATGCCTGCAGTTAAGAAGAGAGTTTGTCTTTTTCTCAACACAGGCATAGGATCTAATAACTGAATTTTATTTATTTTATTTTTAGTACCTTGTTATGCAGAAACAAATTATGCAATGATTAGATTTTTTTCCGCCTTGATAATAAAAAAGGGCAAAGGTAGTAAAACTTTTAATTTATTATCTGTTAAGGAATGATGTGTATATGTAGTTGCCTTAATAGAATACAACATACTCGAAGGGCCCCTATTTGTTAACTTTGTTAATATAGAGAGCTCTTCCTTATCCTGAAACTGGCAATTGTGACTGTCCAGGTAGTGTTCACAGAACTTGCATTAATATTCACTGTTGGTATGCACATGACTTGAAAGTAGAGCACTCTAATATCTCTCATATTGACATTTTAGTTGAGTAATACATAAAGCCAGGAAGTCTAAAAACCCAACAGCTTTCTCATGTTCATTCTTTTTTGTTGTTGTTTGTTCAATTATGTATGAGTTTTTGGTCTGAAATCTGCTGCTAGACAAAATATTTCACTTTGTTTTTGCTGTGGATCCTCAACCCTTTTGCAGTTCCTTATGTGGCTTGTATAATGAATTAGTTGTATTTTGTAACAAAGATGAGATTTGAGTGGTTAGATTGTTTTTACTGATTAGACTTCATATATTTTTTTTATTTTCTGTTCATTGATATATTGAAGTTACAGGTTCTTCTCTTAATGTTTGTCTTAGCAGTGGTTACTGTTCATCAAAATGGAGAGAACAGGTAGCATTGAAATCACTAGGCAGAAAAACAGCCCAGAGAAAACACTCCACTATAAACCAGAACTCTGCTATAAAAGAGAATTTAAAGGTTTTGATGCTTGAAAGACTAGATAAAATTGTACTTGGGAGTACAGCTATCTTAGTGATACTGTTGTGTTTGTTTGTGTGGTGTAATGATGGTCACAACAAATATTTAAGAAATAGTAGGTCTGACAAACTCAAAATTGCCAACCGACTGAATGACAAAAGCTACATACCAACATCAGTTCTTTGAAATAATCCTTCCTTTACTGGTGCTGAGTTAGGGATTAGTGCTGTGTTATGCCAGTGAAATCATTGTTATGCTGAAGGTTTTCAAAAGCTCCAGTTGAAAGGCTACAGGATTTCTTCTGTCCTGTTTTGACAGATACTAAATGTTGTTTTAAGACGTGCAATTGCTTTATAGCCAGCTTACCTTTTAGCAGTGGATGTTCTTTGAAATTATAGTAATTATTTTAATGAGAGAAATGTGCACTGACTGGCATTCCAGATCACTCTCAGAAATTTTTGAGATGTTTCCTTTTCATCCTAAATGTGGGAAATCAAGTCTGACATTGCAGCTGTCCCCCTTAAGCTGAGCCATTAATGCACTCTGAGATTTGAGTGAGGTACTAGCATGAAATTTCAGTTCATAAATTTGTGAGCCAAGAGCAGTGATTGCAGCTCAGCTCATGAAGATGATGTAGCAGTGTAAGAATAATTCAAATGATAGTTGGTAAATCCTATTTCCTTTTGCTGTCCTGAAACCCATACTCTTGTCTGTTTACAGTGTAGGGTCAGTGGCATTTGGGCTGTGATTACACATTCATCAGTGCTGCAATCTGAGCTGCCTTAAGCAATCTCTACCCCTGTTATTCATCTTTCCAGCTGTTTGGTGCTGTGTGTTAGCTTGGCCATTTGTGCAACTGAACAGTGAACTGATCGAGATACTAATGTGGCAGAGGAGCTTCTTTTATTCTTCTTTGGTTTTTATTGTGGATTAAGTATTTTTTCTTTTTCTTTCTCCTTCCCCTCCTGGATTCTTTGCTTTGCTTGTTTGGGTGTTTCTGGATTCTTTCTTCTTTTCTGGTTCTTGGAGGTTTAAATTTTTTTGTTGTTGAACATGCCATTTTATCAGTGGAATCAGTTCCCTGAACTGGTGTACTTCACAAATGGTGGATGCTTGTTCTGGCATGACATGGGGAATCAATTTACATGGACACAAGCAATGACAGCAGTAGGAAGAGCTTGAGGTAGAGACTGCATAAGGTGATGCTGCTGCCAAGATTGCTTATCAAACTGTAACTTTGCAGTGTAGATGTCTAAATCTGCAGTATAATACTGAACATTTTAGCATGCTGCAGTCAACCATCTTGTCCTGTTTCTGTCAAAATCCTTTGGGTTGTAGAACTCACTGGTATAAGAATAGCTTTAGTGATAGAGACACACTTAATTGGTATCCCACCAGCAAGATGCTTTGGGAGTTCTTACTTCAAATTAAACATAAACTGCTATCAACTCTTAACTAGTCCAGCTGGGAATATGGAAGGAAAAATTAGATGTACTCAGATTTGCTGTCATCAGAGATCCTGAATTGCCCTTGCAACAACATCAGAAATTTGCACATCTCTGTTCTTTCTTGGGTAAAGTTTCAGTCTTCTCTTAACTGTTTCAGTCACAGAATCAAGGAATAAATTTATGTGGGTTCTGACTGTGACTAAAAGAGTTTTGTGTGTCATACTCTTGAATGTAACTGAAATCTGTATTTTTATATATAACTTAAAATTATTTGTTATGTTTTTTCAGTTGGTGAGGAAATGAAGGGAACTTGGTGCTTTCACAAGTGTGGGCAGATGTTTAAGCAGCATACTGCAATAATTTTCTTAATTAAAATTTACTCCTGCAATTACTGCTTACCTAAAACCACTGAAGATGTATCTTTCAAGAAAGATCACCTAATCTTTGTTTCCATTTCTGGATATACTTGTTTCTAGGTGCAGGGTGCCCTGTTAAAGATGTCTTTGTTTCATATAAGGGAGTGGTTTTTTGGCTACAGTAGGAATCTTAGGTGTTCTTTTATATTTGTCTTGTGAGCTTTTTACTGTATGGACTTTTTTTGTGGTATAATTAGATCATAACAAAATGCCTGTAAAAATACGATTTGGAAACACCCATTTGGGGATTGTTTTTGTTTCAAGGAGTGTTTAGTTGTTGGGGTTTTTTTATTAACTTTCATACACTGAGATTTGTTTCTATTCTACTAGGTCCCTTTCTTGTGTCCTTAAGATCGTGGCTCTATTGGAATAGCAGTATAATTAAAACTTAATTATTTTGAAATTTATTTTGCACAACTCATTCTACAGATATTTTGCATAACAAATGTTACAAATATAAACTGAAATATATCTAAGAAGTAATTACAATATAAGAATTGTTTTGAAGCTGTGTATAGTGCCAAGTGGAAAATGTCCAGAACCCAGATTTGTATTTTGTGACTTTAAATTCCCATTAGATAAGGTCATATAAGAATATGAACAGTAAACAGCCTTCTCTATCAGCTCTGTTAATAAAACATCAAAATTTGGTAATTTGGGAATATGCTCGAAACAGCTCAGTCAGGAGAAGGAGACACTAAGACTTCTTGTTACTTTCTGCCTTTTCTTGTTGGATTTGCACTTTCAAAAGCTTTGTCAAGAAATGTGATATGTCTGCAAAGGATTAATTGATGACTTTCTGTACTAGCAGACACCATTTCAGAAATTCTGTTGTGTGTGTACATGCATGTGCAAAAGCAAACCAAGAAGCTTCACCAGATAATTTATAATGTGGTTATAGCTTGTAATGTTCTTTTAACAGCAGCACTAGATTTTTCTGCATGTGTGAACTTTTTCAAGTTGGAATTCTCTTTTCCAAAGGGTGAATTGTCTGATTTTTCTGGAACTTCTTGCAGGTGTCGGATGATGGTCGATATGTCTTGCTGTCTATCAGGGAAGGCTGTGATCCAGTGAACAGACTGTGGTACTGTGATCTACAGAAGGAGTCTCAGGGTATATCAGGTATGTGTTGCTTTGTAAGCTTGCTTCCTTTTAAGGCAATATAAAATTTGAAATACTTTATGTTTGAATGAAAAAAAAAAGTCTTGAAATGCATGTATTGCTTAACCACCTTAATGCAGAAATTAGACAAAATAAGCGCTGCTAGCATTCCATTTTCTGTTATGTATCAGTAGACTAAAAACTCCATTCTTCATTCTGTAGTTTGTTTAACAGGTCACAAGGAAAAGTTGATATAGTATAAGGAGCTGTACAGTGTATGTTCAATTTCATTCTACACCACTAATACTTTTCCATATTAAAACTTTTTTCGTATTTTAAAAATTTCACTTATCTCCCTTCAAGCACTGATAGCACTTTTTTACAAAAAGTGACTAACTTATAGATAACATTTTTTTTCTATGTATAGTGCTAGGAAACAAAAATCCTCCAGTGTTATTTGGTATCACCATTGTTGTTACAGTAGAAGTATCAACTCATATTTCAAATGCACTCTCCTGAAGTGCTCCTTTCTTGCCTTCTAGTTGGAGTGGTCTTTGGCTTTTGTGTATTAAGCTTTGTAGCCACAATGGTGTGAGCTGAAAGTATGGCACTTTACACCATATGGCTGTTGCTAATTGTTGGCATAGTTAGCTGGTTTACTGATTGGTAGTTTTGTATTTCCAGAGTATTGGATTGTTGAAAGGTATTCCTCAATTTGGGTTTTGCATAGAACACAACTTAGCTTTTTTGATTCTTGCAGCTTCTCTTTTCAGAAACTTCAGAAACAGAATAAATACTGCAGTATCTCTGTGTTGAATATTGGATCTCAAGAAGCTTGTTCTCTTGTTTATTAAGAGCATATTTCAGGCTAAGGAGGGGACACTACTATGGACTTGTCTACAGCCAAACATCAGCTGAGGCTGCCAGCAACTTCCACATGCACAGCCAGTTCTTAGTTATTTGTACACACCAGGTCAGGCAGGGCACCTTTCTTTCATGATCACTTTGGGAACTTATCAAGGCCCTGTAGAATTCTAGATTGCTTGAGCCCTAGATTAGATTGTCCTTCCGCACAGAAGGCATCACAGTGGCTAGAATTTCCACTGTAAGGAGTATGGCCTGTGAAATGAGTCATCTTCCAGTTGTCTGAAGAAGGCATCATCTACTTCTTCCTACTTAGGAAGTCCATAACATGTGCTACTACATACAGTAGACTGCTATTATGTACTCTATAGCACACAGTAGTATATACCACTACAGTAGTACCCATGCTGGTCTGCCTGTTAATCTTAACCTATGAGCTACTTACCATCTCCTGGACTGTCCCAAGGCAGAACTCCACAAACTCCAGCTGTTATTTCACATAAAAGACAACTCACCTCCTCATCTTGCCAACCTATCCTTACTAAACAACCTTTACCTCTCCATGGTAGCACAGCATTCCTGTGAGCTATCCCACCATGTCTCCATCTTCCCACTGAGGTCATAGTCCAGAAACTGCCCATGGACCTCTAACTCCTCCTGTTTGTTTCCATGTTGTGTGCATCAGTGTAGAGGCAGTTCAGGCAGGCACCCAAGTGTGTTGATTGCTCAGTACAGGTTTGAGAGCTTTCTCCATGAGGCTGTTCTGCAGGCACTTCCTTCTTCATATGCCTGTGCTTGGAGAAACTCCACTTCAGCTCTGTTTTGTGGATTGCTGTGTCTCTTTCATTCTTACCACCCAGGCCTTTGCCTTGCCTGCCCCATCCACATCTTCCTTACTTGTTGAGGAATCACTTTCTCCTGTTTTTTCTGGTTTAAAGCTCTGCTTACTGGGTTACCTAACCTGCAGGGATCCCTTTGCCTTGCTTAATCCAGTGGACAACAGTGCAGCAATAGTTCTGAATGGGGTAACCTAGAATTGCTTCCAAATCATTGATTTTTCTCTTGGATGTGTATGGATAAATGTCTCCCATTCCTTATTTACAGCCCACTTTCTGTAAATAAGAGCCTACTTTCTGGAAATAAGAGATGCTTAATCCCACTTTGCTTTTGGAAGTGTTGGCTCCCAAATGCAACCAGTGGTAATGGAAAAGCAGGAGTCCCAGTGGTCCAAACCTCACAAGAATGTGTGGAAGGTCAGCTGGCCAGGCAGATGTGAGACCATAAGCTTGTGGCATAAATTTAATCTTGTTATACCTTGAAGACTCACTCAAATGAACACCCTTATGGATTCCTGAGATGCAGAGAATACTTTGGAAGAAATTTTTATCATCTTAGACATGAGCCACTTTCAGTCAAAGTTCTCTCCCTTGTGGATTCTCAGACATATGAAAGTCAATGAAGATTTGTCTTCCAACTTTGATGTTCGTAATAGCTCTCTCCTGTGTGAATTCTTGGATGACACTCTGTTTATGCTGAATCTTAATATAATTATGTTGGAATGTCAAATGACTTTATACAAACCCATACACCACTAGGTTCTGCTGTTTCCAGTGTTCAGAGACTTGTGTATCTTTGTTGCATACACGACTCTGTCTGTGTGTTGTACTCAAGAGGACTTTTAGGATGCACCCTTCCTGTATATCTGTTTATTGGGATCATTATGGTGTTCAGCAGAGCTTTGTCATCACTGGAAGGTTGTGGTGACCTGAGATGATGAAGTTTCATAACCCATCTGGGGATTAGAAGGAACAGTTATAAGCATAGCTGCATTTCTATAGAGCTCCTTAAACAACCTGGGTTTTATATTGATTTTTCTCAGAAGTGCCATCTGTAAGTCATAGACCAATTCATAGTGTGTTAGACAAGTATGCTCTCAGAGTTGAAATAAAGTCTGACAGGGAAGAGTGTTAAATAAATGGGGAAATGCATTGTAATATTGTAGGCAAGTAATATTGTCTGACAGGGGGATGTATGATTTAAAGGACCCATAGGGTGGACAAGTGGAGTCATTCTGTTAGGTTTTAAATTTGTAAACCCATCTCCTTGAATGGGCTATTGGGTATGTAATAACAAGGCTAAGTTAGTCTAAGCCACATGTTCATCCAACAGCTGTTACATCACTGACTGCTTTGAGATCCAAAGTGGATGAGATGATTAAAAAATTTTCTTACCTTGTGCTGTAACAAAGGACTCTCCTTGCTGCCAAATTCTGTGTTGGAGGTAAAGTGAGCATCACCTCCAGACTGTAGGTGTGGTAAGATGGACTGAATGTACCTGTTCAGACCATTAGCTGAGGCTCCTGCTCTCCTGTGCTCCCTCAGGACGATTCAGTCCATGTGAAATACAAGTATCTCTCTGGGCAGATTTGGACCCCTGTACTGATTGCAAAAAGTGGCTTGTAGCTCACATGCTTCTAAGATTAAAGGGAGAAAAGGTAAAGAGAAATACCTCAAAACTGAAAGCAACTTGAAAAAATTAAAGCAGGAAATCTGAAAAAAAGTACGAAGTTGAGGGGAAAGAGAAAATGAACTGATTAAGACACAGGTGTTTGTGAAGATGTCAGGAAAAAAGAGAACTAATTTCAGGACTGTCTGAGTGAGTACTGGTTATTTCAGAAATTGTACTGACTGGCAAAGGGGAAATGAGAGAAGCTGAAAATGAAAGAAAATGGATGATATTATAGGTAGTCTAGGATCTAGCAGATAACACATCTGATATAAATGCTGTTTTAAGGATAGAGTGATTTTACAGTGAAGCTTCAATTTAGTAACCATAAAGAAGAAGTGAAATAATATTGGGGAGGCTCTGCTTAATTCAGTCAAAATGCTTTTGCATCCTGGAGATGGTTGCTGAAGACAGAGGTGCAAATAAGTCTGATTTTGCAACTGAAAGCTGGAAATGACCATTGAATTCTTAGTTACTTTTGTTTTTAACACCTTATTGAAGTGATATTGACTGAACTGCTTCCTGAATTGTTGAAATTAATTGACCAAGGAAAATTTCTATTAAGAGACAGGACTATGGTTTTGTAATGAAGGGGAAAAAAGTAACAGAGCTAGTAATCAAGGGAAAGGACCTAATATATGGAATGTACCTCAGAAGTGAAGGGACACAACTGGTATTACAAACAATCTTGTAGTAATTTTGCACTTAGGTGGTTCTGTCCCCCTCTTCTTTTTTATCCTTCCCTCTGTAATAGACCTCATATCCGTGTTCCTTATATCACTTCCACTGTTTGGACTTGTCCTTGAAAATCCCACGGAGGCTGGTTATAGAAGTGTCCTTTATATTGTTTAATTTCTATGAGATACATCAGAATTTGAGTCTTGTTTGAGCAGCAGGTCGAGATAAATGCACATGTGTGTATTTATGGACTAAAGCCACACAATGCTCATAGAAGCTCCTGTGCTCAATGTACTGACTGTGCCACTCTGCAGCAGCATCCTGAATAGGCAGACCTGACTTCCCTTGTCTGGATGGAGCAAAACAAAGGTTAGGACTTCCCTCAACTATGAAGGAATCACAATAACAAACTATTCCTGTACAGGTATTTTATTGGCTAGTTACCTGGTACTAGCTCTTCTTGTACTGGATAGCAACATTGTGGTTTCTAGGTTGAGGTTCTTGGATTCAGTGAAAGCCATTGTGTTTCCATGAAGTGATTCTTAGTTTGGATCCTTTTGATAGTATGATGTACAGCTTATTTAGAAACAGTGATTGTTTTTTATAATTTTCTCATTTCACTGAGACTGAAGAAAAAGATTTTGAAAACTTCATGCAATCTGGCAATATTGCACTGGATATATAGAGGTCAGTATGTGGCAGATTTCATATGATCAAATAAAAATTTAAGTGTTCTCTTTCATCTATAGACTTTATTGATAGACTTTTTCATTATTTTCATTTTTGGGGACTTGTTTGATTTAGCTGAACTAGTCTACTTCTGCACACAGCTGGACATGAAATTATATGCTCATTAAATATTTCAAGTCTGGTGTAAACACCTTTCTCACACTTCTGAGTTTATTTGTATTGTAAGGTCATAGTTTAGAATGAGTAAATGTGCTCTACTTAAGGATTGTTAGAATTAAGATTGGCTAGCTGATTTGTGGGCTTTGCTTCTAAGTTACTGTAGGTAAGAGATGTGGCACAATTTTTAAAAAATATTTCTACCCATAAGTTTGGAGATCTTCTTGCTCAGAATAAAGTTCATTTTGTTTGTCTGAGTGACAAAAAGAGGCATTTTCCCTCAAAGAGCACACAAGCTGGTTGAATTATTTTGCTTAAATTTGCAGGGTAGAGTGGGGAAGCAGAGTGAGAAGCGGGGTATCCATCTTAGGAAAAGAAAGAAGAAACAGGAGTGCAAAATTAAACAGTATGTCTCATGTGTGGAAATAAAAAATGGTTAATAAATATCTGCCTGATAGAACTTGGAATATGACTGTGAATTCTGGGGTGAGTCAGCTACTGTGGGAATCATCAAGCAACACAATATAGCCCATAACAAGCTTGCAGGAGCTCAGATATTTCTTTCCCCAGTAGGTGAAAGGAACATGTATTCTTCCATTTTTACTCTTATTTATATATGGCATGTTTTTATAGGAAGAAAATATTTCCTTTTTAAATTTCAAATTAAACTCAGCAGTTTGTGGTTGTTTTGAAAATCTTAATCCAACCAGATAAGCTCATTCAGTTGAAAAAAAAAGCTGTAAAACCCTTTTTTGCCTTCTTAAATTGTGAACTTCTTCTATATTTATGCTCAATTACATGCCTGTCCCATTTTTGCCATCTGTCTAGACAATACAAATAAAAAAGTAAATTTGCGCCTTTTCAATCTGAGACACTAAAAGGGATGATCCATATTGTTCTACAAGAATCATCAAGAAATGGAACAGAATGATTTTGCTAACAAACTGAAGTAAATTGCTTTGAGGAAGAGGAAACCTCTGGTTTATCTTTCTCACAATTTATCTTTTTATAAAACATGGTTTGTCCATTATTTGCGACTTAATTATTGCTTTAGTAATCTTGAGTTAATGCATTTCATTACCTTCCTGCACAGCTTGAGTTGTTGCTTCTTTTTGCATAGTTTAAATAATAAGTGAGATGATAATGATGTCATCAAAGACTCTCTGGAAGAAACAACATTGTATTAGTTCTGTTGTACTGAAGGAAGTTGTGTCCTGTGCATTCATAGGTTGTTCATGTGTTTCTCAGGCTGTGAGTCAACAGATGTTAACTTGTCCTGTGTTGAGTGGGAAATCATCTTAGTCTCTGAATGGACATCACATCTCATAAATGAGAGTAGACTATTTCTAAATGTTCAGGAGACTTAAAAGGATTTAACTTGTCTATTTCTGCATCTGAAAATTTAGGTGCATCAATAATCTTCCCCATTTACTGTGTCATGATATTTTTGTCAACAGCTGTAGATTAATCAAATTGGCCATGCAGTCTCCTGTGATATATATTCCTTGTCAGATTGTTTTCCTCAGAAGATAATCTACACAGCAGTGTTTCTGTTTCTTTCCATGAGTGGTACAGAAAGCATCTGAGCATCTTTTCTGCCTCCCAGATTATCTAAAATGTTCTTCATGCTTTCCTTCCCCCCTTCACAGGGTTTCTACTGAATACAGACTGAGTCATTTTCCTCTTCAAATGTTCAGGTTTTTAAGGAGGCCATTGTGAGTTACTTGTGCCAAGAATGCTCCTTTTTAGAATAGAAAATCACTGTGCTAAGTAAGCTATGACAAATATGGAATAGCTTCATTTTAATGGAGATTTTTAATTAGTCTGAAAAGATAAGAGATTTGGGGAGATATTGTTTCCCTTCCTCCCCTACTACGATAGGAGTTTTGTGAAACCCACCAGAGTTTTGTGAAACCAGTTCATGGCAGTTTTTGTGACAAAGCTCTTTGTGTTAGAAATGACCAGGTTTACCAGTTGGAATTTTATGTTTACAACTAACTTAACCAAACACATCTTTAAAAAGATTTATATCTCATATCAGTATTTTACAAATACTCTATTTCTCAAGACCTGAGGTCATAATTCACAGTTTTGTGGCAAGGCAGTGCTGTGGGAAGACCCCCTGGGAGCAGACAGCTGGCTGCTCTTTAAGCTTTTGAGGTAACTCCCTTGCTGTACTCTGTTTCAGGTAACTGTGGACATGGATAACTCTTCCCTTTGTGCTTTGTTCTTCCTCTTTAGTTCCTTGTGGGGTGAGGTTTAGAAAGATCAGGGACAAAGTTATGGGATTCTTGTCTGGATTTGACCACTCTGTCAGCCAGCTGATAAGGTTTAATTTTGCCTTCTGAATCAGTAGCAGGAGTGCAGTGCCTGCTGGGTCAGGAGGGACAGCACTGTGGGTTCATGATCAGAAGGTTATTCCCTCATTCAGTACTCCAGATTTCCCTGCTTATCTTGCTAAGCTGTTCATAGGCTTTTCAACTCTTGGCTCCTGTAACAAACATTTAAAAGTGATCTAATGCTAAGTATTTCTTTAAAAAACCCACATATTTACCCAGTAGCTGAGCACTGTAAGGCACAATTTTGGTAGCTGTTTTATCAAACTTGGCTTCCATAAGACAGACAGCACTCAGTTTTGCTTGTTTGTTGACTCAGTCAAACAAGAAAACTTATTTCATTAATCACTTTGCTTAACTGTTCTTGGTATACCTGAAAATGCCTCATAGCCAAACAGCTGGATACACAGTAATCAAGCAATTATTTATTAGCAAACCTTGTTGTACACCTTACCAAAATAAAAACCCCAAACACCAAAAAACCCAACCAACCAAAAAAACCCACCAAACACCAAACAAACCACAAAAACAGTGCAGTTTTTTATGTAGCATGTCTCTTCATGCTTCTGTGCCTGGTAATAATTCTGTTTTTCCTTTTTCTTGAGAAATGAGATTGTTTGTTTCTTTTTTATTAGATTGTCAGCCTTGACTGTTTACTCTTTTGAATATGTGATTTGGTGCTGTGAAGAAGGAATTTAGCACCAATCTGTTGATGTGAACAAGAAATAAATGAAAGCTGTTTAATCACCCTTGGCTATGAACATAGACCAGCATGACATGGTCTATTGGTCTTGTTGAAGTTATCCTTAGTATTGACCTTTTTCTTTATTTTGTATTGTGGTAGCAGCTGGGAAGCCTAATGAAAAAAAATCAGGATCCTCTTGTGAACACTACAGAGCTATAGAACTGTTTATGAGTTACTGACTCAGAGCTCTGGGCAGACCCCCACTTTGCTCTTCCTAAGGGACCTGAAGCATGAGAGCAGAGGGGAAAAAAGAAGGGATATAAACCAGCATGGGGAGCAGAAGAGGTGGCTCTTCTTATAGTCTTTGGCTGTGTAGAAACACAGCCTTAATGAAAAGCTGCAGTGATTTCTGGAATGCAAAAAGCTGAGAGAGTTGACTAATTGGAAAGCACACCTGAGTTGTTGGATTGGAAAGGAAGCTAAACACAGATTTGTTTTAAATAGGAGGTACAGGGACTTTCTGGAGAGAGAACAGTGATAGGGGCTCTTGTGCTTGGGTACTGGGCTGCTTGGAGGTTGGTGGTTTGTGTCTGGTGGGAACAGTGTGAGGTGATGGGAGGACACATGCACAGGAATAGGAGCTAGTGGAAAATACTTGAGAACCACTGGCTTGAAAAGATGTGATAAAAATGGAGCAAACACAGAAGTTCACAGCTTAGTCATTTTTCAGCTGGAATTGCTTAGTCACTGTCAGCTGGAATTGCTTTGTGTTAGACTGGCAGGGAAAGGTTGCAAGAAAGAATTTAAGAGCAAGGCTATTACCGCGCCTGAGTGGGCGCAGCTGGTGAGAGAGAGACGGTGAATCTTGTTTCTTGAATCAGAAGGCTTGATTTATTAAGATATTATATATAATACATTATTACTATACTAATAGAATATAGAGAGAGGTTTTGCAGAGCAGCTAGGCTAGCTAGGAAGAGATAGAAAAAAATCCACAACAGAGCTGTGGCCAAGGACTCAGTCCCCTGGCTTGCACTGGTGATTGGCCCTTAATTATAAACATAAAACATGAACCAATCACCAATCAAAATAGGTGCCCCTGTTGCATTCCCCAGCAGCTGATAATAATTGTTTACCTTGTCTTCGGAGGCCTCTGGCCTCCCGAAGACACAGAAATCCGAAAGAAAGGATTTCTGTGGAGAAATGTCTGCGACACAAGGCTGTCAGAATTTTTTTAAAATTTTCTTTCTGTGTTTAGAATGTTGGGTTTTTTTTCCCCCACACTAAAAAAGCATGTATGTGACTTGAGGGGAGGTGAAAAAAGTTAATGTTTGTCCACTTCAGTGTTGAAAATAGGATTGTTTGGCCTTTTGTATTTTAGTTTAGTCTTGCAATTTATCAGGCTCTCTTAATAAACAAATAAGCAATGAACAGTGCTATATACAGTAACATCAAAGGGATGAGTCGGTATGTGCTGTGTAGCCTGAAATAGTGGGTCAAAACCTTTGTAATGAACATGAACAAGAGACAGTGAGGTCACAGTAGACATCAGCTATAAAGTGGAATGTGGTGAGAGGGAAAATACTCTTCCATGTTTTGAAAAACTTTTCTATGATTGAAGTAATTTAAAAAAAATCAAAAATTAATATCAAAACAAGGCTCTTGTGTCCTAACAAATGGGGAGAAAAAAAATTAGTTGTCTTGAAAAATATGTGGAAGGATCAACAATAGAGTGTTTAAGAAAAATGTTTCATATCCCTTAAATGTCAATTTCAGTTTTGCTTTCACTGTATTTTTTTATTTATTATGCATAAATAGAAGTATAAATACATACTTTGTCTGTATTTATTTTTGGAGGGAAATTATTAGCAGTAAAACTAAATAAAATTAGTGACAAAAAAAGCACTACGGGGTGTCATCTATTTGAATTTCTGTAAGACCTTTGATGTGATCTCCTACAATATCTCTCTAAATTGGAAAGATAGGAATTTGATGGATGGATTTTTGGGTGGATGAGGTATTTGTGGATGATCACATCCCAAGGGTCCACAGCTCAGTGTCCCAATGGTCAGGGGTGAGCAGTGTCTGTGGTCCAATGGGACCATAGGTACTCAGGGGTCCCGGAGTGGGAGCAGTGCTGGATAGGCAATGGGATTGAGGGCACCTTCAGCCAGCCTGCAGACATCCCCAAGCTGAGTGGTGCTGCATTCCTGAAGGACAGGAAGGACAGGATACCATACAGAATACCATACAGATGGACCTGCACAAGCTCAAGGAATGGACCCGTGGGACCCTCATGAAGTTCCATAGGGCCAAGTGCAAGGTGCTGCACCAGTGTTTGGGTTACCCCCTTTATCAATGCAGGCTGCAGGATGAAGGGATTGAGAGCAGCCCTGCTGGGTCTGAGAAGGACTTGTATTGGTGGATGAGAGGCTGGACATGACCCAGCAATGTGCACTCACAGCCCAGATAGCCAGTTGTGTGCTAGGCTGCATCCAGAGCAGCATGGGCAGCAGGGTGAGCGAGGGGATTCTGTGCCTCAGCCATGCTCTCATGAGACCCCATCTGGAACACTGCATCCAGCTCTGGGCACCCCAGCACAGAGAGGACATTGACCTGTTGGAGTGGGCCCAGAGGAGGACCATGAAGAAGAGCAGAAGACTGGAGCACCTCTCCTGTGAGGAAAGGCTGAAAGAGCTGTGGTTGTTCAGCCTGGAGAAGAGAAGGCTTCAGGGAGACCTTGCTGCTGCCTCAAACTTCAAGGGAGTCTGTAAGAAGGGTGGGGACAAACTTTTAGCAGGGCTTGTTCCCATACAAAAAACAGTAATGGCTTTAAGCTTTAAAAAGGGTAGGTTTCGGTTAGACAGAAGAAAGGAGATTTTTACAAGAAATGTGTTAAAACATTTGAACAGGTTGCCACATCACAAAGAGGTGATGGATATCCCATTCCTGAAAACATTTAAATTCAGGTGGGATGGGACTTTGAGCAACTGGATCTAGTTGAAGATGTCTCTGCTTATTGCATGGGGATTGGCATGGATGACTTTAAAGGACCTTTCAAATGCAAAATATGCTATAAAATTCAATAGCTTGCTGTTAATTTAAGCAAGGACATCTTCATGCTGCTACTGTCTGACTGGACATTACATTTATAAATCACTGACTCATAGAATGTTGAGGGGTTGGAATGGACCTTAAAGATCATCCAGTCCCAACCCTACCTGCCATGGGCAGGGGCACCTCCCTTTAGACCAGGTTACTCAAAGCCTTATTCAAGCTGGCTTTGAACACCACCAGGGCAAATAGTATTCATAATGAAGTTATTTTTTAGATGAGGTATTTGTGCTTTCATCTGTTTGTATTAGAGAATGTGTAGTGTGAGGGAGAGAGATTAGCTTTGATGCCTGCTTTTCAGTTGCTATGTTCTGCTGTCTGAGGGCATGAGCTATAACTCTCTCAAAATGAATCATCTATATTCTCTTCTCCTGTCTTTTGAGTGATTATCCCAGTGGAAGTAAAATTGGAGCCTTGAAAGTGATTGAGAAATGTCTGTTCATAAAAGTGCTTGATTTCTTTCTTCTGGATGAATCTTTGAATATATCTTGACACGTCTGAACTTTTTAACTCAAAGGAATGAAGATTGCTTCCTTCCATTTATTTATATTTTAGATGGCAAATACATTAACTTTCCATGATCATTGAGTAACTGTCATCCATCATCTGCAAGATGAGTTGTACCCTCTCAATACAAATACAAAAGTTGCATTCCTTTAAGAACATCTTAATATCTCCTTTACAGTATTTCCTCCCTCAGATGTTTATAGGTGAAGTCAGGCCCCAAGACATAGAGAGATCTTGCTTTTAAAGAAAGTCCAAATTGTTTGAAAATATCTCTGGCCTTTGGAGATCAGAGTGAGACAATTAAATATTTGTGTCTTTGAAGAAAAAAGAGGGAAAAGCCCCTGAGTTCTTTTCTCTAGCTGCCTCGCTCAGAGCAGGGGCTTGGGAGCAAGCTGAGTATTGCATGATTCAAGAAGAAATTGCATTTTGATGTCTGAGTGAAGGACTCTGCCATTCAATTCTCAGAATATGTAATGAACATGCCACAGGGGCCCTGAAATAGTCTGTTCCAATCTGATGTATGTTGTACACCCTGAGATTATCTGTCTTCTATTGAATGTAAAAGAAGTAATCCACTACTGTGGATTAGTACTGTGAAACACTGTAAAAGGCTGCCTAGAGAGGTGGATGCCCCATCCCTGGAGATACTCAAATCTGGGTTGGACGGGGCTTTAAGCACCTGATCTAGTGGAATATGACCCCATCCCCATGGCAGGGTGGCTGGAACCAGGTGGCTTTTAAGATCCCTTCCAACCCAAATAATTTTGTGATTCTATGAAAATCTGGGAGTTAAAAAATCATGATCTTTCTGTAGGTAGAAATCTATTTATTTAATGTGTGTGCTGTAATAAAATGTGGCATCATTCTTTGGGTTAGAAAACCTGTCCTGTTATGAGCCAAGCCTCCTGGTTCACTTCCTGAGGTTTCTCAACACTGCCCCATTTGTAGAAAAGTTGTCTTGCAAGAAATGACAAGACACAATGGAATTTATGGAGGTGAGCATTTATATGTTCACCTGATAATTTTGACTGTTAGAGCACATGAAAAAAGCCAAATGCAAGTGTTTGCCTTTTGTAAACTTTCTTCCCCAGTGTCAGATAACCCTAACATTAAACCCTGTCCTCCAGTAGGCACAGGCAAGAGGTTATTTGCCATTAAGTAATTGTTTGGCCTTTCCATGAAAAATGAAATATGGATGTATCAAGAGAAGTGATTGACAGTGACTCTCAGCTACTCTGTCCTTTCTGTATAAAGAGGGTTGGTAACAAGACCTTGTGACAATTCACGCTCTTACCAATTTGTTCAAATTAGCTTCTTCTGTGGTTGTTGTCATTCACAGACCTGGTTCATCACCCAGAGCTCTCAGCAGACCATGCAATATTTTACTATGTTCAGGGGCCAGTACGAGACTCAGGGCTTATTCTGTGATGCTTACTGAAAAAATTTATCTTTTGATCTTCCATGGATCCAGGAACTTAGTTTAAAAATTCTGTCTGTAACACTGAATGTTGCTTTTGTTTTTTGCAGAAGCCTAGCTCTGTAGGATTATGATTTTCTGTTGTGTGGCATGGCTTTATTGTCCACTTAATTCTACCTGCAGTTCCTATTGTAATGCAGTTATGTGATGATGAATTACTGATAGGTATAAAACCTATAGGCAAAACCATCTGTATCTTTTCAGCAATGTATTTTCATAGAAGGACTGGCAGGGGAAAGGATTAGGGTATAGCAGCAGTACAGAAACTGTCATGCTTTTCTGTATGTAATAAATCTGTCTCATTGTGTGCTTATGTGGATTAAACTGAAGTCTTCAGCATTTCAGGTGTTAAGAGTAGCCTTAGACTATCCAAATGCCAACTCTCAGTGATTCTTCTCAAAGGCACATGTTCTCAGAGGGCTTCTGGTTAAACTTGTGAATGCCTTATCAAAATCCAGTTCCTCAACTCTTTTTCTCTCCTTTTTGTGAAGAATGGACTGAATGTCTGTCCTTCACCTTGTTCTTCAAGTAAAGTCATAGCTTACAGACATACTGTTCTTTTGTTACTAAAGGGCAAGGCCAGAGTGCTTGACATGGGGGCAGTGCCATTCTAGTGAGCTGTATGGGCCTGTCCCTTCCTTGTGTTGCCACTGGCATGACCTGGGGAGAAATGATGTCTGTCCCCATCACTTTTCAGCCATATTAGTACCCAGTGAACTGCCTGGGTTTGTCATCAGGTTATTTCTAGCCCAAAGGAGAAGGCTAAGCAGGAGGATCTGAAGCAATGCTAGAATATCCCTTTCAGTCACAGCCACAACTAGGTCACCTGCAACCAAGCATAAAGAAGCATCCTCCTTTGGCTGATACCTGTGTCATTGCAAAGGATTTGTTCCTCTCACTGGAGAACTGCAGCACAAACCCTGTTCAGCAGTGATGTGTCTGATGTAAAGACTGCCTCTAGATGCCTCTGATCCTGGATTAGATGTTGGTGTATTTAACCACTTCAGTAAGATAGTGGTTAAGAGGTAATTCAGCTGCAATATTTGTCTTCTAAGGACTACATAAAAGCCACTTTAATAAGATGGATGCTCTTGTTTTTGTATAATAACAACTAAGTGTGCCCCTGCAGAACATCAACCCTCTCACTTATTTACTATCTGCTCATTTGGGAGTGGATGAATGAGTTGCAAGGAAGCAATGTAACTCCCTAGTGTCACATTATTGTCCTTTTTCTTCATGGAATCCAAGTTATGTTGCACTCATGGAGACTACAACTATTGTGCACATTTGCCATTAAAAAAGTGTGTTTTTTCAACAGCCTGGCAATTTCTTTTTATGAAGTCTGGTACTTCAGTATGATGGTTTCATTCTGTCAGATACCAGTATTGTTATGGTGTTACTCTGCAGTTAAAGTTTTTATTTACTGAAATGCAATGTGACTTGGGATCTTGAAATGGTTTTGTGGTGTTTATTAGGATGGATTTGCTTTGTTTTTCCTGGACATCAAAGCAGGTTTTCTCTGTGGAACTCACAGCAACTGCAGTGACTTAGCAGGATTTTTCTTCAGCATGAAATCTCTTGAGAAGGCCTAAACTTTGTCTCTCAATAAAAATCAAATTTAAGGGGCAGTGTATTCACTGAGGATACTAAATTGACTGGATTGTGTGGAAAGTTCATACTGGAATTCAATCGCTTTGCATGAAAAGACAGAGAAGTTTTCTTTAAACCAAAATGGCAATTAAGAGATACAAACTTTATGAATGTACCAGGCCTGACTGTACTCTGTTATTACATCTAATGGGTTTAAAATGACCTTAGTCATCTCACTGCTTCCTCAATTATTCTTTTCTTTTTTTAAAATTTACAGTAATTACAGCTTGGCTATGATCTACTTGCTCAGTTTTTTAATATTATAAAATAAGTTGAAATGCTTTTTTTATTGATACAAACATTGCATTATAGAGTTTCACAAACAGATTTATGAACAGTTTGTTTATACTTAAAAGCAAAGACCCAACCTGTAGTTTTAGGAAAGGAGCAGACAGTGCACTAAAAGTTATTTGAAGATATAAGAGCTTTAGTTTCACATGTCAATAAGGATTCTGATTTTTCAGCATAGCTAATGTATGATGCTTGCAATAGTAAGTTTGGATGATAGGCTGGGTTGTATATGTAACAAATATATCACATATCTTATTTAGCCTTGCTGCTTTTTCTTTCTACTAGACTCTCACTCTCAACCTATTGCAAAACAGGAAAATGTGAATAAAAAGCAGTGGAGTCTTAAAATCCCATCTTCAGGTTGAGTCAATTCTACCCACTCTGTACCACAGTCTGAAACTGAGGCAATTCATTTTTGGAGAAGTCGGTTTCTTTTAGTGAGTGTGATATTCTAAGAGATTGATAGGCAAAATGCAGTTTCTTTCTTCAGAAGCCCAGATGTTTTTCCTAAATGTAATTGTCCTTTGATGGTGACAAATTTCTGCAGAACAGCATTTCAGGAATGTTGTTTCTGAGTTGAAAGAGAAATTCCTCATGTTGAAGTTTATTGTACTCATTCCAATAGCATCGTTTCTATTCTGTGGGACGTTCCGGGCTTTTAAGGAGAATGGAAAACTTTCCATTAAAAGTAAATTTTTTTGCAGGAACTGAAATCCCCAAACATTTCTTTATAATTAAATAGTTATTTTAGAAAAACTGTTAAAAATAAAATTGCACTTGAAAGCTTAGTGCAGTCTTTCAGCTCAGCTGCAGCCCTTCATTCTGAGTCTGTGGAAGGTCCTTGAACCTGATGTGCTCTGTGGCATTGGCTTCACAGCAGCCACTGTGGTAGGAGCATTGCTGTGGCAAACATCTGAGCTCTCCAGAAGCCCCTTAGGAAAGCTGGTGAAACACAAGCCATATTCTGTCAGCATTTTGCTAGAAATTCCTCCAAACCAGTCATCTTAACGTGTCTGTGAACTGTCATTTTTCCACTACCATTTTTCCAGCCTGTTGATCTGGAGCAGTCTTTGGAGGTTCTTAATACCTGGTACACATTCTGGCCTTTCCTTTGTTTGAGGAACTGACATTCTGTGTTTGATCTTACAGGAATTCTTCAGTGGGTGAAGCTGATAGATAACTTTGAGGCTGAGTACGAGTATGTCACCAATGAAGGAACAGTGTTCACTTTCAAGACAAACCGCCACTCTCCAAATTATCGGTTAATCAACATTGACTTCAACGATCCAGAGGAATCCAAATGGAAAGTTCTCGTCCCTGAACATGAAAAAGATGTTCTAGGTAAGAGTTCGTGTCAAGTTAAAGATATTAGGTTCTGCTTTTTCCAAATTAATTCAGTAATTAGTCTGTTGAATGATCTTTTACAGACCTTCTTGCTTTTTTCCTGTGTTTAAGCTTTGGTTAGGATTTGCAGTTTAAAAGACTTGCTGAGATACAAGTGATTCAGAACATCTCTTTCTCTCTCTCTCCAACGTCCTGTGTGGCCCTAGTGAAGTTGCTTCATCTGTCCTTGTTTTAATTTGGTGTTCATGGGAAATGAGGGGAAAGTATTTTCCTGCTTCATGTCAGTGAAATAAATGTTTACTAGACACTCAATGATTACATCAAGAGGGACTTTATAAGCAGAAAGAAGGGAAAGAGCAAATCTGGCCGTACTGCAGCATGCTTTGAACAGAATTGGTCAGAATTTGAGACAGGATTTCTTTTGTTCCTGGAATAAGAGGAGTAAACAATACTTGAAAAAAAAGCCACAGGAAAGTGTAAGAGCATGGAATTCTTAAAGTATAGAAGTAAGTTCAAAACATAAATGTTTGGTTTTGATATAATCAAAATAAAGGTTTATTTTTTAATCCTATAATTTTGCAGAAAGTTCTGTGAAAGCTTAGAATTAGTTTCAGATAATGCAGAGGAACCACCTTTGAGCTGTTTTTTGACAGATACCTCGTGTACATTTATGTAATTTGCTCTCCATACAGTACAAGGTATAATTATGATTTATCTGACTAGCATAATTAGTTATTCAAAAATACTCTGAATTTTTTATTAATCAATTTTTGTACAAATTCCTTCATGTTTGCTGCTTTTCCAGTGAAGAGCTGCTTTGTAAAATGAGTAGAATTCTCTTTGTGTATCTGATTTCATATGTACATATAGTGTACCTTCTGTCTTTCCTCACTAAGACACACCTATTTTACTACATTTCAAAGTCATCTTAAGGCTTTTGTCACTTAAAAAAAATCTTTATTTCTGTCTGCAGTTCTCAATATGTCCTGTGTGATTTCTGCCCCAGACTAGATGTCCCCAGTGTGACATAATTGTTTATTCTAAACACATCCAGAATTGTAGTGATTTTGCAAAAGACTGGGGTCTAGAATATTGAGAGAATTTTAGTGAATGGAAATGTAGCAAATTAGAGTTTGGTGAGGCACACATCTTTTCTTAAGATTGGGAGCTATTTGAATCAGGAGCAACCTACATCTTAAATGAAGTATGTTTCAAGTCCTAAGCAGAGAAGTAGTAATAGATGTAAGTGAAAATTGCTTCCAAGTCTTAATTTTGGTCATGTGCAAATTCACTGGCAGTGTGTTAAGCTATGCTTAAGTTATGAGGGATGGCAGTTTATAAAGTGGGACCAAACTGAAGAATTTATATGGTGAATGTATAAACAGAATGGGATAGGAACCTGGGGCTGACATGAAATGTGGTTGCCATGTGTGGATTTACATGGAGAGTAATCTAGGCAGCCAAAGGAGCTTTGACCAGTGGCTCTGTAAGCACTGATTATCTATTCCTTCCCAGTAAGATAAGTGCCAGATCTGCTCTTTCCTGCACGGTGGTATTTAGCTCAACTCCATTTTGGTTTTGTTCTGAAGGCAAAGTCGTGATGAGTTCATGTTCATGCACAAACAACAAAAAAAATTAATGCATGCAGCATTCATTTAATGGCTTTAACATGACAGCCTTGACAGAACACACTTAACAAGAACTGCCCTAAAAAAGCTGAAAGCTCAGAGGAATGGGTTTGCTGAGGACACTGGCCTTTAGACTGTAAACCCAACAGGCATTCAGCTCTTAAACAGTTGAAAGCAAACATAATCTGTCATGCAAAACCATCAGGATGACTTGCAGGAATATGTTGTGTGTCATTAATCTTTTACTGTACTTGAATGTGAAGCCAGAACAAGCAATCATATGTCTACTTCTCTCTATAGTTTTTTGGAGTTGTATGTAAAGAAATTGGATTGAACCAACAAATGCAAGAGTCTCCATAAAAAGATGAGTTTTAAGTAGATCTTAATAAATCTATAGTAGATCTTACAGAAAAGTAAATTTAAATTCTTCAGTTGCTTCTTTGTAACAGACACTTGCAGATTAATGTTGTATCGTAGCATCAAGGTATGGGAGTTCTATCATGTTCAGGAAGTTGTAGTCCTGAATAAATAAAAAACTTCACTCCTTCACTTGATGTAGCCAGCAAGCAAGCCAGTCTCCATGTCAGGCTCTTTTAATCATTACAAGTTTTGTTAAGGAAGACATAATTACAGCAATGACAGTTAATAATTCGTTCTTGAAAACCTTGGAGTCAAGTGAATTTGATTTGGGTGATAAAGAGATGACAGTGTAATGAAGCTCCTTCTGCAAAAGCTAAGACAGCAGTGATTCAGAGGGTAAATGGGTGTTACTGCTTTTTACTTATGTGTGGGAGTGATTTTAACAAGATGTAATTTAGCTGTATTAGTATTTCTTCACAAGCATTATAATTAGTGATACCCTAGGTCACAAATCTGTTTTATTGGGATGTATGGATCCTACTCTGGTATGACCTACCTGGAAGACATAGGCTGTTCATTTCTGCATCTTAACTTAGATTCAAGTTCATAAAAACTGCAGTTACAGAAATAGATTTATTTACAAATAATAAATTCATGATTGAGAATTAAGAATCTCTTCCAGTGTCCATCACTGGCATAAAGAGATGTTCCACATTAGTACAGATCTTAGAAAGATGCTACAGCTAATACAATCTAACCAAGAAATAAACACACATGCCTACATCATGGTGTGAATGTCATTTGGTTTCTTCAACATATTCTTTAAGATAGACTTTTCTATTGGCTTTGACCCTTTCCTTTTCAAGAACTGTTTATAAGTGAGATAATTTGGGAAATAAGGGGGAAAATCAAGCATATTGCTGCAGTGAAGTTGTACACACACTTCATTTTACAACTGTCAGCAGGGATTTTACACAGGGATGAGGTAAATTTAGATTTCTACTCTGTGAGCTGAGGGGAAGAAATAAATGACAGCTATTTTAAAAGGAAATTGAAGAGGGCACCTCAGAGCATATTGTAGTGTGATGAGGCTAATTTCCTTCCCTTTGGAGTTTGTTTATAAAGTGCTAGTTTTAATTTTCAGGGAGTCTGAAATCAAACCACAGGAGAGATTCACATCTGACATGGAACTTGTGCTTTAAATGACCACATAGCTGCAGGAAGTGTGCTGAATTGAAAGGCAGCTATGACACTCTAAATGCAGACTGACCATAACAGACCTGCAGCCCTAGTTCTAAGGCACAGGATAGACCTGCTGGGTTTAGAAGGTTAAATGATTTATTTTGAGAACTGTTACACCCCCCATTGCACCCAGGGTGCTCAGTGCTGGTAGAGCAGGGCAGCTGGAGAGCAGCAGTATCCAGCCCTTTCCTTGTAGCAATGAAAAGCAAAATAGATCTCCTGTGTAAGGAGAGCTGAGGAATAAGACAAATTCCTGAATGTGTTGTACATGAGGAGAGGATCTTCAACAGTTCCTTGAATCTCAGTTGGCCATTTAACAAGCAGAGGCAAAGCTTGAAGTGCTCCCTGTACCTTGTACACATCTACACACCTCAGTGCATGTGAAATGCTTCCCTTCCCTCAGCTACAATTCCCAAGTGGAAAATAGTATTTTTCTTTATACTTTTAACCTGCTAACTAATTCATAAATGTGTGGGAGATGGGGAGAGGAGTTACTGCAGCTGAAATTTGTGTTTTAGCACCATAGTGAAGCCAGGAGGGAAAGTCTGGAAGGAGCACCAAATCCTTGACTTGTTGAAATTGGTTGAAGCTTTCCCATTAACTTTAACATGGCAGGCTGCCACTGAGGGTCTCAGTGAGAAGATACATGCTTTTTATTGCGAGGGCTTGTCAACATTTACTCACACATTTCAGAATTATTCATGTTTTATTTTGTGAATTGCTCATGCTTTACCTGCAAATTTACTTGTAAGTAGCCTTGAGTAATGGTTACAGGTCATTCTAGTTGAGATCAGCATTGGTACCTGTTAATCTGCAGAGACATTGAAGTTTATTCTCACTGTCTGTGATGACCAAAAAAACCACCATGACCTTCCAGGTCTGTCTTGCAGCTACAGCTTTGGCATCCATTGAAATGCATTAATTATTCTCACTCAGCAATACATGTGTTGAGTGGATGCATAAGCGCATTAGATTGAGTAACTCAGCAATTCCTGCTGAAGCTCTGGAGCTGCTTGGCTCCTCTAGCATGGTGTGTTCTCCATCAGCATTTCAGCCTGCATCTGTCAAAGCATGTTTGTACATTCAGACACTTAACATGCTGTAGTAGTGCTGCAGAAAGGAAAGGTCAAAACTGTTTTAAGTCATTAAGGTTAGTGGCGCAGATGTTTAGTGTGAAGATTCAACTCCTTTTTTCACTGAAACTGTTTCAAAAAATTGTTCATAGCAGCATTGCAGTTAGTGACTTTGTGATTAGTGACAGCTGTCAAAATTATAAAAAGAGTTTTTGGAAAGTAGCAGTATATGAATTACTGGAAGGTTGAAGTAGAAGTTCTCAACGCAGTTGAGCTCAGTTTTCTAGGCCTTGTTAAGAATTGTGTCTCCTCTAGCCCAAATTTAGCTGTTGAAGAATTGTGTGTAACCTATTGTCATCACCAAAATGGTCACTGTACTCTTCAGAGAGAACTGGCCAGTACCAAGGATAACTCTTCACAGCTGCTTTCACTACTTAGGTGCCTCCAAGTGTGTTCATCTCTCTCTGATGGCTGAAGCAAGATGCTCAGGTTGGAGAAGGCAACCTCTTAGTGTTTATTGTGTATTAATATAAATCCTGTGCCTGATGGATGTTGGAAGTAGGTAGGTTGATAAATTTGGGTATATCCCAGAGAGTAACTGCTCTGTTCATTGGTGTTAACTGAAAACAATACCTGTACACCTATACATTGGAGAGATTTTGGATAGTTAGCTTTTCAAAAACCATCACTTGTGTATATAAAAGTGCTCAGCAAGCAATTCACAGTATCCCAGAATGGGGCATCCAAAATAAATGGTTCACTTGCACTCTAAAGGTGCTTATTTCTTCTCTCCATTTGTCTATAAAGGGTGCCTACAGCAATGGTGTCACGCTTAGGCAGGAGATTTGAAATCACAGAGTCTTAAAAGTTCCTAGGAAGTTCAGAGGCATGCAGGGTGCATCCTGCACTGCACGAGAAAACCAAAAGGTTGGCTGCTGATGCAACACCCCCAGCAGTACCTGTGGTTCTCAGTGCTGAGCATGGGAATTACAGAGACTCAAAGCTTGCAGTCCAAAAATAGCTCTTGTTAATAATTCAGCATTTTTTAGCTTGCTGTGTATATAAGTGTTGGTTCTTAGTGTCCTCTTTTACTTCTGGTCTTTCAAGTCTGCTTCAATGTTTTGCTCTATTTTGATTTTTGCGTTTTTTTGTAGCTGCCATTACTGTAAGTTTTGGAGGCAGTTAGCAATGCTCCAAACCCAGTTATAATGCAGGTACTGTACACAGAAGGTGTGTTCCTAAATTTCATGGAATGTTTTAAAGACATTTTGCACTGGCTTCTCATCTGTTATCTCCACCTGAGAGCATCTAATTTGTAAACCAGAGAGGTGATGGAGAGTTGATATTGCTGCTTCCTAGGCAAATTCCTTAGTAGCAGAAATCCCCACATAAGCCAGCAGCCTTTCTCCTGAGCAACTGAATCTTTCTAATAAAACGAGTACTACCTCTTCATAAATATATAAGTCAAAATAATAATGAACATCAGCTCTTAAAGAAAAAATCCATTAAACTGAATCATTTAATCAAATAATTAGTGAGGAATTAAAGCATCACCACAATGTAATTTTAAAATAAAAATATCTTAATTTTTTTGTTGAGGCAAATCTATATATTATATACATTTGAAGTTGATCTGAGAGTGTTTATAATCCATTTTGTGAAACTTTTTTCCAAAGAATTTTGAGAGTTAAACTGGACATTTTAATTATAGATGGTGTAAAGAATACCAGTGGAGTTCATGGGATCTACTCATTGCAGAGACAATAGTTCTGCATGCAAAAAAGGTGTGTTGCTGTTGGGATGCTAACTTTTAAATTCATAGTTTGTATGAATTTCATAAAAATGTGCAGTGACAACATTAAAAATATTTTAAATTGCTACATATTCTCTTTGTGTATACAGCCAAGAGTGATTCTCTATTTCAAAATATGTAATTGAATAGAACTATCAACTTGTAATGTTTATTATGTTCTCCAGCCTCGCTTAAGAAATTTTAGCTACCCTAGAACTAAAATTACACATCTATTACTCAGTGTTACTGAGTTATAAGTTACACTTATTACAGTGTTATGTTATGCTGTACCTTATTATTTCAGGTCATGGCTAAAATTTCAGTTAGTGTTCTCTGGAGCTTTGGTCAGAAAATTCCCAAATTTAGACTAGAAGCTCATGAGGGTGTTGGAAAGTTTGAGAGTAAAAAAATATGAATGGTGGTGTTGGGGAAGAGGGGAGTAGTAAAGCTTTACTTAGGTATTTATGAAACATGATTTCACATGTCTAGAAAGACAAGCATTATAATTCAGCGGTCCTTCAGAAAAAAGCTAAAAGGATTTGAAAGTCTTTGAGCTCTAGGGGATCATGACAGACCTAAACTCTATATGAGGGCATATATGATGCTTTCAGAATAACGAGTTTTGACCTTCAGGTCCAAAAACTTGTTACCCTTAATGGAAGGGGCACAACATACAACTCAGAACTTTTATTCTGGAATCTGAATATGCAAAGTTGCATTTATAAGACTGTCTTCTTTACAACTCTGTGAATTCAATTTGGTTTTATAGGACTTGGAGGAAACTAGAAAGAGCTGTTAAGATGTGAATAACATAAAATGGCATAAAACTGAAATTCCATCAATTTTTGTATGCTTATGCTCTAATATTTTTTCTCCAATGTTGTCACATTAAACTCTCCATCTCACAGTGCTACTTTGGCATTACAGTGTACCCCTGTCTGTCCTACCTAAAATTTCTTGCTCATTTGGTTCCTCTCCTAATTCTTTGCTTCTAGCAGATAAAAAAAAGCCATTTTCCAACACTGGTATTTTGTCCATGATTTAGATTTCCAGTCTGCATTGTCAGAGTAGAAGTTGTGTATATGTAGTTGGAAGAGAATAAGAATCACCTGCTCATCTAGTCTTACAAACAAATAAAAATGTCCCACATTACCTCCTTCAAGATACTTTCTTTGGTTTTTAACTTTGCTTGTATTTTGCCTTGCTTGTATTCATTTGTGAATTAATGAGAAGTTAAAATACTTTTGTTGCAAAATAATTTCTTAAATGACAGAAATATTGAGCAAGATTAAGGTGTTTTAATCTTTCTCCTGTCTGTATGAGTAAATAAATAGACTTGTCACTAGAGATCTAAAGCCAATGACACAGGAGACAGGAGAGAATATGTCACATTATATATCATGGGTGAACTGGAGCTCCAAAGAGTTTCTACACTTTGCAGGCTACAGAGATGGAGATTGAAGTGGGATACTCAGCAGAACCACAGAGATTTTTAGAAATGACAGCCCAGATATTTTATTTTAATTGGTTTAAATTTTTTAAGTCCCATTGAAAAATTAGCATGCCATGAAATGAAGGTTCACATATGTCTAGTAGTTATTCCAAGGAACAAACTCAGGGTGGGAGAAGTTCTGCAGAGCAGAAGCTCTCATTCCTGCTCAGCTGCACAGACACAGTGGGACTGGAACTAGGACTGCCAGGAGAGATATGAAGGCAATGAACCTCTGCAGAGGGATTTGTTCCTGGATCCTTTTGCTGGATCCAGTTCATTGTGCTGCATCCTGCTCCTCTTACCTTCCAGTCTCAAGAATGCTGTTTTGCAACATTAGCATCTTGAACAAGCACATGGGCGTTTTTAATGGCATGATGAGAATATCACCCCAGAATAACCCTTTTCTTACACCCAGTGGGACTTGCTTGCAAGAATAGTCTCCTGATTACTTCAGCACTAGAACCAAGAGAAGTGGTAACATCTAGGTTCTATACCAAAATGTGCAATACAGGATCATGTCTTTTTTCCTTATGAGTTTAGTTTGAGTACAAATCATATTGATTGTTTTGATTTTCATTACTTTCCATAAGTATTGCTGGCAAATATAAATGTTTTGCTTGGGTTATGCATTGAAATCTGTGATATTTAAGAGCAGGATTGATCTATAAATATCCTAAATGCATAAGCATATTGATTAAGCAATTCTTTATTCCTGTGTCTGCATAAATTAACTTTAAGCAGCATGGTTAATGCATTTCCAGAGAATGTCATACTTTACTTTGGGTTCATTTACAAAGATTTAAAAGTTAAAGGCAGTGTGTGTCAAAAATTTTGCTGCATGCATTTAGGTATGCTAAATGCATAGGATCAGAATATGTCTGATTGTTTTCTTTCTTACTTTTTTAAATTGTATTTTCTGTGGCTTTGTTTTTCTTTTCCATGCTGTGCAGAATGGGTTGCTTGTGTGAGGTCCAATTACCTGGTGTTGTGCTACCTGCATGATGTGAAGAATATCCTGCAGCTTCATGACCTAGCCACTGGTGCTCATCTCAAGACTTTTCCCCTAGAAGTTGGTAGTATTGTGGGATATAGTGGCCAGAAGAAGGACACTGAAATATTCTACCAGTTTACTTCCTTTTTATCTCCAGGTAAGGTTTGTTTTGTCTCATGTTATTGTTCCTTTTCCCGAGAACAGTGCCTTTTTCAGTTTTTGTAGTTTTCACCCATATTAGCAGTGATTGTGCACATAAAAATGCATCAGTCTTTGATCCATCAAGCCTAAATAATGTGACTGCTAGTATTTGAGAAACCTTCATTAAGACTAAAGACTGACTTGTACTGGAGATAAAATTGTATTATTCTCACAGTTCTTGCTTCATACAGCAAGACAGAAGGTGAAAACCTCAGTAAAAGATAATTGTTAATGTGTTTAATGTGATTTTTAATCACAATTTTAGAGAACATTAATAAAAGTCACAGAAATTGCTCTCTGATAGTTTTATGATCCTTATTTGAGCGTCCTTGCTGTCTGTCCTTACAGCTGTTGGTGTTGTTGGATTGCTGTAGGAATCATCTTTGTATAGTCCTGCAAAGCTGGAGCTGTCCAAAGCATTACATAATACAAGTGTGGCAAAACAGTAAATATTCTTGGATTTTGCATAGGAAGGGAGTTTTGACAATTGTCAATCTAGTACATTACAAGAAAATGTATTTACTGTTCACTCTTTTTTTTTTTTTCTTTCTTTATGGCCCAAACAATCAATGCCTAATACAACACAGGATTCAAATATGAAGGGGCAGATCAGTTTCGGCATCTTTATCTCCTTCCAAGGTTTTGTATCAAAAAGGGATAAATAATGTGCTTATAGCATCTGACCTGTGTTTTTGCTTGTTTCAGTTAGAGCACAGCAACACTACATTGCAAAATGGCTGTAAAATACTTCAGATGTTTGCTGGTTTTGCTAGAAAGGATTATGTCAAATTATCAAAATTATGTTTTGATTTTAACAGATAAGAAGCGTATGAATTGCCTATTGTCTTACTGTTTACATAAACAGAAATATTATCTATTTTCAGTTCCTCTTTTAAACAACATTCAGATTGTTGCAGCCACTGGAGCTGGCGAGTAGCTTGAGGACACTCTTGCATTTATCTCTAACTTTGTCCGTCCAGCTTGGTGGTTTATCTCTAACTTTGTCCAGCTTGACTTGCCCACACTGTGGGCCAGAAGTTGCCAGTTTTACAGGCCTGCCCCATTCATCTCAGTTGATCCAACAGAGTCTCTGCAGCTGCTAAAAATGTGTAGGGGAAGAGCCCAGACCTGTTTTAGCCTTTAGGCTTTCCAGCTGGCCAGCAATAGTTTCTCTCACTGCCTGCTGGTTGCTTAGGTTATTTTTCTCCTTTTCATTGATTTCCTTAGCATCTACAAAGAATTCACTATGGCATTGCTCTGTTAACTGGGGCAGAGTGACCTGGAATCTGGAAGAAAAAGGGGAGGTAAGAAATGTGGGTAGGCTGTATGAGGATAAGGAAAGAATGAGAAAAGCAGATCAGAGAGGTAATTTTTAGGTAGGTTTATTTTAGTTTGTGTGCAGCCTCTGTTCACCTCATCAGTGGAATAATCATACAAAAGATATGGGGCTGATCCCTGGTTAACATAAATATTCCTACTTTACTATCAATATAATTTGCACCTGTATTAGGTTGGACTATTTTTTTTCTTCTAATGAGAAGCAAATTAACATACTCGTGTTTAATACCAGCAACAAAAGTAATAATAACCATACATATGAAATAATGAGTAAAGGAGTTCTAAACCCATATATGCTGACACCATAAAATAATTTCTGTTATTCCCTGAAAAATATGGCTATCCCTGCTGTCCACTCTGGTATGATGCTTCGGTGACCACTGGCATTTTACATTTATTTAGTACCCAGCAAAACAGTTAAAAATATTACAATGTTTTTTTATATTAACTGCTGTGACACTAAAAATAAAGCAGAACAAGAGATGCAGTAGCAGGGGTTGAATTGCATGCTAGTGTAACATAAGGTTGATTTGCTCTGGAATGCAGTCTGTGACTGTGCTTATTCCTCATCATGTGGTTTGCTAAGACGTGGGAATTGTGCCTGCTCTGTGTGTAGTGTTTGCCAGTACATTGCCCAGCTTGGGCAGCTGCCTGTGTGTCAAACAGCTGCTCTGCTGTTGCTGACTGGAGAGCTTTACACTGAACTTCCATATGATTTTCTGGATCCTGATCTTTAAGGGAAATGCTGCCTTAATGCTGATTTGGACCTGTCAACTTGATTAGGCTTGCTAATCATTTTGTGATAAATAAAAAAAAAAATCCCAGCAGACTATGGTAGTTCTACTTTTAGTCCCCTGTTAATTCACTGTTATGGAAAAAAGCTTTATCAATTGCTAGAAATGTTTGTTTACATCTGCATTTGTTTACCAATCTCTATCTTCCTGATTTTCCAGTCTATAAAACTAACTTAAAGAGGCAATTCCCTGGTATCAGATAAGTTGTCTCATTATTTCATGCTTTAGTCTGTCTGAATTTCATAGTTATAACCTCTGTAGTAATTACTTCTGTTTCCTGAATGTATCACACACACTATAATGCACAGAATACATCAGGATTTCAATCAAGTCCTGTCCACCTTGGTTAACTTTATTACATTGAGGATCCCAGTAGAATGCTTACTGCCATACCTTTGGCTGTTCTTTTCCCTCATATATGTTCCAAATTTTGCAGCGACCAGCTTGTTGTAAAGAAGAAAGAATAATTAACACTCAAGTTAGTTTATGTATCACATGTATCTGTAGTACAGGCATGAATATTAGGATTTTTTAGTATGTTAACCAGTATGAGGATGCAAACATGATAGTCACGTTGTATGACACATACTCAAATGTTATGAGGGTTGAATGACAGGAAATATGTTTTATAGTTTAAATTATTCTTGGTTAATTGCACATCTGTGTAGTGTCTAGATACTGCATTCCCTATGATTTGGCCTCTGCTGCAACCTAGAAGTTCTTTACTATTTATAGACATAAGTTTTCTCATGGACACAATCCTTTGGAAATCATATATACAACTCAAGTGAAGTTGTCTTCAAACTTACAGGATCAAGTTGTAAGAAAAGCTACTCAAGACCAGATTTTGTTCAGTTCCATAGGTAACCTGTGCCTGTCTGCCACAATTTCAAGTGGATGTTTAGCTCTTTCTGTTATCTGGGCCATTTGAATTTTAATTTCAAATATTTTACCATAAGGAGAAAATTGTTGACCTGAGTGAAATTCTTGATACATTTATTCTCAGTCTGGTGGATGTAAAAGTGAGTGGTTTAAATTTGACTTTACATCTCTTTCTTCTAACATTATTGTTCTTAATAAGTCCTTTCTAACTTCATGTGAATGGTTTTTTCCCCTATTTTGCTTAAGCCCCCCTGGCTTTGTGTGAGTGGTGAGAATTACTATTTCTGCACAGAAAGCCTTTGCAACCTCCCTAGATGAAATGCATATATGTAAGTGTTAAATTGTGTAATAAATGAAAAAATGTGTCCAAAACTACTGATTTTCACCTTGCTGAGTTACTTTTCCCATTCATGACTCCATCACAGTGCCTAAACTGGCATCTTTTTAATGATTGATGTATACTAAGCTGACAAGCTTGCATTGTATTCTTTATTTTAGGTATTATATATCACTGTGATCTGACCAAAGAGGAACTGGAGCCACGAGTTTTCCGAGAAGTAACTGTTAAAGGATTTGATCCTTCAGTTTACCAGACAATTCAGGTAATAAACTGAACCCTGCTGTCTTGCTCTAATCACCTATGCAAGAGCTCAAGACAGCTGGACTTAGCTGTTGTGAGGAGGTTTGCTTTAGAACTATGCTTTGGTTTTGAATTGAAATACTATTGTATTCAATACAAGTATCTCAGTATGGTAGCATGGAGACTCCTTTGGAGGTGCCTATTACACATAATGAAGGTATATAAGAATTAGCTAAATTTAAGGTTTATAAAGGTAAGAGAAATTATTTCAGTGGAAAACAGTGTAAGCTACAGATTATATGGAACAGGTTCAGGAAAATACAAGGTTCTTCATAGACAACAGCTTTGACCTCATAACAATTATTGTTACTGAAATAATATACATTTTAAGTAGTAAATGATCTTTTCACTAAACACAGCTTTGGTAAGGTGCTGATAAAGTACTATGCCCAGATCAGGACTTTTAAGACAGTTATGGAACTTGTAGAGTTCATGGAAATTCGTTGAAATTGTAGAATTATTTAGGTTGAAAAAGACCTTTTAAGAGCAAATCCAACCATAAATCTATTATTGCCAAGTCCATCACTAAATGTGTCACTAAGTGCCCATCTGTTTGTCTTTTAAAAACATCCAGGGATAGTGACTCAACTGAAATCATTAGGGGTCTAGAAAAACAGTCATTATATTGTGATGCTTAGCATATTTAGACCTGCAATATATAGAATAAATATTGGAGGGTGGATTCATTTTTTTATATGTAGGATGTTTCCATCTTCTGGCTAAGAGTAAGAATGGGATAAGGGCTTTTTCTTTCTATAGATAAAGGTGTAACAAAATCTAGTGCCAAAAGTGGAACTTGAATAACCTTTGCCTGCAAAAAGGTGAAATTGTGTAGAAGGTAAGCAACATAAAGCCATGTGACAGCATGACTTGGAGTCTTTGAAAATAGATTAGATACTTCTTTTAATATCTTGTTTTTAATTTTGCCTCCGACATATGCCAAGGCACATTCTCTAAAAGCGTAAAGGCAGTAGTGTGTGTACATGAGGTGGTTGTAAACAGCCCCATCTGTTTGTCTCTACATCTCCAGACAGAAATTAGAGTGTGGTAGAGAACAATTTGCTGGAAATGTTCTCACAGAGAATGCATTTTTGCTGCTTCACTCAAATTCATTAAGGATCTTCCTCAGGATAACTTTAGGGCAGAGTGAACTGGATCAGAAAAAGAAAACTGCATTCCCTTTAGGAAAGAACTTGGTACAATTGTAATGCTGCCATCAAACCCAGAAGGATAATAATGAAACACAAATACCCATGTAATTAAAAAGGGTATGGAAGAGGTAAATTAGAAATAATGTATTTTTGTAGTAAATCAAATTTTATATAATAAATGTCTGCAAAAATAAAATCTCGTTTTACACTTAAATCAGTTGCATGCTAAATTAAGGTAAAGTAGAACAGTAATACAAATCATTTCAAGGAGGAAGCATGCTGTTGCTATGCCCTTGGAAACCTTCACTTTGTAAAGCACTGGCAGAGATTCACTGCTAGGCTGTAATGTGATGGAAGTCAGTATCACTGCTTCTGGTTTTCTCCTTACGTGGCTTCTGCTCAGTTCCAGCCCTAGGGAGCTGTGACCTGTGTAGTTACACTGGGATCAGTGCTTATGAAGAGCACTCTTGGCTCACCAGTCATCCAGTTTTGCCTTATACCAAGAAATTATCTCAGTATGGCAACCTCTTGGAAATTAGTTTTGGTATGTTTCGTTCAGATCCATGGAGAAATCTCAGCTGAGCTGTGGAAAAAGCTGTTTGCCAAGGCCAGGGCTGGGACTGCCTGCTCAAGTTTGTAGTGACTGAGCCTGTCAGTGCTGCACAGGTCAGATGGACTCCAGCCTTTGTTTCCATTTGTGTGGTCCCACTTAGAGCCTTGGTGGTGCTTCTGCTTGGAGGAGGGAAAGGGGATGGAGGGGTATCAAAGCAGGGTATAAAAGGCTGTCAACCTAAATGAATACACAGCCATTTCAAAATACAGGCAGCATTGCAGGGAACTGTGAAAAAAATCTAAAATAAGAATACAAGAAATATACTGAAAGTAGGCAAACCCTGATTATTAAAGAAGAATGAACAATGCTGTATAATCTATTTAATAATTGTAATTTCCATCAGAATTTTGAAGTAGTAAAGGATAATGTTGCTGGCTGTCCTAATCCATGTCCTTAATGAAAGGCAGGTCTCCTGCCAAGGTTCTTTCTTTTTTCTCATATACCTGAAGAAATGCCTACTAATACCAGCAATCTTCCCAACTTTGCTGTGCAGCATGTATGAAACTGTAATGAGTTATTCTTTAAAAGTCTTTGAATATAACAGGGTCGAGATTTGAACTGAAATGTAAGGTGTCATGTGTATATGGAACATGAATTAATGGCAATTGGAATTGAAATTAATGGCAATTTGAAAATTGCCACAGTACCTGTTTTTTGGTCTTTCAAATCCAATCTACAGTGTTTGGTATATGTTGCAAAGTGCAAGGGTAGACTAGTAATAAAGTTACTACACTAAGAAAATTTGTGGTAGAGCTGCTGCATTTTTTGTACCTAGGGCTAAGATCTTACCCTTTGCCAGCCCAAACTAAGAACAAATTAGCCAGCTTGCACTGAAGGGAGAGCTGTTTCCACATCTGACTTTTGCACCAGGGTAGGAGTATGTTTGTAAGTTATTGGCTCCATGTGACACCCTGCAAGTACAGTCTAGTTCATTGTGCTGTAGCTTGTATTTATGTCCTTACCTTGAAAGACTCTGTGACCTTCATGGCAAAGTCACAATGTTTAAAATGCTTGCCACACATCAAAAATTTATCCTGGCTGCTTTTGTTAAATGACACATTAAGTTCTATTAATTACTCTTCCTCTGCCAAGCACTTCTTAAATTTGTTTTTTCTTCCCTGTGTACTTCCATCTATCGCAATGACAGACTTTTCCAGGAAATAGCCTGGGATGGGCTTTACAGAAGGAAAAAACACTTTTATAGGAGCTTAAAAACAGCACTTGCCCTAAGATATTTACTGTGTTAATAACTCAACTGTTGCTTTAAATAAAAGCATTTTATTTAAACAAAAGTATTTTATCTCTGTAAATTTGCCAACTATGTTCTTATATGCCTCTCCATGTTAGCACCTCACAGTGACACTTAATCATGGATAAACAGTCTTCTGGTGTGGCTCACAGCACACCTACTTTTAGGCTGATGTGTAGGCTTTTAAGTGTTAAAATTGCCGCAATAAAAATGTTGATTGGCTCCTTTTACCATTCTTTGAATACCCTCCAGTACTTAAAATACTTTGAGATGAACCAAAAATAGATGTTGCTATTGACAGATGCACTTTGGATTAGCTCTTGCAGAAGGTGAAATTCATAACATAACTTGGTTTTCCAACTTAGTTTGATTAAAAAAGCAGCTGCTGTTTAGATATTGCAGCACAGATGCAAGAAGCACAGGTCTTAAAAAATATATTTCTGTTTGTGCTGGAATGAATTTCCATCTTTCTTTTGCAGAAATTACTTTTGCAGGTAAAGTCATTTTCATGAGAATTTTATTCTTTTCTTGCTCACTTTCACTCCCATCCCCAAGCCATTGCAGTACTGATTTCAAGTTATGAGGCGTTGATAGGGAAAATTCGTCTACAGTCATTCTCATTCCAAGTGGAACTTTACACCATACAGTTTGGCACAGTGATTAATCTTTGCTTCAGGAAAATACAACACTGAGAGATGAGTCAGGCTTGAGATTGACTGGCAGAGAAACTTGTGCACAGCACCTGCCCATGCTATTCCTGGATCTTGCTGTTGCTGGTGGTATCATTCCATGAGCATTAGATTCCCTCATTAATATAAAAATAACTGAGGAAAGCAGTGTCCTCTGAAAACTGTAGTAAGCTCAACCTGCTAAGCAATGCAAGAGCTGATACTGTAATTATCTTTGGTTTTTTCAGTGTGGTTATAGAGATGGTCTTAACATAGTTTTTTTTTTTTTTCCCCTTATTCACATATATATCATAAAGCATGGTTTGAGTTGGAAGGGATTTCAAAGATCATCTAGTTCTAACCCCACTGCCATGGGCAGAGACATCTTCCACTAGACCAGGTTGCTCAGACTCCCATCCATCCTGGCCCCAAGGATCATGTATCCCCATCTTCTCTGGGCAACCTGTTCCAGTGTCTCACCACCCTCACAGTAAAGAATTTGTTCATAATTTCTCATCTACACTTTCCCTCCTGCACTTTAAGCCCATTTCCTTCTTTCTGTTGCAATATGCCCTTGAAAAAAGTTCCTCTGCAGTTCTTTTATAGGTCCCTCTTAAGTACTGGAAAGCCACAATGAGGCTACCCCAGAGCCTTCTCCTGAGCACCCCTAACTTTCTCAGGCTGTCTTCATAGAAGGGGTGCTCCAGCCCTCTGATCATCTTTGTGTGTCCCCTCTGGCCTGCTCTGACATGTCATTGTCCCTGTGCTGGGCACCCCAGAGCTGGATGCAGTGCTCCAGGTGGGGCCTCACCAGAGGGGTGACCTGCTGGCCATGCTCCTGTGGATTAACCTGGACACAGTTGGCTTTCTGAGCTGTGAGTGCACTTTGCTGGCACACTCTGAGTGTCTGGTCTGCCAACACCCCAAGTATTTCTCCTCAGGGCTGCTCTCTGTACACTTCCACCCAGCCTGTATTTGTGCTCGGGATTGTGTCAGTCCTAGTGCAGGAGTTTGCACTTGGCCTTGTTGAACTTCATGAGGTCCACACAGTCCCACCTCTCAAGCCTGCCATGGTCCCTCTAGTTAACATCCCTTCCCTCCAGCATGTCGACAGCTTGGTGCCAGCAGACTTGCTGAGGATGCTCTCAATCCATTTTGCAGACAAAGGTGTTAGGCAGCACCAGCCCAAATGCCCCAGAACTGCCCCACTGACCAGAACTCGTGTGACTTTCTGTATTAATAGATCATTGTAAGTTGTAAGATCATTTAAATCTATCTGCTGGGACAAAGTACTCTCATACCAGAGAACTGAAGGCATGTACTTGCAACTGATTCTGAGCAGAGACAAATAATTTTCCCCTTTTCTACAGAGGAATAAGTAATTTTGGCATAATTTTCATCCCTCTCCTAAGAATCCATCACAACCAAAAAGGGGTTGATTTTTGAAGAGTTGGACGTTCTTTCTTCTCTCAGCATTTGGGGTTTGAATCCTGCCTTGATCTCATGGGATGGGAGGATAGCATTAATGCTTGGGGAAAACAAGTTGCTTATTGTTGTTTGTTTCTATTTTATTCTTTTTATTTCCTTGAGGTTTTGTATTGCAGTAAGGAAGAAAATGAGTTCAAGAAGCTTTGGACAATACTTCAGGCGCGTGGTGTGACTCTTGGGGATGGTCCTCTGCAGGGCTAGGAGCTGGACTCAGTGATGCTTGTGGGTCCCTTCCAACTGAGCAGATTCTGTGATTCTGTGAAATATTGGTGGGAAGAAGGAATGTGACAAACACCACAGTTTTAGTGCTTGCCACAGTATGGCAGATACCTGCTCTCTTGCAGGGGGGCAATAAGCTCTGAGCCACTTCCTTCAGAGCTCCCAGGAAGGAGATTGAAAGCTTTGGCTCTGATCTCACCTAGTGCTTTGGCACCGAGGTACCAGTCTTGCTCTGGAGGACATCAACAAAATCACAGTGACAACTGTGACAGCATTGGCAGGTTGCCTGTGGAATACAGTATCTTACACCCTTGGCATGTGATTGTTACAAACACCACATCAGTCTGCCATTACCTCTTCTAATTGGAGGTCAGTGAAGAAACACTGAAACAATGAAAATGTTGTGCTCTAGTTTAAAGGCCCTTGTAGTTCTTGAAAGCCAAGAGATTGTATATTAAATATGTTAAATATTTGCAGCCACATTACACTCCTTTTTCAGGGAGGAAATTGTCAGAATCAAGGACTTCACATCTAGATAGAGTATCAAGAGATGGATTTCTTATGATGACCTTAAATGCTCTTGAACTTTGAAATCCACAAGCTGGAGTAGCAGAATAGCAGTTGGCTCTACATCCATTATAATTTAAGTAGCCCCATTAAATGCAGTTCAGATATTCCTCAGGTATCTAGAGTAGGAATCACATCTTTCTATTCCAAATAAGAGAATGAAGTGATAGACTTTGCATTGCTTTCTTCACCAATCCAGTTCAAATCCTATTTTAAGGTCTAAATGTCTGGATTTGTTCTGTCCCCTTCTTATATATCCTGGGGATTGATGCATAGTTAGGAATTTGGGAGCTTTTGTTCAGCAGAATGCAGAACAATGGAAGTGTGGTTTGGGATGCAGGGGAGTGCAAAACTTCTCTTAGGAAGAATTAGTACAACTACTAACTACACAATGTGAAAATAATACTAAAATATTTTTTTAAATACTCTCTGTGTTCATATGTATTGTCATATAGGCTTTGAGATTCAATAGTTCCAAGCTTTTAATAGTAAATTGTTTATTTTTCTGTTGAGTGTGTAGGGAGCTGAAGAGCTTCTTAAAATGGAAGCGTCTATAGAACCGTCACGCTCTAGACTTTATAAAAATGTTCATTTGTTTCAAGCATGCAAGAGAAGTGATTGCTCAGTAGTTTAATTAAGCTCATTATGAAACACTGTTCCTGCACCTTACTCAGTAGGACTTTTGTTTGAACTTACCTGTGGTTTGTTTTCCACTTTTCTAGTGAAGGGAGATGTTAGTTGGCTTACTTAATCCCAAGAAGCTGCATTCCACACTCTCTCAGAATTCCTTAAACACAAGGTGAAATAGCACAGACTGACAGACCTGTAAGTGTTAAACATAGTGTTTATGGTGAATTGAATTCCTCTTTGCACCCAGGAGTTTTAAACAAGAGCTTAAGGAATTGTAGTGGAGCTTAAAGGATTGCCTCACATGTCTTAAATGATTGCATTGTTGATTGTAAATAAAAAATAGTTTTGATTTTTACAGTAAATGGGAAAATACCTTTTGCTATCAAAAAGATTTAAAAAGTCATTCACTCAGACACCTTAAATAAACACATGTGTTGAGGTCTTCAGGAAGCTCAGTAGATAGATTCTTTGCTGATATAGAGATATTAAAATAATAATGTTGTAGTAAAAATACTTGGGGTTTGTCTTCCTTCTAAAAAGTCACCGAAGAATTTCTTCCCTTCTATTTTTCATATTCACTTCTCTCTGATTGAACTCACCTCCACTAATTAAGCATGAACACATTGCTATTTTAATTAACTCTCTTACTCACAGGGTAAGAATTCTGTTTAATGTTCCTCAGTGGGAATCTACTTCCATCTTAGGCTTATCAGTGTTATTTCTCAAAGGTAGTGAATATTATTAACTTCATTCTACAGGAACAGAAACATTCAGGATGAAATTTGTCCATGGCTTCACATTGATGAGGTGTTGCTCTGGGGATATGGTTTGCTGTTCTAATGGCAGTGGTTTGCTGATCCTCAGAGTTGATTTTTCAGTGTGGATTGAAAACCTAATCAAGGTGGTTATTAAAATCTTACACAAATAGTTCAGAGAACTTCAGCATCAGTAAAAAGCCCCCCTCTTGATATGTCTAATAGTAATAAAGGCTGACAGCACACAGTCTTTTGATCATTATAGTGTTTGTGTGTCTTGTATAGTACAGATTTAATGGCCAATACCATCCATGATAGAGGGTCAAACACAGAATAGTTCCACAGAAAAAAATGGTCTAAAACCTCTTTAGAGCTGTTTAATTCCTGCTTAAACCAAGTAGTTATAAAAATTGGAAATTTCAGCATAGTCCTCTACTGAAAGAAAAAAGTGATAGCTGCCCCTTTTCTCACTAAGAAGATAAATGTCAAACTTTGGCATTCCAGCATTGTTCAGAATGAGAATGCTCCTCTGCAGAATGGGAATATTTCTATCCATTTGCCCACCCATCATTTTGCCTCATGGAGCCTGGCTGGTGGGGTGGGGTTTAATTGTGATGATAATGCTGTATTGAGGACAGATTGCTCTGGGACCACAATCATTAGTTTTATTCAGCTGGCAAAAGATGATTACATGATGGCAGTTGTCATTCATCACTGGCAGAGGCCAGCATTCGAGCCACTGCCTGGCTGCCTTTACTGGGCCTCCTAGAAAACCAGACTTTTCTGGTTGTATTTTTCTACTAGCAGTGTCATGTAAGTGCATTTAATAGTCATTAGGTTTCCTAGGAAGGGGATTTACTCTAAGGAGGAGTTATATACCCAGGTATGTATCTGTCTGTGCCATAGAACAGTGTTTAAATTCAAACAAATTTCCAGAAGAGTAGCAACTAAAGTAATTTATTTGTTAGTGAGGTTCATATTACTTGAAAATAAAATGTTGGGCACTCTGTTAATAGGTGTTTGCACATCTGTGTTATACATATGGGCAAGTTTTTAAAATGTTTTCTTTGGTTTTAACATGTAAATGTTTAATACTTAAATTTTTTAACCATTTTCTCAAGATCTGTAATGCAAGTGGTGGATTTTTTAATATATCTCTCTTCTCACCAACTGTTCCTGTTGATTTTTGTTAAGTGTATAAACTCCCTGGATGGCCTTCACATTTCTCAGTTCCATAGTTACATGAAAAGGCAAAAGGGAGGTACTTGTTCTGCTTTAGAGTCTGTCTTCTTCACTTCTGCTTTTGAAGTTTCTCTTCTTGAAATCACATAAAATCTGTGTAAGAACAATCTCAGAACTCATCTGTTGGAGTCCCAGGAGGTAGGATACTGGCTTTTCCTGCAAGAAGAAAGGAAACAACTTCTACTGCCCAACAGCTGTGCTGAACAGAAAAACCTGTAGCAGAGCTGCTGTAATAAACAAGGGGCAAAAAGGCTGGGAAAAAGAAGAAGCAACCATGCCTGAATGTGTTTGGATGTGGTGGTGACATGGGAATGACTGAGCTGTCATGGGCACTATGGCAGGTCACTTCTGCCTGTGCCAATTCCCCAATTCCTGCCTGGTTTCTGTCTGCCTTGTGTTTAAAAGCCTTCACACTCCCTAGGCAATCTGTCCCAGGTTCTCACTGAGTTTCCTATTAAAAAGCTTTTGCAGGGAATAGGGGGACACCATCTGAAGGTCTTGCCTGAATTCACTTCTTGAGCTTGAATGCATTGCTTTGTGTCCCTCACTGCCATGGAAGGCAATTGGTTCTCTTCAGGTTACAGCCAACTTCTGCAGATTTAGAGACTGTCACTGTGTGTCCCTCAATTTTATTTTCCTTTTGACTAAAACCAATCAAAACAAAAGACAAATCTGCACTCTGTTCAGTTTCTCTAGTGGATTATGTTTCCTGGCCTCCTCTCACACTGCATCCTCTTCTGGAATCTGTTTAGATGCTCAGCATATGGTGTGGCATGGTGTCAGCTGAGCACAGCACTCCAGCTGAGGCTTTGCAAATGTGAATGCAACAGGAGGGGTTACTTCACAACACATTGGGGGTGAGAATTTGGTTTCTATGTCCTCATGTAGGGTTTGCCTTTTCCCTAACAATTCATCATTCAAGTTCAGTTTGGCATGTCTACATCTCCAAGATACTTTTCTAAATTATTTTTTAGTGCGTTGTTCACTGCTGTTTATGTGATTGCATCTGTCAGGTTATAGAGTATGTTGTATTTCTGGCCTTGCTGGATTGCATTTTAGCATTTCAGGTAGTTTTGGCTTCTCTTTGTTGATCCTTCCAAAAAGGGCTCCCTTGTCCCCTCTTTTCTGCAGTGTCTCTGTGTTTCCTGTTAGCAATTAAGCTTCACCACAACTCCATACTCCGATTTAAATACTTTACAGTGGATGCACCTCTCATTCTGAATAGTGTCTCTGTAGGTAGCTGGGGAACTGGAGTGTTTTCAGAGTAGCAGTGGCTCTGGCAGAGCTGGGAGGTTTTTGTTTCAGAGTTGCAGGCCTCCAGGCACACACAAAGTTCATAACTAGTTTATGCAATTATTTATTAGGTTTGGTATGTAACTGTTACAAAGAGGTTGAAGGAGGTAGGGCAGCTGGCAGAGAACAAATGAGAAGGTTGTTGCTCCTTTATTTGCTTGGCCCTTACCAACCACAGCTTGAAGCAGAACAGAGAAATAAATTACATTTGGAATATTGATAATGATAGCTATGCATTAACTGCCTAAAGGAGACAAAACCAAATTAGAACTGCTAAAAAATGCAGATAAATTCTTGATATATATACACACACATAATCACTGCAGCCCAATAAAATTATACATGCTGTCTTCATCCAGGGTTAAAACTGTTTGGTGGATTAGGGTTTTTCTTGTTGTTAATTAACATTCATCATCGTGGTGGAAAGCAGATTAACAGAGTTGAGAGTGGAAAACAACAATTTCAGATGTTGGTGAGATCTTACATAGACATATGGAAGATGAAAACCTCTGAAAAATGATTCTGTATGGCCACTACTTGGAGCAGACTCTGCTATTGGAAGGGGAAAAGGGAAGCAAATTATAGTGAGTCTGGTAACCTAAAGTTACAGCTCCTGCATTCACTGTGAGCATGATTGCCTTAGAAAAGGATGCATATTAACCAGGATAATCATATAATATTAGGAGCAGTTCAGTTTATACTGGGAAAATAATTTCTGCTAAATAGCAATGAAGAGATTTTGGAGAACCTCTATTCAGTGTTAGATGGCACAACCACACCTCTTAGTAATGCACTGGTGTTGCTGACCACTGTGAAGGGCAGAGTCTCCATTTGCTCCATTTATACCAAAGACAGAAAAAAATTGCACTAGTAACAACAAGGCAGAGCTTAAAAAGCTTAGTCAATGCTTTCTCAACAGATTTGGTGAGTTGTTTTTTCTTAAATTGGATTCACTGCTGAAAAGACAAACTAAACATAAAGTGCTTTGATCAGTATCCAGAGATGCAAAGTTGCAAAATTGTGTAAGTGGAATACATGAGTGGAATCGTTCTGCGGACCTCTCTTATTTGTCCTCAGTATAAGAACTGAAGTAGTAAAAACTTAAAAATCACAAAATCTTGGTGAATTCTGAAAGAACATTTTTTGGAAGGAAAATAAAGGAAGATATTTCTTTTTCAGTTCACTTTCTACTCAAAAAACATTTAAATCACTCATTTTCTCTGGGCTTTTGTCTGCTTATGATGCAGTACAAATTCATCAGTGTGCAATTTTACTAATGATAAGCTAGTTTGCATCTTCATTTAGCAGCTGATTTGATTTTATCAACACTGCTCAGAGGTACTGATAAAATACTATCTTCCCTTAGATTAATTATTTCTTCTCTGTCCTTGAGTCATCTCACAGGAGATTTATGGGACATGGGGAGCCTCTAAGAACTATTATTATTCACAGTAACCAGTGTTTCAACTGTGTAGATGAATGATATAAAGAAAGAGATTATTTCCTTAGTTCCAGCTTCTATTCTCACAGACAGGGAAAAATTGCTACATAAATTCTCCCTGGCAGCTCCCTGAACTGCTTGCTCTTCATCCAATTTGTCAATTATTTTGGAAGAACCAGTGTACAGAGATCCCTGCTAACAGTTAAAAATAGTCTGGATGCAGAAAGGCTTCAAAGCATAATGCCTGAAATCACAGAGTCATATTTTACCAGTAAGGACATCCCTGACGTTTTCTTTCTGCTTGCTGGTGGTTTTTGAACTGATAGCACTCATTCTAGTTGATCTGGTGTCATTAGAAATTTGATCTGTTGATTTATTGAGAGTTGATTATTAGTTGTGGATTATGATACAAGTTTATTGGTTTTGCTCTCTTGTTCACGTTTTACCTAAGAAAGGAAAGATTGCTGCAAACTGTCCTTAGTCTTAGGGCTTAAAAAAATGTTCCTCTTTTGTTACTTGTTTTTCTCTGCCATGTTCCAAGAGTATTACAAGGGTGCTTCAGCCCACTCCTTGGTGTTCCTGGTATGAAGTCCCTTCAATGTCTTAGTTCTGACATCTGTCTGGAAACTATACCATCCGTTGGAATTTTTGCTGGGTTGTTTTATATTAGACTTGGAATAATTTTTTCCCTAAGCATTGTTACAACAGTGAATGAAAACTTCTCTTCTGCTTCTTGCTACTCACTGAGTGATTTTTCTTCATTGTACAAATGACTGCTACAAATCTGAAAACAATAGTACTGTCTCCACAGGAAGCTTGAAATCAATACCATCTGAACCTTAGAATTATTTTTTCTAAGTTAGCACCCTAGGTATTTTACAGGACTTTAGTTTTTCCTTGACCATTCTCAAGGGACTTTTTCCCCTTCTCCTACCATTTTGTTTGGTTTTTTTAAATCTTGTCGGGGTGCAAATGAGTAACTTTAAATTCAAGTTTATCTCAGAAAGTAAATTATATGTAGCTATAATTTGAGTGAGAAAATGGATATGGAACTGCTTCACAGTACTTTTAATGACCTATTTATTTCAGTAAGTACTTCAGAATAAATATTCACAGGAAAGTGATTCAGAACTGATTTTGAAACATGCACTGTCTGGTGTAGAAGATCTCTCTTTTCTTTCAAACCAAAAAGCATTAATGATTTTTTTAATATTCTACTAGCCACATGCGGAATTTTTGTAGGTGTTTAGTGATTTATAGCGCTTCTGATTTTGGGTTGACATCTGTAAACATGGTATGGTTCTCTAAGGAAGAGAGAGCAGAGCCCTCTGACGTTACCTGGCCATTGAAAGTCCTGAACAAAGCTTCTTGTCCATGTAAGCAAATACATGGGTCCTCTTGAGGCTTTGACACAAGCTGACACTTGACATCCCCATTTTCAAGATTGAATTTTCTCTGTGCAAGAATTTTTCGGGTATGAGCTTACAGGTGAAATTCGAGCACCCTGAACTATGTAGATGCCCAACATTAGGGAGAAAATCCAACAGTAGTTGTGTTGTTTTCCTGAAGCTTGTAAACACTCAGCAGTGAGGCTATGTTGGGATGGCCAAGAAAGCTTGAAGCAAGATGGAGTCAAAACCAGGGAAGGTGAATTAGTTACTAATTCTAGTTACTAGTTACTAGTAAATGTTAGTTAGTTAGCTAGTTACCAGCTAGTTTGAATGAATGCATCTCTCTCATCTCTCAGTGTGTTGGATTAGGTGTGTGAATCTACCACATCATAAAACTATAAATAAGAATAGTTATTGTGAAGTAGCTTGCAAAAAGTAAGTTCTTCCTCTTGCTTACCCCATGGTAAGTTGCCTTTATGTTTTTGTTCTTGGAGTGTTTCTCATTACAATTTGAACTGATTTCCAGCATGGTAAAAATGAATAGTGTTTATTTTCTAGTGCCTACACACTTCACTCAGTAAACTGTCTCGTGTCAGAGCAGTTTACTGAGTGAAGTAAAGCTTGATTTAATGAAAGAAAATGCACTAGCCAGCAGCTGTTATTTATGATTTTATTCATAATGGTGTGCTACTTCCACCAAGACACCCCTTTGTTTGTCTCATGCTATACTGCTTCACAGTAGTACATTTCCTGAATGCATAAACACAGAGGTAATTCAGAAAAGAGACTGTAACTTACAAAGGCCCCTAGGACATTTTTCTCTTTAACATGACTAGAGTGTATATTTAAATGAAAAGGTAAATTTATCTGTCTCATATCTGTCTCTCCACTGTACACTAAGTCATCTTCAAGACAAATTGATGAAAGAAGAGGAATAACTGTACTTGGCAGATTTAAATTATTCTGCTGCAGGAAGCTCTGAGACTGCACTGAAAGGGGCAAAGGATAACCAGAAAAGGCAGGAAGCCTCTCTACAGAGGTAGAGGGTGTGTGGGGATCTCATTGGATCCCATTTACCTCCAATGCTTTATGTAAGGGGGATGATACCTTTTAACTTATATAGAAGAGAGTGATTTAAAAGCAGTTTCTGCCATGCCAGTCTTGCAGGATTTCTCATCTTTCACCTGTTGTATTTTTCTCTTGTCATCCCCTGCATCCTCTTACCACCCTGTGAGATACCTCCCTGCAGTTAGTGAGGCAGCTGAACCTAGTAGCAAGGAGACTTTTCCTCTAAAAGACCATCTCCTGGCACTTTGCCTCTGTCAGCATGAGTCTGCTTTTTGCGCCGGTGGGTGGGTGGGTGGTGAAACAATTTCTTCTGAGCAGTTTCTTGATTATTTTCATAGTGCTTTTGCAAATGTCTGTGGTGGGTGTCCTTCTTTCTGGGATTTACCTGCATGAATTTTTACTGTACTGAGTTACTTTGGCCCCTCTCCAGTTCAGTGTTAAGCAAGCTTTGCAACCCACACAGAATTGCTTTGAAGCTAATTTAAGAGGCTTAAAGAAGATTGATGAGGATTCCCCTCTGAAGAAAGGAAACTTCAGATGCTGTAGATTTGCTCTGTAGTGGTAACAGTTCTCTGTTATTTTTCCTGACTTCTGACTCATGTTATATATAAGAATACAAAAACTGGTGTTTAGTAAGAGCTGCTCGTACGTGTGGCCATGGGCTGGCTGCCAGGGCTGCCCATGGGGCCACTGCAGATCTCACACTTGGGTCCATGCCACTGCTGCAATAATTGGGGAGTTTTGCTTGTGATGTACTATGATCTTTAACCCCAGATTGGTGTCTGTTTTGTAAGATCAGAGGTGATGAGGGATGGAATCAGCTATGGACAGATAGTGAGGAAGGCAGCACATGATTCTGCTTGAATCAGTGAATTTTCTGCCCTGGCATCTCAAGAGAGGATTTCTCCCTGCCTGCCAGCACTGCCTGTTCAGACTTGCTTGTGTGAGGGCAGGGTCTTTGTGACTTGCCCTCCTGAAGCACCCAGTGTTAGGACTTGTCAGGGAGAGATGTTGCTTTGTGGCATTGTTGTGGCACTGTTATCTCTGTACCTAAACATAGGTTTGAAAACTTTGATGCCACCATCTGTGAAGGAGGACTTCCTCTAGGGACTATTCCTTTAAGTTTATTGTTCTAATCACCTTTCAAAGATACTGGTGTGGGGTTTTTAAAACAGTGAACATTTAACAAAGCATTTGTGACATTTGGCAAAATGTGAGCAATGTTATGTGATTTACTATGAATTCCTTATACTTTTCTTCCCCAAGTCTCAAAACAGAAATGTCGGTGTGTGATGAGAAACCTTTACTTAACAAGGGGAATACTTTATGTGAAACTGGATGTTTGAAACTCAGTCCCAAGTAGTCATTCCCTGTAGCCCCTGTGCAGGGGTTGCTGGGACTGATCAATGTGTTTTGCCTCCCCAGTGCTGTCTGTAACTTTGTGGTGGCTGCAGCAGTGTGTGAGGGCAGCTGTTCTTACCTAGAAGTAGAAAAAATTGCTAAATCTCACAAAACTGTTAAATCCTGTGTTTGTTTCAAATGAAAAGGAATTATCTCAGAAAAACTGTATAGGACTTATTGGAAAAAATTATTTTAAAGGCATTGTTGTGGCGTTAATCAACCTAAATTACTGAACATGAATTTATAATAAGGAGCATTCCAGCTTGATTTATATGCCATTTTAGTTGCTTTTTGTAAAATTTTTTGGCATTTCACACAATGGATGTCAGTTAATGACAAGTGTGATTCTTACCTTTTCTTAATCAAGCACACACAGACATGGAGACAATTGCTGTTTCTGGTATGTAATACCTAATCTTGAAAGAGAAGTTGGGAGAGATATTATTTAAATAACTACTGGCTTCCTATGAATAATTAGCCTGCTGTGACTTAGGGGGTGTTTTCAAGTCTCAGAAATTAAAGTTTCTACTTGTGTATAAAATTCATGTTTTATCTACAGGACATAGCTCTTTCTTGACAAGACAAATTAATCACTTTTTAACTGGATTTTAATGCTTTGCCATTATGAGCAAGTCAGGCAAATGATAAAAGATTTGTGAACATTCAGATACTGTTCACAGTTCAAAAAATATATACATTAGACCCAAATGGACAAGAGTATTTTGGATTTGTGTTTTACAGCTGCATTTCAAAACGTGTGTTGAATCTTACCTTAGAGGGTGAATTTTAAATGTGTGAAGGTTTGGGGTTGGTTTTTGTGTTGAAGGATTTTAGGTTTTGTAAAAGCAAGATGATTTCAGGTGCACTTTTCTTACCCAAACAATTATAATTACATACATCTTTTAATCTCTCCATTATATAAACACATAAAATAGTTCTGAAAGGGAGAAAATGTAAAACTAAATACTCAGAAGTTGCTGCGGTTTTTAATTTTTAAAAATTGAAGTTTCTATTCAATGTCAGTAATTTTAGGTATTTTTAGTTATGTGGCACAATGTGAGTATGCAGCAGATTAGTTTTATTTATTTATTGGGGTGATTGTGTCAATTTCTTTAATATTCGAAGGTACTGATTTCATTATTACAAGAGAAGTGCATATTGGATGATTGCCAAAATTGTTTTTACTTCTGTGTGTATCAGTGTCTGGCTATGTAATCTCTGTAGATAAATGAAAGAAAAACTTCATCTGCAGCATCTGTTTTTCAGACCTTTTGGCTTTCTAAAATACTTTGTTTTGCCTCCTGGTGACTTGAGATGGAGAGGATGCTTCTTGTCATTGCAGAGGCAGAGGTGGATAAATACAGAGCCTTTCTGAATTCAGGTCTGTGTCTACAATGCCTGATGGTAGTTCCCCTCTTCCCTAAGTGAAGATTCACCTAATATAAATACTGCACATTTAAAGCAGATGATAATTAGGAGGACAAAGACCTTCCCAGGAATGAATGTATTGAACTTTTTTATCCTGCTTAACCCCTAAGTAAATTTACAAGCCAGAGGGCAAAGCTATTAACTGCGTTGGCTTGTAAAACTTACTCTGTAAACTGTCTTTGACTAAACATCCATTGACTTTTCCTGGTCTAAATTGCTTTCAAATGCTAAGTTTAAAAATCAAAAGAAAGTAACACACCACTCTATAAATACATATGCATCACTAAAGAAGAATTATTAAGATTTGGCTCTATTTCGCTTATATAGCTTAATTTTAATTAACTTGTAGCAATGAGTAACTGTGCAAACCGTGTTGCTTTCTCCTTCCCTCACAATAAGTAGACTAGAAGCTATAAATGTATACTTCAGGCTCTGCCATCTGAATTTGAAGGTGTTTCTGGCAGTGAGACCCCCCTGCCATGTGGCACAGGGACATTAGTGTGAGACTGATAGTTACAGCTATCCCAGGGCTGCTCACTGCTCCAGCACTGTGCTCCTAGAATAGCACCAAGGGCTGCACGCAGCAGGAGTGCCCTGTCAACCACACAGCATTGCTCTTGCATTCCTAAAGGCTGAAGGTGCTTATTTTTAGCATGTCCCTCTTTGAATGGTGAGTTTCAGCATTCATAATAATATTTCTGAAGTGTTTTTCTCCATCCTTTTCCCTTCAAATTAATTTTCATAACTTGTCCTCTTCTTATAAATGCTGACATTAGTGACATAAGACCTTATTGGAAATTATATGAACAATGAGTAATATAATGTGACTGGCACAAGTGGATCTCTCCTGTCTGTGATAACACAGGAAAAGGTAGTACCCTTTTATGTGCATTTAACACTGTAAAAGCTGACAGCTTCTAAAGTTAGGCATGAAACACCATCTTGGGAAATCCTTTTTAGGGCTTGCTCTTTGCAGTTTACCTTAATCTTTGAGATAGAAGCACATCCCTTTATTGGTTACATGAGTAAACCATTGGACTTGCTTCAGAGATAACAGCTAATTTAAAGGTGAGATTGAATCAGTTGTTGAAAATACTCTATTTGGAGAAGCTTAAATGGCTTCACCATATCTTAGTGTCTCACTGAATTGATTTCTGTCCCCCCTCTCTTGTGTTCTTGGAGGGAGAGGTAATAATTATTTTAGCAAAGATAGTACTGAAAACCCTTAAACTGCAAATTTAAGCAATGCCATGCAGCTTGACATGCATCTTTTTTTTTCTGTTGAGATTTTATTTAATGGTATGTTATTTTATCTTAACTGATGACAATAAAAGCCCTACAGAAGTCAGTTTTCAGGGAGCTGTTATATAAAAGATAAAGTTCTCATTCAGAAACCAGCAGTAAAGTTAGTGGCATACTTTAATCATCAGGGCAGGACTGGCCAACTGCACTAAGTTTCTGGAAATATAGAAAGACTGGGTTCTTGCTTCCTGAGAATTTCCAGCAACAGCTGGAGTTGACAGATGATGTGTTAGGGAAGAGTCTCTGGAAATCCTCATCATCAGCCTCAGTAGTTCTCCTGTTCATCAGTTATTTTATTTGTTTATAGTGTTCAAGTAACTATTTAAAGTAAAAATCCATTATACTCTACTGTTCTGACAAGCACTTTGTCAGTTGAGATACAGTTATGGCAGTTGGAAACTGATTTTATCTGTGTAGAAACACCCTTAGGCTTTTAGTTTTGTTTTGTTGGGCTTTTTTCATCCACTGTGGGTGCTGTGAAATTCTGAATTTTTATCTGTAATATGTCTAGAGGTTTTGGTAAAGCCTTTGGAGGTAGATGTGATTTCATTTGCAATTTCTCACATTTCCTTAGCAATGATTAAACTAAAATTAAATGTGATTACCTTTGTTTTCAGCCATGTGTATTTACATGTTTCACATTACAGGCAATGCTCAGAATAAATGCATTGCATAGGTTCATATTACTGATGAGGTTCATGTGCTGTAAAAATAGAACCTGCTCATCATGTGCTTTACAAATCACTGTAGGACTATTTCCTTTAAAAGCAGAGATTGTAAACATGCAACTAAATTATAAGAATGTGTCATTCTTCATTTACTACATTTTTGTTCTAATTAGAGTTGAAGCTGCAATGATGTTAAAGCAAGGTAGTGAAAAGGAATCAGCCAGAATTTTAGGACAAGCAATAAACTGCATTCACAGCCATGTGTTTTTCTTGATTGGCAAAATATAACACAGTGGATCCCAAATTAGAGTATGCAGGCAGAGACATGCATCAAAACAAGAAGATGTGGGAACTGTGTTAAACAATTACAGTCTATGTTTGTGTACATGGAGTTCAGCTTTCAGCCTCACACAGTGTTGTGGCAGCAATAGAAAGATGTATGGAAGCATGTGCTATGTGGAGACTTTGTGTTTTGGGAGCTGGTTTCCTTTCAGGAAGAAAGCCAGTGAGCAGTTCAGTTGTCTTCTTTGATGGACTGGGGATTCTGCAAGGTTGGGTCTCCTGGTTCTAGTTGCCTCGTAATGTCCAAAAATGCACCAAAGTGCTACAAAAGTTTCTGTCATGGCTTGTGTTACCAGCCTGATAAGGGTTGGTAACCCTGAGACAACCTTAAAGACTGGACAATGCTTAGTCCACCTTTGCTGGATACAGACTTGCTTTAGTGAAATTATCTGTGCAGGAAATCTGGTTTTAGTTCTGTTTGTTCTCTCTGCCAGCTCAGTCTTTGCTCCTTTCACATGTGACGGACCATGCAGCCCTTGTGTTTTGACAGTCTTCCCTTGAAGAGAACTGTATTCTTTTTGTAACATTTTCTTAAACCCTCTTGTGCGTAGAACTGAAGGATAAGATGCCTAAAGGTGATACCATCATACCCTTGGTATTGTCTCATTTTGATACATTTTCCAGAGCTGCTAAGCAACCAAGCAGGTGGTGCCCAGTACTGAACCTGACCTGGCAGGTGGTGCAAGTTGCTCAGGTTTTACCCTCAGACCCCATAGAAATGGTCACCTCTCCTCTGATTCTTGTTAACAGCACTTGTGGAGTTACAGCACTAAGAGCATTTTGTATTTCTTTTTCTCTTGTCTTAGGTTTTCTACCCTAGCAAAGATGGCACTAAGATCCCAATGTTTATTATTCACAAGAAAGGAATTAAATTAGATGGTTCTCACCCTGCCTTCTTGTATGGATATGGAGGCTTCAACATATCAATTACACCAAGCTACAGGTAAGCAGGGTGATTCACACTTTCTTCTGAAGTATCTGGTATTAGCAGCTGTCACCAGGAATCTGACAGGATGCATTTCAGGTTCCTGAGAAGCAAGATGAGGGCCATAAAGGCTGCCCAGGCATCATTTGTCTGCTTTGTTAGTTCTGAATTAGAGGGTTTTACCCAGGCTCACAGAGGAAATTATGTCAGAGCAGAGAAGTGCTCTGCTCTCCTGAACTTTACAGCAGTCACCCTGCCCTTAGGATTACACCTTAACCTCTTCTTGCTCTATCACTGAGTTCCACAGAAAAACATGGACAAATATATAAAGGAAATATTTGGGCCCATTGCTGAATTAATACCATAGGAAATTTTCTTTATTCCAAGTGAAACAATTACATATGTCTAAATATTATGCAAAATCAAGTGTTTGACTAACTTAATGTAAATAATTAAAATTTGGCTGCATTTTCATATTATACTTTTGAGATTACATTGGAAACAAAATCCTTCTGTGGCCCATATGATCAGTAAAGAGGATTGTGTCTTGAGACACGAATGATACTGTCCTCACAAATGCAAAGCAACTCATTGTAAACCAAAAATGCTGTGTTCAGATCAGGCTTTGTAGCTCTCAAAAGCCATAAGCTTTATTGCATAGATGATCTCTTTAAAGAAAACCTTATTTCTTAAGCAAGGCAATTTGAATAGACTTGCCAAGAGGCAGTGCTTGAATACTTAAGAAATGCTCCTAGGTGAGGCAGAGGAAAGCAGAAGTGGAAAGGGCTGAATAGAGAACAGCTTTTCAGGAAGCAGAAGAGCAGCTCACTACCGAAAAATAATCTATTATAAAACAATCCTATTAAGTTTAGATACTACCAGTCTTGCTTTAGAGTTAGCACATTTCAAGAAATCCTTTATAGTGCTTGCCTTTCTTATTTGCTGTGATTGTATTTCTGAATAGCATTTACAGTTTCTTGTCCTTTTTAACAAATACCCTGTCTAACAATGGATCTCCCATCTTGTACTCTGATTATTTGTAAGCTTTTTATCTGCCTCATAAAGCTACACTTCTAATTTCTTGTGGTTCTTGAGAGACACAATTATATAACTAGCATAGTTTCAAAATTCTTTTTTACTTAGGTTTAACCACTGATTTATTACAGTTGATTGTAGATGCTGAGAACTGTTATAAAACTTACCATGTTTTCATTTTTAAAGAATGTAAAATGAATATTACATATCTATTGATTTAAGGTAAAATTTCACATACTGGAGAGCTGGTTGCTGGCAGAAGGAGAAGGTATTTCACAGTCCTTACTTCCACCTCCCATCCATTGGCCCTGGTGCTTGCTGGAGCCTTTGCTAAGCTGATTTACCTCACAAGAATGACAGAAAACTATCCCAGCAAAACAGAGTGGGTGGGTTTCTGCCATTTTGGCAAGCTAAAAATTGATTCTCGTAGGAGTCCAGCAAACAGCAGCAAAAGGGTGCAGCTGACATTTAGAAGAGAGGAAGATGGGAAGTAGGAGCAGTGACCTGTATTTTCCTGAACCCTGTGAAACCTTCATTATACAGTTCATAAATTAAGAATATGAATCTGTAGCAGTCCCTTAAAAGCAAATGCACAGAGAACTATCAGTGACCTCCAGATCAAAATATATTGCCCCACTGCCAATGTAAATAAAACATGATTGGCCACACCTCCCTCCTTACTCTCTCCCTGTAATATCAAGACATGATTTCTCAGCTTTCTCTTTCTAAAAGAAAAAAAAAGAGAAAAGCCAAAGGCTTCAAATACATGTTTATGACTAATAACCTGAGAGTGGAGTACTTGGTGAGGGAATGTGTTCCAAAAGTAGGGAGGCAAAATCAGGGAAAGGAAATTCTGGCAGGGAATTTATGTCAGAAAGGCAGGATGTCCAGTTCACCCTTTACCTGGCAGATTCCACTAATGTTTTACTCCATCTCTGTTACTACATTCTGCAGTACTCCACAAGGAGTTCCCAAATCCAAGTGCTATTCTATCCACAGCCCAACACCATGATTTGGTGGTGGGGTTTTGTGGGGTTTTTTTTGGTTTTGTGGGGTTTGGGTTTTTTTTGGGGGGGGGGGGTTGTGTTTTTTTTGTTGTTTTTTTTTTGGGTTTTGGTTGATTGGTTGGTTTGTTGGGTTTTTGTTTTTTTTTTTTTTGGTTGGTTGGTTTTTGTTTTATTTTATGACCACAGGCTTGAGTGCTAGAAAGCAGCCACAGGATGGCCAAGGCTGAGGCTACATCACTCACCTGCTTCTGAGCTGAGATGTAGCCATGGAAATGTAACCAGTAGGAATCAGCTTACCTTTAAGAAAAACAAACAAAAATTCCTGGCTAAAGACTCCTAAGCTTTTTTAGTTAAAACTTTCCACAAAGCATTCCATCATCTCCTTTCCAGTGGTTCAGTTCTGTCCTGTATGTCTTCCAGGCTGTACAGTATTTTCTTACTGGTATTTCACAGCCATTAGCATGAGCCAGCTCTCTGGTTTGGGGAACTTATTTCTGTTTAATTCACAAACTGATGTTCCTTTTCACATCAAAAATAAAAAAAACATTTTTCACTGAAAGCAATAGAAACAAACCAACAGGTTACAGGATCCAGAAATAACTGCAGGAATGATAGGCCAAAGTCATTAAGTCAGTTACAGTAGTGGTTTATTTTTGAATGCAAGCATGCATTTTTCATATGGCTTTTCTGGACTGGGGAGCTTCATTTGGTGGCATTTTGAAATGGTGCTTGCTAGAGCACTGTCATTAATTATACAGCCCACAGAGGAAGTGCAAGTGAAGGCTGATGGAGCTGATACCAGTGGCTTGTCAGAGCTGCTGGGGAAATGGCATCACAAACCCACCACTGATGCCTCAGATTTGGCTAACTGCACTGTAGGAACCAACATGTTTCCCTTCAGTGTTGTGTGTGTGCCTGCGTGGGTACAGGAGAAGCAATTTCTAAGTCATCCTGGAATACAGCTGGTGGTGCAGCAGACTGTGAAATTGCTTGTCACTGCCAGGATGTTCCCAGCCTTTAAGCAAAGAGGTGGTGCAGGGAAGAGAAACTGTGAGCCTGGAGAAAGGTCAGCCCTCAGTGCAGAGTGGAGGATTACTCCTTTTGCTTGTTCTGTTACTGCTCTCTTCAGCTCCACAAAAGCTTAAAAAGCAACCAAGTCCAGCGGCTCAGGACTTCTTCCCCATCACCTGTGCACTAGCCTGCATCTTCCTGTCAGCTCCAATACCTCACAGCAGATCAGCAATTCTGGGGAGGTGTTCTTGGTCTGTGAAGCACTGCTCCTCACATTGTTCTCTACTGTAAAACACAATATCGGATTTATTAATTCTTGTTTTACGCTCTTTAAGAGCGACTAGAGGGTCTGGAAGGAGCCCTCCATGGTGAGAACTACCTTCTGATCCCTCCACTGACTCCATCTTGACCCTGTTGCCCTTTCCTTTACCCTGCTTCCAGGAGAGAAGGAAGAGCAGGGATAATGAGCAAAAGGCTTCAGAGATTGTTGGGAAGGGCAGGGAGCCAGACTTTGCTTTGCAGAATGAGACATTTCATAGCCATGCAGGTTGACTGGGCCGTTTGCTGTGACTCAGACACCAAGCTGACTTGAAATCAAATCTGGAAGCAAGAATCCACCCAGAAAAACACAGCAGGCAGTAATAGGGTTGTGTGTGAAACTTGAGCTTTGTGCTGATTACTTGGAATTTTCACTTTTTAAACAAGTAATGAGTTTGGACTATATAATTGTAAAACCTGGTTCCTGAACTTAAAGGTAAAGGTCAAGAGAAAAACTTTGAGAAAGTTTGTTACAAATACTCAAAATATTGGTCAAGTTAGGGTCCTGACTCACCATGATCCTTCAGATGGGCACAGTTGCTTTCAGCAGATGGAAGAGGATGGATTCTGCTGTGGAATATCTGATTTTTTGAAGTCTTCTCATGCAGTATGTTTGTGAAGCAAGCTCTTATCTTACCTCTAATTGTTACTTGCTACTTCTGGTTATTAGGGAATCAAATAACTTTGGACCAAGAGGTCCAAAGTTTGAGGTAGACAGGGAAAAGAAGTGCAGAATATTTTGGGAGGTTTTGTGACTCTACATACCAAAAATTAAGAAGGCACAGTCTGATGAGGCAACCTCCTGTCAGGTTACTCCACATTAGCTGTGCAGCAACCTGCTGAAATTAAAGAGTCCTGGAGTTTGACAGAGTAATACTGTCTGACCTTTGCACAATGGGCTTCTAGAATATCAGTCTTGCATCTAATCAGCATGTCACAGCAGTCTAAGGAAAATGCAATTCACAGTGATGGTCTTAAGAATTCATTTTACAAAAGCTGAGATAATTCATGGCTCCTGAGCCATCTGATGTGCTGGATAACCAGCCTACGTGGAAGCTTTTCCTTTGATGGTTATGCAAATGCAGAAATCTCTTCCCAGTTATCCTTGTGCTTTCCTTTCCATTTCCTTACTCCTTGATATATACTCTCAAGAACATGTGCCAGTACACAGGTAATTGCTTTGGGAGGTGTGAAAACTTCACCTGTTGTGATACTACACATCCACAGGAGACACACTGTAAGAGTGCCATTTTTCAAACCATTTCTGATAAACAGCAGTGGGACTTAAAGGTAAAAAGACACAGCCCTTGCCCTTGTGGTTGAACAAATTTATTTTCTGCAGACAGTGGTTTCTGGGTGAGCAAAGAATTCAAGTAAATAAGAAATTTAAACCTACTAGATGGGGAAAAAAGACTTGTTGAGGTTAAATGTTAATATTTTACCTGTCTCCTTTGCATATGTGTGGTTGGCCTTCTGCAGCTTCAGCTATGTTAAGCTACTGCCTCAACAGATCAACAATTAACATTTTTTAATTGTTAAATATAATTTGATTACTTCAGTCCATTAAAAAAAAAAGATAGTATTACATCTGATACTTTTGCAACTTGACATTTTAAAAAAATATGCTATTTTTGCTTTCAGACAGTTTCAGGAGATAGTAGGGGAGGCAGAACCTGTAATTTTATGTTTATACTATTTGTTTTGTATTTAGCAATGTAAGAAGAAAATTAATAAGAATGGGATTGGCCAGCTGCTGACTTGACTGCTGACCATGGCACAAAAGAATGGTAGATACAGAATTTTTCCTTGCAAACACAATATTGCAAAGGTCCAAAAGAAGTAAATTAAGCAGAAGTTAGGTTGAAAATTCATGCTCATAAAAAAAAAACCAAGTGCTGATTTTAATTCTTGGATTTCTTCCTTTGGGCTAAATCTTCCTTTCCTCTCTGTAGAAGTGGAGGTCCCATGATGGAGGAACAATTCAGAAAGCTATGGAGGTCCAGTGGTACTGCATAACTCTACTCTGCAGACTAGACTGGGCTAGACTGCAGGCTTTGAAGATAATTTTTGTAAATGGTGACACATTCTGAGTGGTCATCTGCTAGGCCAAACCACTGGCCACTCTCCTCTGGAGAGCAGAACTGAGGGAGGAGGAACAGACCAGCACTGTTCCTTCCTCTCCTAAAGCTGCTGGGAGTTTCATCTCCATGGATAACCATCAAAAAATCCTGACTACTCAGGTTCGCCATCAAGAGGGGCTTAATTCACAATATCATCATTGACTTTGGGAGAGATCTTTCCCTCAGAGTATTTTTGCAGAAGTGGTAGGTGTATAAAAATTGGAAAATAAAAATAGTCCTCTTATCTGTTTGCTTTTTCAGCGTGTCAAGACTTATTTTTGTGCAACACCTGGGAGGGGTTCTGGCAGTGGCGAACATCAGGGGCGGGGGCGAATATGGAGAGACCTGGCACAAAGGTGAGTCAGTCAAAGAACAGGAACAAAACTGCAGGCTTAACAATGCAAATTGCAACATTTTCTGTTCACTCCTTCTCCCATGCTCACATCTCCTTTTGCATTTTACTTATTCTGCTAAAAAGTAAATTTTTTTCCATGCTTACATGTTAGATCTGTACGTTGTCCAGTGTTAATTTGATGGTTTTCCTTAGATTATTTTCATTTTTGCAGCCTACTTGAAAACAGTTTTGTACAAAGACAATATTTTCCAACAAAATGATTTGGGTTTTTTAAGCAGTATCAAGTTCCCTGGGGTTAAACACAGGAAAATGCAGCTATTTATATTGAACTGATCTTACAACAAATGTCTGCATTTTGCAAAAGACCTGGTTTCCTTTCACATACCCCTTTCATTATTGCAGGTTCCCAATCCTAAATCCCCAAAACAACAACACTGACTATTTAGACTCTCTTGTTATCAAACATGCACACACAAAAAAATTTGCAGAACTTTGTGGAAGGTGTGAACTCTTGAGTTCAGAGTATAAACTCTTCTGTATTGTTTTTGCATAATTTATGAATAGACCTTTTTTTAAAAATATTTGCTGAATATGACTGGAAAAATGTCTTCACCAAAAGGATTTTCAAGCAGCAGAACAGGCCGCCCATGGAAGTGGTTGAGTCACCATCCCTGGAGGTGATGTTTAAAAGACACATAGATGTGTCTTAGGGACATGGCAGTGCTGAGTTAACAGTTGAACATGATGATCCTAAAAGTCTTTTCCAACCTAAATGTTCTGTGATTCTGTGATTGAAGTCCATATGAAAACCGTCAGCTCCAGAAGCGCATTCACATCATCCCCTCCAAACTCTTGGGGGATCCAACTTGCAGGCAATCATTTGACCTTTTAGGGTTTTCTGTAATCTGACTGTCATGTCACAGGGAAACTCAGTCAAACACTGAAAAGCTGTCAATCTCTTTTCCCCTTTTCTGAACACTTTTGATGTACTTCATCTGTGTTTTTCCCATCTTGTCTTAATCATTTAATTGTCTTTGTCCACTTGCCTTATTGTTGACAACTGTCACATTCCTCCACCAGGGGAAAAAGCTTGGAAAAGTCCTTCTTATTTCAGGAACATACCTATCCTTATTTAAAGGTGACACTTTACTCATATTCCAAGAATCTGGTGCATAAGTTGCTGGGAATGTTGTCAGCAAGGCAAATGTACCAAAACAATGGTGCTTATGATCTAGCAATTTGCCATGGCAGTAAGCCATAATATCTTTTTATCAGACAGAATGGTATTTCCAGATCATTGCATCTTGATTTTACTATTTCATCTGTGGTAACTATTTGTCTGGGTCATTTCCTCACAATTGAGTTAATTATGTAATAGTTTCATAAATAGAAGCTGTATGTGCTTGCAGATACAGGATATTATTGCTAAAGATGAAGTATCCTTCATTAATTTTAATTTGGAGATTGATCTGTAGTAGATTTTAATAAAATTTATTTTAATATGATAATGCTTCTTTGATGCACCTATTTCCTGCTTGATTTTGACCCAAGTATTTTATTGCGGTTTTAAATAAAATATGTATCTGTTCTTTTTTTTATTCCAGAAGCAATTACAGAAGGTTTTTTTGCTTAGGTTCAATTTTATAAATAGGATTCTGACCTTACACCAGCCTGGTGTTTTGAGCAAGGAGTAAGATTTATTTCTCCTTTATTGCCACATACTTAAAAACATTTTTGTTGTCCCAGTATGTCTATTTTCAATGGTCTTGTTAATACAAGAATGATGTGTATTTGTTAAAAAAACCCAACAAAACTTACAAATGTACTGGTTCCAATTCTACCAGATCTTTATGACTAAATGTCAGACTTACATTGCTAAACTTCTGTGACACAGAAACAAAGTTTTTACAAAACTATTGTTTTTTTAAATGGTTTTGTAAAACCATTGTAAACTGCTTGTCTAAGGATCACTTGATGGAGAATGGAGATAAAGAGACATCTCAGGACTGTAGCTCATCTAACTTAATTTAGGGTAAAATTAATTGTCCTGGAGGTTCCTGGACCATAGGGGGACCCTTAGGCAATCAGCTTGGAATAAACATCCAGCTTTTAAAGAAAGGAGAAGAAACTGGATTTCATTTCTGCATCCTGTAAGCCCCACTTGCCTGGCTGGGCCACTGCCTTTGCTACAGGAATGGAAGGATTTTCTTCCTAGTTCCCATTTCTTACCAGCATTTAATTGGCTGAGATTACCATGGGCTTTAGGTATGATAATGTTTGAGGAGGATCTAGTTTTAGTCTCTTGCCAAACAAGCAAGATTTGGACAACTGTGCATTCTCTAAGCTGATACTCTTCTATTAAAATAATTCAAAGATTGTAGGAAAAACCATCCTTTTCCTTCCCTATTCCACCCTGCAAAATTTTTTTTTCAGACCTAGAAGTCTTATCAATGATGTCATCAGAACCAACAATTTCTGTCATTATTTGCTCCCTTATACATATGATGGTATTTGGAATTTCATTCAACATGATGGCAGTATCTTAAGCATTTCTATATTGAAAATTAACTAATAAATTTTCAAAGCAAGATGGAACTCTGAAGTCTCTTTTCGACCATAGCTTTATATCATCTGGTTTGAAAACAACTAATAGGAAAAAAAAGTAAATTACCAGCCACATATTATACATCCAGGAAATTAGAAGTGCTTATTTTATATAGCCTATTTTATAAGCTGAATCTTTATTCCCCTAAGAAACTGTCACTGAGTTTAATGATGTTGAAGTCCCATTAGCTTAAACCTCAAGTGTGTTGTATTGTGGTCATTTTGTAGATATTTTGCTGTGCAAAGCTTTTAGCTTTCCTTTCACTGGTTAGGAACATTACCTGGCACTCACTGCAGTATAGGTATGTATTATTCAGAGTTTCTGAAAGCATCAGAGGTATTGACAGAACCATCTTATAGCCTCTCTGTGTTGACAGAATCTTTCATTTTTGCTGTTTTTCTGAGCAGCATCAATTATTAAAATGTTCATGAAGCTGGAATTGCTCCCAGGTATTTTTGGACACATGTTTTTGTGAAGAGATGGTATCAAAAGGATTTTATGGTATCAACTGATTTGTTTTGTTTCCTTGCTAGGTGGTATCTTGGCCAACAAACAAAATTGCTTTGATGACTTTCAGTGTGCTGCCAAATACCTCATCAAGGAAGGCTACACATCCCCAAAGAAGCTGACTATTAATGGAGGCTCAAATGGGGGCCTCTTAGTTGGTAAGAACTGCTTGTCTGTTTCCCAGATTTGGTGCTGGGCTTATCAAAGTAATCAGACAAAAATTGATGAGATCTTGTTGTCAAAAGCTGTCAGAATGTCAATGCAATAATGTATACCAGGTGTTAAATATGTACAGTAGTATTTCACTTGCTGTTTGCATAGGACATTGGAATTCTGCAATTCTCTGGAAAAGCCCCACATGTGTGGTAAGAGCTAACCCTGTGGTAGAATCACAGACAGAAAGTAAGAATGGTTGTAAAAACATGGAGGTTTTTTATCTTTCTTTCTTCAGGTTAACCATTACAAAATAACCACTGACCTATTAATTTATGTAGCATTGGGAAACTGTGTGTGGTCTGTTACAAATGCATATTGTTCACTTAAAATTCACTGCTGTGTTCTTAAATTCAAGAAAATTAATAGCCTTGTCTTAAACAGAAGTCTTGTCACAGAAAGATCTCATATTCTGAGCAGTCTAGGAGCTACAAAATCTATTTCTAATAAGATCCTTATCTGAAAGTAACAGAAGAAAAAAGAAGGTGATTTTTTGTGCAATTTTGAAAGGAAGATGAGACACACAGTAATAGTATCAGGGTCTGTTTGCCTTTTTTTAAGCAGTATGAAAGGTGACAGTATGACAGATTTGAGCTACTTATGTGAGAAGGGGGTAAAAAAGGCACCTCAAGTTCATGAACCACTGAATTATAGAAGATGAGCAGTTTTCCTAGGCCTACTCTTCTTTTGTATTTATTAGCTGGTGTATACTGACTCTATTGATTTTATTCTATTTTTCAGTGAATTAGCATCCAGCATGAGAAACAGAATTTGGAATTATATGGATCTTTGGTCTAAGCCATGTTGGCTAGACCTGCATTGTTATTTTTAAAAAGCAGTTGTTTTAAAGATGGATAAACCACTACTTGTAAAGCTGTATTTTGGTTTTTGCTTAAATGCTTCTCGATAACAAGTGGCAGAAGGTATTTGTGCATTTAAAATGGAAATGGGTGAATGTGAAAAAGGATTAAAGGCTTTGTACTCCATTTGGGAATGCAAGCAGTGCACACGTCAGTTTTATGTTGGGCCTAAATGTATAGTTAGAACTGCATTTAAACTTTGAATATATTGCATAGCTTCTGAAAATACTTCTTTATTGTTATATGGACTTCAGCTTCAGTCAGGATGAGATTCATCCTACCCAGCTTCAGTAATAAAACCCCCTGGGTTACTGGCTGAACTGTTCAGTTGGGCTCCTGTGTCAGGAAGGGGAAGTAAGAGACAACTACAGGAAATACATAATTCTGGTGGGAGACAGGTGTTGGGAATCTAGACCTCCCTGCTCTAAAAAATCTTGTTAGAATCCTTCCTTTGAATTTACTGGTAGATTACAATCAAGCAGGATTTCCATGCTCTTGATGAGCCACGTAGGGATTTTCCTTGACTGAGTAGAATTAGGTGAATTCAGGAAATTCTTATAAAGTCTTTTTTATCAAAGCAAAAATAAATTTTGCAATAGTTACTGATGCAACATTAGAGATCATAACTCATCCTGTAGGTTCAAAGACCCACTGCCACATTTTCTTCTTTCTTATTTATTGAAGAAAGAGCTGACAAGGAAGAGTATTGTCTAACTCTTCCAAAATACTCTTTCCTTTCAGTCAGACTAACAGGAGGTGACTGAGCACTGCAGAGCCCTGAGCTCATCTTGCCTCATTCAACTGCAAAACAAGACTTCCCTGTCCTGCAGTGTGATCCCCAAGCTGAGCAGAGCAGCACAGCTGTGAGCTGAAAACCTCCCTGCAAATGCAGTGTTGGACCTCTCATGTTTGCCTGGACAAAACCAGTTCTGACATTTTGAGGGCTTATTTTCATACTGAATTTTAAAACCCAAAGTTATGTATAGGGGCATATAATACACAAATTAATTGTTGTTCCAGATTCCACTTTATTAATGCATATAATTATTATGGCTGATTGAAAAGGTGTAGTGTGCATGGATGAGTGTCTCCATACTTCAGATTTCTCACTGAAGTTACTATGTAAGGAAATAGCAAGGAGCAATTTCTTCCAAAATCCTGAGCAACAGGCAGTGCTTCAAGACATACTCTAAAATAAAGAGTATTAAAGTAAAATGTTATGCTAGTTGTTTTGGCTTTTGTTCCTACCACAATACAATTTATGTTCATAAAAGAAAATAGCTTGAAGAGAAGGGATCTGATCTTTAGGTTAAAACCTGAAGATCTTTTACATAGCATCTCTTTAAGGCACTATGTACCTATGAAAATTACTCATAATTCTATCATAGTTACATATCAGATTTGACTAGAAGTAAAATTTTATTTTATTTATTTTATTTACTAGAAGTAAAATTTTATTCAGAAAGTTTAAATGAAGAAAATAGGGTGTAGTGTAAACTCTTGGCAGAGACAGACAGATCACAGGAGACTGATAAGCAAATTGGTTCCAGTGTTAAGATTAGCAATGACATTTTTCCATGCTCATCAGAGGCAGGAAGCTGGCCAGATGATCTGTGGGACTCACAGGTTAGTGAGATGTAAAAGGAGCATTAAAGGAAATTAATTGCAAAGCAGAACAACTAAATGGTCTGTTTGTATTGATGTTCCCTCCTGAGGAGAGGGTGGGGGTTCCCTGCGTGGGTCTGTCTTCATGGGGAATATTCTGGGGAGCTGACTCCAGTTGAAGCATCAGCAGGAAAGGCTTTGGAATGCATCAATCCATGAAAAGTGGTGTGTTGCCAGGGCCAGATGGTGCACATGCAGGATCCTAAGTGAACTCTGGTATGAAATTGCAGGCTACTAAGCCTGAATATCTGAGGAACAGAAGGGGGCAGGTGTAATGCCAAGTTTTAAATGGTTCACGGTGATCCACAAGCTGCAGATGAGTAAATCTGACTTCTCTAATGGGCAAGCTAATAAATGAATACCAGTAAATAAGACCTAAAGAAAGAATTCTGCAGGCTGAAGTTGCAGCTTTCAAATGTATTGGAGCTATCTGAAGGAGTTGGGCTGCATATGGGGCTTTTAACAGTGATCTAGGTGAGGAGCTATTCTTGGATTTTCAAAAGCTGTGAAAGAAAGTCCTTGCTGAGCTGGAAGCAAAGTCATGTCCTAGCAATGTCATGGTTAGCAGGAGGCAAAGAGTGGTGATAATCAATCCATTTTCACAATGGACAAAAATGAGGCTATAAGAATAATTTGGGAAAGATCATACCTACATGTGGATGCACAGTGAATAGTTCTGAATTAATTAAGGGATTCTGGGATCCGTTGTAGTAGTGAAAATTTCAGTGATCTTGTTTCTTAAAATTCAAAAAAGGCAGAGGAATTTGTAAAATCAGCAGGGAAAAGGTTTAAATCAAGAAACAGGAATTGGAATTGAAGAACTTACAGGCTATGATAAACACTGAATGAATAAACAGTAAGAGAGTAAACAGTTGTATTTACAGGGGATGTGTGTTTTGATGGCTTTTTTTATAGGATGGCTTAACTCCAGCTCGGAGAAAACTGAAATAACTAGTTCATCAGATAATAATTTACAGGAGGGATGTCCCACTTGCCACTTTTATACTTTGAATACTCAGGTTGATGGAACCACTGAAGTTGTTTTTAAAATATATGAGGCAAGCATTATTCTTAAAGAAATTGTCCTTTCCAGTTGTAGGAAGATAAAAATTGCAAAACAAGAAAATACAGCAGCAATTCACTTTGTTAATTTGAGGTTATTGTACTGATTTTGTAACAGTCTGCTTTTAACAAAACTCTTTTCTTATGAGTTTACATAGTAATTATGGAAGACAACTTTCATCAGTAAATGGAGGGCTTTTGATCCTTAATGCCCTTTTCTTTCTTGAAACTAATATTAAAAGTTTAAACAGCGAATGGTTTAGGTACCTTCAGTTCAGTAGTTCAAAATCTCATGTGCCTTAAAAGTTTATTTCTCCTTCAGTCCTGATTTGGTGGTTTGAAAGGCAGTGTTCACAGAACAACATGTTTGGTGTCTGAAGAGCACAGAAATGGCTCTTAAGTTCTTTAGAATGTACCATTTTTCAGAGTTACGTTTTTTATCCATTTGTGTATTTGCTTACAGTTTTGCTTGAAACTCTATTTGACTTCATATTCACTGACAGCCTACACCCAGTACGACCTGGTAGTGAACCTTTTACTGTTGAACTTAATTCTTTAAGACCTGAGTACTAATGGAATTGTTCTCCTGCTGAAGCTGCCTGTGCCAACCAGCGCCCTGACCTGTTTGGCTGTGCCATTGCCCAAGTGGGAGTGATGGACATGCTGAAATTCCACAAGTACACCATCGGCCATGCCTGGACCACTGACTACGGCTGCTCTGACTGCAAGGAGCAGTTCGAATGGCTGCGCAAGTGAGTGCCTTCACATCCTTTCTGTGGCTGCTAAAACACACAGTCTGCTCAAACCTTTCCAGTTGTCATGATCAATATATGTTCTAGTGATTTCTTATCATTTCCCACACTGAATTTGGGGAGTTCAGCATTTCCTTACAAGTCAGTTTTGACCTATCTTCAAAGTCCTGTTGAATCAAGTGGTCCTGTTTTCAAAGACCTTGTTCTCCTAGCAGCTTTTAACAGCTCGTAATGTTTTCTTTCTGAATAATGACTCTTTTAGGCTATTACAACAGAATATTCTCAAGTGGACCACTACATCAATTGTATTTTTTACCACGAGAGAGAGACAGTCACCATTGTGAATTGTATTATACAATGTGGGTTGGATTTATTTGTACTAAACCAAAATAGGATCTTAATTAATGAAAAATTAAGCTGAGAAAAAAATTTCTCAGCTTCTGTTGAGAGTCTCAATTTCCCTGTTTCCAGCAGGATGGATCCTGTTATGGACTTGACAGGCTTCCCTGCAGTTTCCCTGCTGGCTTCTCCTGATATTTTATTCCTGTGAGATGTACACATATGTATCTCTTAGAAATAAAGAAATGTACTTGCTTTACATTTCAGAGCCAGAGATCTGTGGCCCCTCTTGCATGTCAGTTGCCATTAGCACAATTCTGATTAATGTCACTGAGAACTTTTCTATTCTGAGTGCTAACAAACACCACTGTGATGGTTTCAGTAGGAAAGGACCTTCTTGTTGGATCTTGAGGAAAAAGATATGGCAACATTTGTGTGTTTTTCTCAGGTACTCTCCACTTCACAATGTCAAGCTGCCAGAAGAAGATGGCATCCAGTATCCCTCCACGCTGCTGCTCACAGCAGACCACGACGACCGCGTGGTCCCTCTGCACTCTCTCAAGTTCATCGCCACCCTGCAGTACATTGTGGGCCGGAGCAGCAAACAAACCAATCCCCTTCTCATCCACATTGACACCAAGGCTGGCCACGGAGCAGGAAAGCCAACTGCTAAAGTTATAGAAGAAGTGTCAGATATGTTTGCTTTTGTAGCACGATGTCTAAATCTTGAGTGGATTGAATAGGAAAAGTGCTTATTACTGTCTCCTTTAGAAAACAAGGGCTTTAACATTAAAGAACAGCCACACTACAACATGGTGTAGTACTTACATTTAAGAACTACAGTTTAATATTTTATTGATCCAACCTGCTATGGAGTTTTCATCTTCTGTGCTTCCCTCTTTTTGGCATTTCTTTGATTTTTTTTCTACTGCATTCCAAATTCCATTTTGAAAAGCATGTTCAAAAAAATAGCTGAGCTACTCTCAGTACTGTTGTGAAAATTTAGATTTCAAAATTAGTGCTATTTGAGCTTATTTCCTGTAAACAGTTTTAATGTATTTCACCTATAAACATATCCAAATCATTTGTAATTAAATGTAAGTACTGTTCACATACAAGATCTCTGAGCATATTTTATTTACACAGTAATTTATTTAAGAATGTAAATTGAAGGTGTTCAGTGATAACCATGAAAAACTGAAGAGATGGTAATCCAGTTAAGTCAAATATTATTAAAAAGCTTATATTACATTCTGTTCATAAACGTGTTACAGTCTATAATAATGATTTTGCTAAATTGTTCCTTCTTTCCAAAGAGACTTCAAAATGTCACAAGTCTTCTCTTCTGCCATTTATTTCTGCACAGAAGAGTGGAGGCTGAAAAACTTGATGAAATCTTAGATTCTCACTGTAATCTCAGTCAAGCTATACAGATGCTCTCCAACAACCCATATGAAATTATTTCTTTCTGAAGAGTAGACCAGGCACTGATTTAAGTAAATGAACAAAATATAAACCAACACAAAACAAAATAAAAAACTCCACTCCAACCCAAAGCCACAGCTTTGTCCAGATTATTCAGGTTCAGTTTTTTTCTGATGCTTCTCACAGGACATTCTCTAACAAGGCAAAATCTGAACATGCATATATAACCTAGTTTTGGCTGCAAGAGCTCATAGTCAGACTCCCCTATGACTTGACACAGGCACATTATTTGAACTGTCATTTTTCCCATCTAGGCTGTAGAGCTGCAAAGTAGATGTGAGCATTTGCTTCCTGTTTAATCTCTGATGCACTGCAGGAATTACAGTTTGATTTTGCACAGAAAAAAATATTCTATCAACTATTATTAGTCTTGCTGCCCTTCCACAAAACATCAGTGTTTCTCATTTTTGGATGAACTGATGTAATCTTCCAGAGTCATTCTTGTCATTACATTCATACTTCGACCCTAAGGACAGTATTTTTACTCTGGGCTCAGGAGTTTTATCTCTAAACAAAGAGATTATGTCTTGGTGCAGGAAGAGGAAGGAGTGGTATTTAAAGAGAGGGCGATGCTCTAAATGCAGCAAAATTAAAATAAATTTGTACCAGAGTCACTCTGTGTTTCCCTCATGATCTGGACTTCTTCTGATTCTCTCTGGAGTCCAGGAAAGATTATCCTCTCCAGGCCCTTATTAGGTATGGCTAATTTGATTTTAGGAGAAAATAAAAAATTATTTCTGCTTTCATATGAAATACCACATGTAAAACCTGTGTGTGATTTGGGGTTTGTTTGGGACCCACGGGCATTAGAGTTGTTTGCAAGATACTCTGTAAACTTTTGCACTCTGATCACAGCATTGAATTAAACAATCAGAGTAGAGAGTTGAGGGAGGGTTGATTTTTTTTCCTTCCAGGGTGTGAAAACAGGGTACAGATTCAGCACCCTCCCTTTTCCCAGAGGTGTATGAATTGCTTTCTTTGATCATCTAGAAATTTTCAACAGCTTTCCCACGTGGCAGAAACAAAGGACATAAAGCTGTGCCATCTCCATGTGAAATATTCATAGCTGTGGCATGTAGCCTTCTATTGAATGTGTGGTTTCTGTCAAGAGGGCAGTACCCAGTTCACCTTTGCAGGATAGGTGTGTGGAAACATGGTCCTCAGACATTCAAGAAATAGAGCTGAACTGTGTCCATGCATTGAATTGCAAATACCTGAGTACAGCCAGCTCAGTCATCTCTAGGCCTGTTCCTAAAAATGCTTTTCCTTGTTCTCCAATTGCTCAAGCACAAAACTTCTGGCACAGGTTAAAAGTAACTCCTTTTCCTTGTGAAGCTTTCTGTTTAGGCTGAGTTCCCTGAATGACTCAGTGTCATGACAGATGACCCATAATCTGGGCACTTTGGAAACAAACATTTCTGTGAGTGGCAGTCAGAAGTACTGAACGTGGAGCTGCTTGCTGGAGACACCACTCACAAAGTAAATGTTCCAGAGCACTGGAAAGGCATTGTGTTTCTCTAACAGTGTCATCATGTCAACATTTATTTGATCTTAATCAGCTGTGCCACATTCAGGATTCAGGTGCCCAAAAAATTATGTTGCAAAGCTGTCCTGTTACCTGAGTTGCTGATTGGAGACAGACAGGATCATACTCCAGCTGGAATCTGTAATTAACTCTGAGTGAGTAATGCTTTTGTAATATAGTGGGATTTAAACCTTTGGGGTTTTGATTAAATAGACCTGGAGCCAAACCATTCCTGCTGTATAAAACATAATGAAATTTCTATTAGTCTAGTTTCAAGGTTATTCTCTCTGTAGTGGAAACGGTATTTTATGAAGATACTCTTGTATCTTGTTTTATGGTGTCTATTTCCAGTATGTGAAGCAAAATTCACAAGCTGGGCAAGGTAACCTCCCAGATATCTGCTTTTTCAAAACCACCTTAGAAAAATAAATACTGATGTTTTGCATCAAGATCCAAACCCCCCAAAAAAGCCCTGCAAGAGGCTTATGTTGCATGAAAAAAATCTGGCTTTATGTAGAAATAAATGAACTTTCTACATAATTCTCCTAATAGTCTTCACAACTGATGTAAAGATATCTTAGTTGTCTTTCCTCCCATGAATGTACATTTGCATTAGAGTTGATTTATGTGAAAAAAGTCAGAAGTATTTTTAAAAGCTGAGTCTTCATTTTCTTTACAGAGAGAGAGATTTGAATTTCTTTGCATTGGAATTGATTTACATTTTGGTAGCTGGAAAAAAAGATAGATGTGTATGTATAGATATATTTATGTGTATGTATGTACTGATTTCAGCTGGGAGCTGCACTCTCTAGTCTAGGGATGGAAGAGGGCAGCTGGCAGTGGGTATGTAAGAATAGAGGGTGCTCAGGAGGGAGTTTGGAGATGGATACCTGTCCCTGGCACCTAGAGCTTCTGGAGCAGGATTTTCTTGACTTGGCTCTGCTTTGCCATCTGTCTGTAGGGAGGCAGAAAGATGAGCAGCAGCACTTCTGGACTCAGCACAGCCAGCAGCAGCTTTCAGTGTTGCCAGGTCATTTATTTATTTTTAGCCTGAGGTTGCCCCTTCAGGATTGCCTAAAAATCTGCTTATAGACTTCCTGACAGTCTCTCCTGTGAAAGGGGTTTTCCAAGCTGAGTAGGATTTAGGGGGAAGGCCAAGGGAGGGACTTGGAAGCCAGGCTAATAAACAACCAGACAATTTTCTGCCAAGCTCTTCTACTTTGAAAATCTTTAGTAGACCACTTTTGTGTAATTGTCGCTTTGTACAGACCTCTCAGAATTGGATAGGTTTGAACAGCCAGGTTTGGCATCTTTGTTCATTTTTCCTTGTGTTAATTACTTCTGCCTTCAGATATGCCAAGAGAGAAGGAAAAAAAAAAAAAAAAAGCATTGCTCAGGCATTTTTAGCTTGCTCTTGCAGAAGAGTGATGTGGGGTAGCCTTCCAATTGTCATGTCCCTGAAGATAACTATAGTGTGTCCTCAAGATAGCATTATCCATGAATAGAAAATTCTGAATAAGCTCATGTCTTCAGTTTATTCACAGGAGGGCAATCCTAGTGACAGAGTCCCTGTGGAAGCTGGACTCGCTACTGGCACAGAAATTTACTGAAATTCTGGACTAGGAGGAGTGTGGTTTGACTGTTTCTCCTAATTTTCCATAAGAATAACTGAAAATTCAACATTTAGAGCTGAAGCTAAGCAGTAATGTATTAGTGAGAATCTCTTTTCTGTTTACATCCCTCTGCCTTGTTACGAGGAGTAAGGGAGGCAAAGAACAAACTTGGTGCTCGTGCCCTTACCCATTCCAGTGGAAGTTTAATGCTGAAAGTCTGAATAGCAAGAGTCAGAGTGTGGTGACTTCACTAAACATTTCCAGCTGGCCACTTGTTGCTCAGAAAACTCTTTATTTGTGTTTGTGCACTGCTTTCAGTGCCTCCCAGGCCTTCTGTGTGCAAAAAGGAAGGAGCTACTATTCTTGAAGCCCCTAAGGTGGGAGAACACATGCTGTTTTAAGCAAGATGTGTCCTAGGTAGGTATTTGGTAGTGCTAACTACCATGAACATACTAAATAACAGAGGAGTTTATTCATTAGTTAGTTTTACACCAGTTAAGGCAAATTTTTACAAGTTTGGGGAGCGCTTAGCTGGTGAAAAACTGTTACCCATGCTGATTTATTATTTTAGGCCATTTCTAGTGTGCAACAAGGGCATGTCATTGTGGCACCAAGTGACAAAATGCTGTGACTTGGGCTGTTGTTTCCCTCCTGAGGAAGAAACTGAATAAAGGGCATGGGCATTTCACTTTTCAGAATCCTTTGGAACAGTAACAGAAGCAGATAAACAATTCTTATTGTCTTCTGATTGTTTCAAATGAAACAGTGTCATTTCAAAACAACAAAATGTGTTGTTTTCTGGTTGTACTGCTGTTTCAGAGGAACTTCTGCTGTAACAGAACAAGCTTTGTGATGTAGGTATGTGCAGATATTTCTTTCAGTAAAAAGAAATACTGGGCCAGGTTGTTAAATACTTTCTACTTCATATATTTAGTGTCCATAATTAACATTTTGCTGCTGAAACTGCTTTTTGGTTTAGTTTAAAGCTTCTCAGCATTAAAACCATGTTTTCATTGTAAGTGGCAGAAAGCTGTAGACTTAAGACCATTGATAGGGGACCCAAGTTTCAGCTCCTGAATGGGTTACCTTTCATTTTGTGTTTCACTGAGTAGACACAGGTAGAATCATAAAATGGTTTTGTTTGGAAGGGACCTTAAGGATCATCCAGGTCCGGCTACCCTGCTCTGGGCAGGGACACTTTCCACTCTAGACCAGGGTGCTCAGGATCCCATCCAACATGGTCTTGAACGCTTAAAGAATGGGGCATTCACAGCTTTTCTGGATGACCTGTTCCAGTGCCTCACCACCCTCATAATGAAGAGTTTATTCCTAATATCTAATCTAAACCTACCCTCTTTTGGTTTGCAGCCATTCCCCCTTGTCCTCTCACTACATGCCCTAGTACAAAGTCTCTCTCCATCTTTCTTGTAGGCTTCCTACCTGTACTGAAAGCCACAGTTAGGTCAGCCCAAAGCTGCTTTTTTCCAGACTGAACTAGAAAAACTTCACATAACAGTAAAACAGTGAAATGAGTGAAAGTAGATGATCACTGCCTGTAAATTGAAGATCTTGAGAAACCTCTATGGTTGACTGTATGTAAACAAGCCTCCAGCTGTTATTTGAAATTAAAGGGATTACTTTTCCTAATTAGAGATGCTCAGCTCTCCTTGAGCTTCAAGGAAGTCTGGCTCCAAATCTGAACTTCATAAGAGCACACATCAGTCAAAATGCCAAAAAGCAAAAGCAGTTCTTGAAATTCCCCATCTTTTCAATGTGGTAATCCTTCAGCAAAGCTTCAGCTGCCAAGGACAAACTGGAAAACATCCTCCTCTCACAGATGACAGTCACTCACACAACAACCCAGTCATTAAATAGTTTGCTGCCATGGGCCTGCTGCCCAATCCTCCTGCCTGGTGGAGCCTTCCAGGCACTGTGATTGCCAGAGGAAGTCAAATGAGGGGGATGGGTACCAAATTTACAGAATTGCTTCCAGCTAATGAGTTAGACAGTTATTGAGAACATTTCATTGGAGAATTTGGATTGTTTTCATTATCTTTGATACTTGTTCCCTGTTAGGATCTGATTAGTGGGAGATGCCTCTCCTGAATTAAGGCTCAAGAAAGAAGTCTGGTGTTAATAATTTTACCATGGATGCCATGGTAAAACTCAGAGATTGTTACCTCAGTCTGTGCCAGGGGAGGTTCAGATTGAAGATTGGAAATAATTTCTTCACAGAAAGGGTTGTTAAGCATTGGAATGGACTGCCCAGGGGAGTGCTGGAGTCACCATCCCTGGAGGTGTTCAGGAAAAAGCTGGACTCAGTGCTATGGTGTAGTTGACAAGGTAGTGAACAGTCAAAGGTTTGAGGTCTTTTCCAACCTTAGTGATTCTGGATGCTTGATCCTGTGACCTGGGTCTTGTCTGTGGAGAAAAATGGGCTTACATAGGAACTTGGGAAATAAATTTGGAATTTGAAGTGTCCAGGACCACCTGCCCTGCCTCAGCAGAGGGCCTGAATGCTGCCAAATTACAGAGGCTACCTTTCTCTGCCTTTAAACATCTGCACTCAAAGTTATTTTTTCTAAGTTTTTTAGCCTGCTCATCTCATTTGTGGGTTTTCTCCACTGTGGAGGATGACAGCAGACATCTAGGGAAGCTAATTACTCTTCTGTCAAGCCCTCAAAGGCTGCACAAGCCTTTTGGGAGAACATGTCATCTTTCTCTCCAGCACAGATTTTGATGCAAATACCAGTTTAGCTTAGAAACCAGCTTCCCAGGGGTTTTCCTCCCTGCAAGAGAGGCATGGAGCTCATCTCCCTGCCTTGCCAGCCCAGGACCCACACAGACCTATAGATAAGGGAGATGCCACAAGCAAGGAGACCCCTTGGACCAGCAAGAGCAGCCAAGGCATGGAAAGCTGGGGAGCCCCAGTTTCTACAGAATTACCAAAATTCTGCCACTGGCTCATTTGTTTCAGTGTCGTGCTGGCCTGTAAAGTGTGAGGCTGGCAGGAAACAGCCTGGCCTGTCATTGAGTGCAGGGGAGCAGTCCTGCTCAGGTCAGGCCTTTAGCACAGCAGAAACCTCCAGCTACCAAGAGAGATTTCTGGCCTGCAGGAGAGATATTTTTGGAGGGAAGCAATGAACTGAAAGGGTTTTCTGAATGACAGCTTTAGACTTAAAAACCTAAAGCCTATCTGACACAGATCCTCCTATTGACTCTGAGCCCATATCTTACAGCAGCAGCTTTGTCCTTCTCATTCTCCCATCCCATTCTCTCTGCACTGTTTTACATGTTACATGAATACCTAATCTTCTTTACCTTTGAGCTCTAAAAGGTGTTCTCATATTTCCTAATCACATTACACCTGATAATTTTTCATTCTTCCACCTTCTTGCTTTTTAACTTTGTCGACTCTGAATTACCCAGAGCTTCAGCATCTGAGAATGTCTACAAAGCTTATGGCAAAACAAACAAGCTGCAGGCTAACACACACACATATGCAGAGAGAGACCTTTCCTTGGGGTTTTGCTTCATTTTCTCTCTTCTTTCTGTCCCAGCTCGCTTTTTAGAAATTCAGAAATCCCTTGGGCCAGTTTCTGAGGACTAGCTGTTCTCCTTGGGTGACATATGGTTGCCACAAGCGTGGCCCTCCTAAGGGCTGTTTCACTCAAATGGCAGTTCTGGGATGCAGCAGGGACTGTGACAGCATGCTTATTATCCACAGACCACTGAATTTCCCTCATCAGGAATTTTTGGTACTAGCATTAAAATTCCCATTTTGCCCTCTGGTTGTAATCCCTGCTTTCACTGTGCTTTCACCATCTGTTGCAAACTCCAGCTGTTGATTTTTAAAGAAATGCTTTTGGAACACAAGTTGTGGCTCTGAAAAAACCTTCTCTCCAGTTGCTTCTGTGATAATTGGATGTCCTTACTTAACAAACAAGTAATGCCCAAGACATTCTGCTGCTCTGAACTTCCTCCTGGTCTGTTTAATCAGTTCCTCTAGCTGGATCTAGCTGTGGTTTAGCTTCTGTTGTTTTTTCCTTTCTCTCATTATTTCACCAGGGCAAGCTGTCCCCACAGACTGCTGCCACCTCTTGTGCATCTCCTCCATCTCATTCCTTGAAATTGCTAATGAAAAGATGCTGCCTGTGCATGCTTTCCACACTGGAAGATGGGAAGTTTGCAGAGTTTTCAGCCCTGATGGTGATTTCACCTCTGCAGCAGCCACTTGTCCCAGTAATTGTCTCAGAGACACAGGGCCCCCAAGACAATGTGGGCTTCTCCTCCTGCAAATTCCGTGCTGTTTTCATTTCAGCATCTCCTGCAGGCACACAAATAGTATGTCTGGCCTTTCCCTATTCTCATTTCAGGAAAACACAGCCAGCAAGATCTAAATCAAACAAAATCCAACAGAACGGAGGAGTCTGGGGATTCCTCAGAGTGAGACACCATCCCCCCCAACACAACTGAAAAATGACTGGCAGCAGAAGGCAGTCCTCATCCAAAGCAAAACAATCCGTGTGAATCTTCCCATTTTGGCAATGAACTTTCAGATCAGATCCAAAAACAGCAGGGAAATTTTCACACTGGTGTAATTGTGAAGTTGCAGCATAGATGGTACAAAAGAGCCCTCAAATACCTGTTGAGATATTTCAGTATACCTCTCTTGGGTAGTTCTGCCACTGCTAATTTTGTGCCTATATTTAACTGAGTCCTTGAGCAATGTGGGAACTGCAGGTCATTCATTATCAGAGCCGCCCTCAGTGAACACAGGTTGGGGACAAGGCAAAGGGACGAGGCCAGGGAGCTGCTGTGCCCCATCCCCAGGAAGGCCCCACCTGGCTCCAAGCCAGCAGCTCACCCTAAGGAGCCCTGCAGGCATCCCTGACAGCATCTGAGAGCAGCAGAGAGCCTGAGACCCTGCTGCACCTGCTCACTTCAAGTCCTGGGAAGTCTGAGCCTTACCACAACAGTGTGGACAATCCCCTCTGAACTGGAGCAAATCACGTTTATGTACAATTTACTGTTTAAATCAAAGCGGAAAAAACCTCCAAACATCATGGTTCTCAAGTCTCCATGACACATCCTGAGGATTGTTCACACTAGAAAGATAGTGGGAGACAAGTGAAGAAATGGTTGTAAAAAGGAAATATTTCCCTTCATTCTTAAACCCTTTCAGCTCTTGCAGTCTGAAGCCATTTAAGATTTAAAAATGAATAAGATTATAAAGACTAAGTTCACATGTTCTCTGAATGTGACACCCTACCACTGCTGGGATTTTTCAGGCAAGGGAATGCCCTTCTGTGCTCAGTCCTTGTGTCTTCATCCCCTTGATGATCTGAGGGGACTTTGCTGCCCATGGGAAGGTTGAGCAGCAGTGTTTGAAAGAGAGACAGGTAAAATGCTCTGAGATGGTTTTATGCAAAGGAATATGTGTGTACCTGCTCATTACTACTACTCCCTTACTACTTGTATTCATGCAAGGGCTATCAAGGAGTTTCCTGAGGCTCTTTGCTTCCTAATGAAAACAAAACCAAACTTCTGGTGCCAGCTCGTTACTAGAAATGCCTTTAAATACCTACACATCCTTTGCTCTACTCACACAATTTCAAGCTGGCTTGACAACTGGCAATTAAGCTGAGATCCTTTCATTCTTTTTTCTTCTCTCTTCTAACTTAACTGACTCTGCTGTAGTTACTGACATTGATGCCAGCAGTCTCTGCCTTTTCACTTCCATTTTCCACCTCTGCTATTTGTGCAAATGTCCCTTTCAGTTTTCTGGTCAAACTCACATATAATGGGTTCAATGTCTTGCTGTTTGGTTTTTTTTCTCACTGAAACACATGTCCTAAAATTCTTATTTAATTGCAGAAAAATTGTCATTTGTCCAGGAAAAAAAAAAAAAAAAGGCAAAAAGGCAAAAAAGCACATCTATTACAAAAGGGAGGAAATTAGAAAATGAAATTACTTGATTTTACCAACATTTTGTGAGACTCTTCCAACACTCCACTGAATGTGTCATGAACACATCACTATGTGGTTCTAAAATATGGAGTCCTGTTTGAGCATATTGTTGTTCACTGTCCTTCATGCTGTAAATAATCCTACATTACCCCAAAGCATTTATATGCCTGGGAGATATTTTTAGTGTGGTTCCATCTTTATTTTTACAAGGTTTCTTCAAAGAATGGATCTGCTGCTGCTCCTCTGGTTTTTCCTGCCAGATTGTTGCTGAAAACATGTAAGCTCTCAACAGGAGCTAGAGCACAATAGCATTAATCAGTGCCTCCTGCCAAATCCTTGCCAGTTCTAAACAGCACTTGGGGGATTATTTCTCAGCCTTGATTCAAAATCAATGACCTCTTGCTTATTACTTTAACTGCAGTGACAGTTCTGCTGGATGGAGAGACTTCCCCGTGTGTGCTCCATTGGATTTGTAGCAGTTACATTCTAGTATTCCTAAATCCATATTTGGGTGCAAGATTTTGCCCTGTTTTAAGTCTCATCTTTAAATGCTTCTGCCCAGTGAAAGGGCTTTCTTCTTTTCCCCTTTCTGTGTGCTTTGGTTTCTCTTTCTCTGACAGTCTCAGAGGCAGCGGGGAAAACCCTGATCCTCGAGGGCAAGTCTGAAACAGTAGTGAGAAATTGTGGGTTTCAGCCTCCTTCATCATTTTCATTGTTCAGGAAACAAAGCCTGGCCCACAGTGACACAGCAGGAGCAGGGCAGGAGCCACAAGCGTCCCCAGGGCAGCTGAGCCCTTCCCTTCCCTTCCCTTCCCTTCCCTTCCCTTCCCTTCCCTTCCCTTCCCTTCCCTTCCCTTCCCTTCCCTTCCCTTCCCTTCCCTTCCCTTCCCTTCCCTTCCCTTCCCTTCCCTTCCCTTCCCTTCCCTTCCCTTCCCTTCCCTTCCCTTCCCTTCCCTTCCCTTCCCTTCCCTTCCCTTCCCTTCCCTTCCCTTCCCTTCCCTTCCCTTCCCTTCCCTTCCCTTCCCTTCCCTTCCCTCCCATCAGGGGCTGCTCTGGGGATGCTGCAGGTGCCATGAACGTGCAGGGAGAGGCAGGAATGATTCCAGCAGTAGAGGGGACTGTGGGATGCTGTTCCTGCTGTGTTTCCCAGTAACTTTGCTGGGAGCCACATGTGCACTGAGCTCAGTTTAAAGGTGCTCAAGAGAAAGGTATGAGGAGCTTACTGGAAGGTTTGTCTTAAGCCCTTCAGACAATTCAGGCTATACCATCTCATTTTTAGTTTCTTCTTGCCCACTTATCATAGTGCTGCAATGAATCTCATAGACACATCTTCAGAGGGAAATGGAAAATATGTTTTAGTTTGCCAGCTGCAAAAAAAAAAAAAAGGTTAAGATTAACGGCTCATGTCAGCTCTGTTAACAATGTCTTTTGCAGATTTGTCCAATCTTGGTATTATTTTCATGCACAGTGAATTATTACCTATTGTCTCTGTCAAAAGCAAAAAATTCCAATTCTTTAGCAATGTGTTAAAACCTGAAAAAGAAAAATTGTGTTTCATAATTCCTGACAAGATTCCATTATGCAGAAAGGAAAAAGTTTTCTTCAATTTTACGTACCCAGATAAACGATGTCTTAAAGGCTGTGATGCCTCTGTTACACAAAGAATATTTTTCCACTTCAGTAGAGTTACTCTTGGACCACACATCCATTACTGCCCTCCAAGTCTTTATTTCATCTAATATGGGAGTGTGTTCTATGGAAGACACATGATGACTTTCATATCACAGCAGAATTAACAAAGTATCACAAAGAATTTCTTTCTCTCAAAATCTTTAAATATAATCAATTCTGGACAGAAATCTGTGATTTATAATGAGCAGATAAATCATAACCATCTGAATGAACTACACAATGCTATTTCATCATATAGGTTTGCACCCCTCGGGTTTTACAGCAGAGATAGCTGGAGGAACCCATGACAACTGAAGATGAAAAGGCAAAATCCTTCCTTAATAAAAATTCTTCTAACTTCATTAAATTCAAGCAAGCTGCAATGATTCACACTTCTCCAGAGTGTTTTCAGCACATTTTCTTTCATAAATAGAACAGGGGGAATGGGAATAGTTAAAGGTAGGATTATGGATAAACAACTCAGAGAATGGAGACTTCATGAAGTCTGGTAGGGAACCCTGTTAAAATGTAATTTTATTATTAGCTGGAAAATCTGTGTGCCTTATATTTCTGTGATGCACAAAAAAAAAAAAAAAAAAGTAAAAAGAAATAAAAAAAAAATAACAAAAAACTCCACAAATACACATCTTTAAAAGATCATTAGAAAAGTAAACTATTAAGTCTGGCACGGCCCTTGTGCCAGATGAGCTCATGTGTGATTGCTGAGAAGTGCCTGATCAATGGTGTGTCACCAGCAGAGCAGTTCAGCTGCCCACACATGTCTGGTGACACCTGAGATGCTCCTGAGCATTCCCTCGGCCTCCAGGGGCTCTCCCAAAGGGGACAGGTTCCCCAGGCCTTGGGAGGTGCGTGCCAGCCCTGCTGAGACATCACAGACAGCCCTTGGGCATCCCAGACTGAACAACCTTCTTCCATCAGGACCGTAATGGGAGCCTTATCTGAGCTCACAGAAGTGCACTACATGTCCACAGCATGGACAGTAAGGCTGATACACCTCTGAAGAAAGTCTTGACTCACCCAAGAACTAGCCACCCTCCAAAAAATACTTGGTTATTTTTACCTTCTCTGCCAGAGCAGGACAGAAAGAGGATGCCCAGCCACATCTCTGACACCAACATCCCTGTTCTCAGGAGATCGCTCATAACTTTACAGTCCAAGTGTTTAAATATGCTTTGGTACTACTGTGCTGCCACAAATACAGAATTTATACTCACTCAAATTCAAAAATAGAAACTGTCCAGCAAGTACAAATATGAATACAGTCTTTATCAGGTGGCATTTTTGTTATTTTCAAATGGTTTTCCTCCTGAGATGACAATGAATTAAAGTGGGATACCAACTTAACTCTTTCCGAGGGCAAGGTCTCAGCATCTGAAGCTTTGTAGGACAAAGCTTTCTGCTTACTGGTGTGAGTATGGACTTCACGGTGGTTTAGGAGTTACTTCAAAGATTGGCAGCTTAGTTCAACTATTCAGATGCTGCCTCTGCTGTCAGAGTTTTTTCCATACACCCGTTTTTCAGTACAAACCATCCACGAATACTGTGAAGACCTGAAAACTGAAGTTGCTATATATTGGCTTCCAAGTGGGTAAGTGGCTTAAGTTTTTGAACTCATGTTTTCTGCATTCATCTGTTGAATAGAGAAAATACATTTCACTGGATATATATACAATATATCATATATAATATATCATATATATTATATATCATATATATACACAAGGCCTTGTGTACTCCACACCTGCTTTGATGTGCCCCAGAGATCCACAAAAGGGATTTGAGCACCAAGCTTTGTCTCTGCAGACCCCCCCAGTTGCAATACTTAGACTGGAAATCTTCACTTGGATTATTTCCAATTCTATCATACAAGCAGCTAGATTTAAATGCCCAAATTTCTTAAATGTCATCTTTTGGACATGCAAATGCAGGTTCTGAGTTTAGCCCATACCTAAACAGCTGTGTCTTACAAGCATGACACACAAACCCTTGCAGGAAAACACACCTGGGACGTGGTACCAGAGAGGACACCTGCCCCATCCCAGGTGTGACATGGGTGAGTGCAGCTTCCCAGGCAGCAGGCCAGGATTCCCAGCATGGTATATACAGCAGTGATCCCAAAAAGGCTTTCTGACTGCTTTCAAAGAGATTGTTTCACAGAGGAGTCATTAGTCTATTTAATAAATACATGTAGTCTATTTAATAAATACATTAGTCTATTTAATAAATACATGCAAAATACATGTAGTCTATACAGGAAAAAACCCAACAAGCTAATTATAAACAATTTTGTCTCTATCTCCTATTCCAAATTTCTGTAATTTCTTATCTGATTTATTTTCATTCTAGTATTCTTCCCAGAGAACTGATATCTTTGCATTAAGTCTTCATTTGCTCCCACTTGTCATAATTAGAAGCTAATAATCCTGTTCATGACTTCACACACGCTCACTGAAACCCATTATGCCAAGGACAAAGTATGACAGTCTCAGGCGTGGGGAGTAGGAATAACAAATGAGAGACAGCAGCAGATGTAAACTAACTGCTAAAACCAAAGAATTACACTGTACCCTTCCACAGGAAACCTCTGGGAGGGAGGCAAAGAGCCCAGCAGGGCTCTCTGTACCCTGGGGGTGCTCTGTAAAATCCCTCGTCCATCGTCATAACAAATGGCAGTTGAAACACAATGTTAAACACAGCCCAGCACTCAGTCTAACCAACTCATGGTTAGCCTTAGCTTGCCTTTAGTTCTAAGGAAAAATATGGCTTTACTCCAATTCATGGCTACTCATAGTGTTACCTGTTTTCCTGTGCATGATTTTCCTTGAAATCATGCGCAGTAGTTTTTACACAATTGTATTTTCTTGGCTAATTTCTTAAGGATAGGTAGCACTGGGCACTGAGCTGGGCAGGAGTGCTGAAGTGATAGTGATATTTTGATAGCTCCCAGGCTGATTCAGTGTCATGTTTAATGTGGCTTTGGCCAAAGGAATCCCACCTTTATTGAAAAACTGAATGCTTTTAGTAACATTGCATTGTACTACAGTCAAGTGGTAGAAACAAGTTCAGGGACCACAGTGGCCACAAAAATGGCTTTTACTCAAATAAGGGATTTGCCATGCGTGCTCACATCTGGTGCAGACAAGGAAGGAAAATAAGTTGGAAGGGTGCAACAGCAGGCTCAAATGTTAAGGGTCAAACAGCATTTGTCTTTTTACTGAAGGTTTGTTTCCAAATTTCAGATCAGGAATCACTTATCCTAGGCAAAAAAAAAAAAAAAATCTGTTTTTCTTTTTTGTTTTTTCAGCATTTAAAGCTGCTGATTGCAACCTAAGACCAGAGAGGTTTTTAAGGTGGTGCCTTGTCTCCAGCAGTCACTGCAGGTGACTCACAACATGCTATAATCTTCAGAAAAGCTCTTTCCCATGAGTTTGTCCTGTGCCCCTTGAGTACATGCAAACTTTGGACATCCATGTCTGTGAGCAGGAGCTCACAGCCCAGGGACACCCTGAGGCTGGAACAGCCTCTGGGGCTGTCAGCTGAACCTGGTTCCCACTACCTCCATCTGCCAGGGCCCCATTCCTCTACCAGGAGTGTTCTGTTGATCCTCTCTTTCAATGCTTTTCATGACTTCATTAACTTCTGAGCTGGCTGCCTTCTGTGCTATTTCATTGACTCTTTTTTGGACTGTTTTGCTCCCTTCCTCTTGTTATTCCTCATACAGAAGCAGTTTCATACTTTTGATCATCCTTGTTGCTCTTTTCTGAATTTTTTTCAGCATCTCTACGCCTTTTTGAGGAAGAAAGATCAGAACTGCATGCAGAATAGAAGGAAATGAAAAATCATAGACGTATGAAATGGCATAATGATGATGTCCAGTTTTTCTTTCTTTTCTGTCAGTTGTTAATACTTGCTTTTCCTTAGATTGCATACTGATAATAAGCATGAATAGTTTTAGTGGTATTATCTCTCATAGCCCAGAACTTTTGCTGTTGAGGGAAGCAGTCAACCCATCTTTTTATATTTGAAAACAGGATTGGTTTTCCCCCACCTTCATATTTGTCTACATCAAATTTCATCTGTCATTTTATTGCCCACTCAATCCAGCAGGCTCCTTCTGCAAGTCTGCATAATCATCTTTGCTGTTCAGAAAAAATTATTAACTTCATATTCTCAGCAAATCCTGCTCCTCACCCTGCTTCCATGTCCTGTATGACAATGCTGAAAAGCACAAATGCCAGTAAGAATTTCTTGCAGGACTCCCATTACAATCTCACTTTGCCATGAAGAATGACCATTTCCTCTTGCCCTTTGGTTTCTTTCTTCTAATAAATTATTTATTCACACATGAACTTTCCCTTTTGCCCCACAGCTGCTTTGCTTCCTTAAAAGCTTCTGGTGAAAGTCCTTGCTGAAAGCCTTTGGAAATTACAGTAGACAGCACAGCCAGCCTTTTCTTATTCAATTGTTGTTGACATTTTCAAAGAACAGAGGGTCTGAGAAGGTGATGTTCATCTATAAAAGCTGTAACAATTATTCTCTAGCAAAAGGGATTGCTGTTATTCCAGCCAAGAAAATTTCTTTGGTGAAATGACAATGCAGGGAATCCATCACTGAGGAAACAGATGATTTTCTACATGACTTGTTATCCAGAACTCATTTCCAGAGCAAGTCACCCACATCAAGAAGTCAGCAAGATTCCAAAGAAGGTTTGGCAACCACAACTGAAGTTCTTCTGCTTGTTATCCACTCGTATAGGAAGGGATATAAAAACTCATGAATGGGCATTAAATTATTATCTCTGTGTAAAAGATCAGGATGAAATCTAGTGTAGAAGGCGATCCCGTTATTTCAGGATGCTCCTCCATTGAGGAGCACAAAGCTTGCAGGGTGTGTTAGCAGGAAAGCCCTGTGTAAAAGATCAGGATGAAATCTAATGTAGAAGGCGATCCTGTTATTTCAGGATGTGACACAGAGGAGCACAAAGCCTGCAGGGTGTGTTAGCAGGAGAGCTCCCCAGGCACGGAGCTGCAGGCCATGGAGCTGAGCAGAGCAATTCCTTCCTGCTGATCACTGGGATGCAGCCCTTGAGGAGGGTAAAGACTGAGACAAGATTATCTGCAAATGTTCTCAGCCACTTATTGAGCTTCGTTTTAATGCCAGTGCTTGGGTTATAACGTAAGCTAGCTGAGATCTCAATATCTTCATTTAAATGACAAAATATCCTGTTTATAATGCTCATAAAATAACTTGCAGCTCTCTAAATCCAGCCTAATGTTTGTGCTTTGCATGTTTTTCACATTAGTTTGCTCTTCCCTTCCTTTCTCTTCCCTTCCTAGCAATTTGCAGCAGGATGAGATTCTCACACTGCTCAAGCTGAATCTTGTGTTGTTCATTGTATTACAGTTAGTGCCACAGTATTGTTTAATGATAGACATGAGCTGATCAGCACACTGGGAAATGTTTTGGAGCTCTGCAGCCATATCAGTCTCTCGAGGCTGTTTTTTAGTTTGTTGTTGCTTTAGTCCACAGCCCATTTGGTAAATGCAGTACAGTAAATTGTGTTTCCGCTTCTTATTTTTTCCTGTGTAATGCTTTGTAACCAGTGCAAATAATAACCAAAAAAAAAAGTAAAATATTAACCCCCTAGGTTCCATCTTGTGTCTTGAAAAGTGCTGGACATGATTTGTAGTGCATCCATGTGCCTGCAGGACTAAGCAAGCACAGACAGCTCTGAGCTGGCTTTGCACTAAACCAGGTACATCTGCTTTACAGCTGTTGCACAGAAATAGCATAGCACAGTAAATTAGCATACTCAGAGGGCTGGGATTTGAAAATTAACTCGGATAAATCTCTGATATGTATCTGTCCACACATGTTTACTTCAGAAAGTAAAGCTCTGAAGCAGGAAAAAGAAAGAATAGCACAGTATTTTTTCTTTATTCCCCTTTGATTTCCATATACAGCCAACCACTGCAGTATTTGAGTATGTCATCCATGCCCAGATACTCTTATATAGTTTTCTGTGCATATAACAGAAAAGCACAGTACAGGTTTTAATAGCATTTATTAATTTTGTGCGTGCAGTGATACACAGATTGTTGGCATTATGGCAGACAATCCACATTAGTAAGCAGAATGACCTTCCCAAATTTCCAGCCTTCAGGAACACAATTCAGTTGCCATTTTGATAAATACTTCTGAACAGCTTCATTTTTTGAGAGCAATCCCAATGAAGCCACATTTTAGCCTATATGTCTGCAATTACATCTGTCTGTGTTACTCTTTTGGCTGAATGGATTTAGCCAAAGCATACACTGCAAATTGTAAAGATAATGCCAGAAAAGACTAAAGAAAAAAATTTCTCAGTTGCTATAAATAAGTACAGGCAAACATGTCTGACAACAGATCATGAAAAGAGTAATTGAGATCCTCTTTTAAAGTAATTAAGCAACAAGGAGAGTTAACTCAATTGAAAGACAATATCCTTATTAAGGGAGAACATGATAAAGGAATATCTTGAAGTGGATGACACTTTCCAGAAAAAATAAGCCATGAAGTCCCTGATTGAATTTCAATTTTTATCCATTTTCTGATCTAAGCCTGAGTATGTGTGCCTGGTATGAGTATATATATATATGTGTGCTGGTATGAGTATGTATATTCTGAGCTCCATCCTCCCTTAATGCAACCATTTTCTCCCCTACTGGGCTGTCTCAGTAATATATTTGTACAGCTAACACACAGCCAGCAGAGGAGCTTCATGAATGTGCTGCTCAGTGAGAACAGCAGCACCTTCCTGTTTGAGGAAAAGAAGTCCCCAAGCCTTGGCATACCACTACTCACTAATTTTCATATCCTGTTGCACTTGTACCTTCCTGCTGATTTCCATGGCACAGAAATCTCCTCCTGTAGTCACAACAGAGATCATTAACCCAGTAATTGTCTCTGGCTGCTTCCTGTGGCCAGTCTGGTCCTGCACGTGGGCAGAGTCTGGGCGAGCATCTGGAGCTGAGGAGGGGACAGTGATCTGTGGGAGTGGTCCAGGAGCCAGATGCTCTCTGCTGCCACAGAAGCCCCGGGTGAGTTTTTCTGAGGAAACAGCAGCTGTCCTGATGCCACACCACCCAGACAACGGGCTGGCTCCCCAGTGCTTCCATCTTTCTTCATCTGTACCTGAATGAATGAGGAAGGCACGAGCAAATTCATGTGTCAGGAAGCTGGTCACAGATGCTACTTCAGGCTAATGAGCCCGGCTAGCCAGGCACTTCCTGGCAGTATCAGGGAAAAACAGATTTTGCCAGAAATAGCTGAGTAGCTCTTGCCAAGGCTTCTCTGCCCAGCAAACTGGGGAGATGGTACCAGGTCAGGGCGTGGCACCAGGAGAAGGCTGCTCCCCTGCATTCAGCACCTCTGCCCTCCCTCTCGTGGCTCCATGCACAGCAGGGAGGCACTGGGCAGCTCTGCCCAGACAGGACAACCCCAGCCGACTGCAAGGACAGAGCCTTCACCTGGCTCTTCCTTCCCTCCCTCCCTGCCACAAATCCTGCAGGATTTGCTGCCCACCATGCACAGGCCTGTGGGGCACCATTGTCCTGCCACCCCCATGGTGAGAGCCTGCCTTGCCCGGGACCTCACTGCTGAAAGGGACACGTCAGTGCAAACAGGACATGGCCCTGCCACCTGTGCTTTTCAGCAGCAGGACCTACCCCAAATCCTTCCTCGTCCAGAGCTACCCCTAAACTCCCCTGAGCTCAGCAAGAGTCTCCTTCTCCTCTTGCAGAGGGGTCATCCAGATGGCTGCTAACTAAAATTTCTGAGATTCATGTGCAAAAACAAAGGTAGGATTAAACCAAGAAAGAAGAATGTTAATAGGTGAAGGAAATTGTGTTCTTCTTTGCTGCGTTTTTTTCTTTTAAATGTCATTTTCCCTACATGTAATTGTTGCACTTTGAAGAAAAAGAGCACTATCAAATGCAGTCAGCTGTGGTTCAGGCACTCTGCTTTTCTTTATCATCTAAAGCATTTGCAAAATACGCACATTTTAAAAACCTTTGCTTTCTTCATCTGTAAGTTACCAGTTTTGTTTTGCTGCAGCCTATGCACAAGGTAACACTGAGCAACTCATTTGAATCAAATGTTTTTAATACATAGAGTACATGAAAGATGGATTCTTTATGTTTGGGTATTCTTCAAATTGGCCTGATTGTATTTTGGTTTTTCTTTTAAGTTTAATCAATTTTAGCTAAACCATGTACCTTGAAAGTATTGCACCCCACAGCCATATGTGGTATATTCCTGTTAATACCATCCTTCCTCATTTCCTGTCATTGTAAATTGGTCACTTTGCAGTGTGCAAGAGAGACTGTACTAAATGAATTCTCCAGTGCTCCTTTCTTTCCATGTAATTGCAGATGTTGAGTTACTAGATAAAAGTATCCTGCTTCCTGACATCTAAGTACTTGGGCATAAGAAAGAACATTATTAACTATCTTCACTGACATGAAGGCCCTCAGTGTCAAGGACAGCTGGCAGTCAAGGTTTTCCACGTGACTTGTACTAGGAAGCCAAAGAGGAATACCTAAGTTCAGGAGTGGCTTATTTAAATTCAGTACAAAAGCATTTTTCTCTGGCCATGACCACTTTCATTAAATGAATCCTAATCTTTCAACAATGATGTGAATGCCATTATGCAAATAAGCAACTGCTTTTCAGCCTTGCAGAACGATGTCACTCACCTACACAAAGGTTTCTGAGGCTCTTTCACACTGGCAGTTGCTGAACTTCACAAATACCAATTTGTAAGTATTGCATTCCACGATAATGATTTTTTCTGTGAGACTGACCACTTCTAAAGCTGTATCTTGAAGCTGAGAGCTAATGAAATGTTTAATAAGCTGGAATAATTCACCTCTGTGCATCAGAATGTTGTAAAAAGGCTCTCATCTGATGACACTCGCAGCTGGCACGGTACGCTCTGTATTTATCACAGTGCTCCAGATAATATTAGTATTTAATGACTGTGCACTGATAAGCTGAAACTGGATGAATAGACTGTCTTTCATCTCATTCTGCTTAAGGTGACATGAACTTTAATTTATGTCACAGCCACTTGCAGCTGTTCAGATGCACTCTAAAGATGCTGAAAGGAATACTCTATCAATCCACAACCAAATGAATGACCATAAGAATGAGTCTGTTGTCTTACTGACGTTGGATGGCTTTAACAAAAGCATTTGTATTCCAGGAAGGAGGCAAGAATGTAATTAATCATTGACACAACTGAGTAGGCGCATTGTGTAAGTGATTCATTAGGAAGCAATTTCAAGAATATTTATTTTGATGGTATACATTTTATAATTCATTAGAAACATAATGAAGTGAATGCTCACTTCCTATTTTTATACCTTTGGATTAAATATAACTGCATCCTTGCTATCTGTGGCTCTCTGCAAAGCTTTGTGTCTGAAGCAGAATGTAAGAACAGTGACCATGATGGAGATGGTTAATCATGTGGGGAAGCTGTTCACAGGGTTGAGTTCTCTTTGTATTGATGACCATGATTCATACAGCCATTGGAATATTTAGGTTGGAAAAGACCTTTATGATTATTGAGTTCAACTGTTCAGATCAGAAATATGGAGTTTGTGGTGGAATTCAGCCCCACATCTCAGTATTACTGACAACCCCTTGACAGGTAAGTCTACAACTAAACTAGTGCAAGCACATGCAAGAACAGATATTTGCAATGATTTTTCCATACTCCAGCTGCAGTTCAATGGAACCAGATATGGACAGAATTATCCATGTGCCGTGTCGCTCTTCTGTATTTACATGGAGCTCGGCATGCTGCACGATTTTTCTCTCTTTGAATACCTCAGGACAAAAAGTTTGGTTTGAAGAGGAGGTTTTTTGATAAATATTTGGGTGGCATTTCTTAAACTTCATAAGCTTTTTATGACAAGCCTGCCCACCAGGGCTCACCTTGGTTCAGTTCACTGCTGGGGCTCAGTGACTGATGTTACACAGATTTTCCACCTGCAGTTAATCTGACACAATTCTGTAGATGCACCCTCAGAACACAGAGCTACAGTGGATGAAACAAGAGGTAAATGGCATTTGTGTGTGTGTCAACTGCATTTGGCGTGACTTTAAGCCAGGCCAAACATGGTTTTAACAAGGACACAGGCTCCCCCAGGCAAACAGATCTCTTGCATTAGCACATCTGGTCATCTGGATCTTTCGAAGTAAAGATAATAATTTATTTAAAGGATCTTTATCCATTGTTAATGACAGTGCTTGTGCAAGTGGCTTGACTGGTAAGAACTGAGGCAGAAGGCTTCTGGGAACAGATGAAGGGTGAGCCAGAAGAAGGTGAAAAAGCAAAATGATCAGTCAGAGTGTATAGTTAAAAATAAAAGGTGTAAATCTAACAACTATTGAAAACTTTATGTAACTACTGAAATATTTGACATGAAAGCTTAGGCTGGGAATTAAAGGTTTCCTTCCTTTTTCCAGCAACATTTAGTAGGAGGCTGATGACAGCTCAGAACTTCAGCAAGACAGTATCAGAAACAGAAATAATCTCCACTCCTGAAGTCTTTAAACATTTGTGATAGAAGGTACCTGCTTCATTTGCCTGACTATAATATAACTTTTTCACTTTCACAGTTGATATCTTCCACAGTTACATAATGCTTTGAACAGCTTTTAGGTTTACACTGTGTATTTTTAACTTCACATTCTCACTCCTGAGCAGACACCTTACTCGGGGGTGAACCAAACTGCAGCTCTGCAGTGATGCCAACAAACATCAGCCCAGTGAAGCAGCTCGTCTCACAGAGCCATGATTCAGCCACATCCCCAACAGCCTCATGGTTAAAGCACCCACCCAAGCAGCTGGAGGTCTAGAACAATCCAAATCTAAATTTCCTTTTTGTCATACAAGCACTTACTGTGCCCTATTTGCCAGCTTCTGCACACCCTAACCCTAACCTGGACATCCCAGGGTCTGTGGGATGCACCTGGATGAGCAGGGATGCCATGGGGCAGGGGCTTTGGCACAGTCCAGCTTTAGTGCTATCTTCCTGATTTGATTCTGTAACTTGGCATTAAACTATATTAGCTGCAAAGTGGAGACAATCTTGAAAAAATGCAGGTCTTTCCCACACAGAGTGCTCTGAACACTGGGCTTCCAAAACATGCCTGGGTTTTGCACCCTTTTGTCCCAGAGAATTCTTAGAGCTTTCTCTTGTTCCTGCATTTGACATCAGATGAAATTTTTGCAGGGCTCTAAGTTTGAGGGCAAGAGCAGAAGGCTCTGAGCCAAACCCTGGTTCTGCCGTGGTCCAGCCCAGCCAGGGCTGTGGAAAGTGCCCTGAGCAGAGTGACTCTGGCCACACACAGAAACCAGAGAAGGCCATCTACAAACCTAAACACAAAAAAGTACTCACTAAGTGAATTTAAACACCTCCTCCAGCAGCAGCCACTGACCGGGATTTGTGTATTTTTGTTACAGCCAAATCCTACACTGGGTACTTATGGATAATAGTGTTGGAAATGAGCTCAGGATGGGAAGAGACAGTTTCCAGAAGGAAAAATCTCTGTGGTCAGGCTGCTTCAAGGCATGAGGCCACTTGGACAGTGAGCTATGTCTCCCAGACTCTTCCTTATGGAAAACTGGGTGAAGGAGCAGCTAAGGCTCTCCACCTTAACCCCACACTTAAGCTGAAGGTACTGAGATACTCAATTCCAAGTCTATTATCTGAGAGCCTTTACATGTGGAAAGATAAAAACTTAAATGTGCTATTTAGCATTTTATTTTACTGATGTGTTTAAAAAAAAAGGCACCTTTTGCCTACATTTAAACTTTAAGTTAAAACTTTTTAATCTTTACTTGGCAGGGAATGCTGTTAGTTGAATGACAGTTTAAAAAAGGTTTCCAGTTTGAATTTTGCTTAGTTCTGCAGGCTGGGTACGATTGGAATTACAGTATTATGCTGTGTTATGACATAACTTGATGATGACTTGCTTGGAAGTGTTAGCAACATAACTAGTTCACTATAAAAATGCAAACCTGATTCTATTTACTTCATTACTCACAAATAAAGGGAGAAGTTTCATTAGAATTTAACTATACATAAGTCTGCTAAAACCTTTTCAAAGTACACAGAGAGTTTAATTCTCTTTCCAAAATGACTAAGAGCTCCTACAGAAGAGCCCTCTTATGACTACCTGGGAAGAACATTACATCCACAGTGGAAAAGAACATCACTTCTTAAAGAGGTAATCCATCATGCCACCTGCTACCATGTCCCCATGCTTCATAACTTATTTTTATTGACCAAGGACAATGCAGGGAAAGAAAAATGCAGTAGAGATGTATTAAACATTTAAAAAGTCTAATAAAATAGAAAAAAAAATCTTCCCATTAAACAGTTATTGATAACTTCTCCTCTTGGAGGACAGCATGATGCAGGGAACACCATTACTTTCCTCCAGGGATAATGCAGAAGGCAGCCATCTGATGCTGTAAGTCAGACCCTCCTTAAGCACTTGCTGAGGAAATAGATGGGCCTGTTTGCTAGACAGTGAAATCACTGACTGAACTTTCTTTTCCCTCTCTCTGGGGGAAGTTGCCAGCACACCCAAGGGAAGGTCTGGTGCCAGCTCTAAGGGGGCACTTCTGGATGCCTGCTTGGGCAATCCTGCCTTGGCTGCAGCAATGGTACAAGAGGCATCTGGAGACAGGGCAGCAGAGAGGCCAACAAACAGCAAGGCTCTCTGCATGTTTTATAGAGCTGCCAGGCTTCTCGCACAATGAATCATGTCCAGGTACAGGTGTGTCTAAGGGCCAAAATCCCAACAGCAGGTGTGAGAAGAGGGATTTACAAGCCATCAGAAGGTCATGATGCCCAGACTCGTGGCTAAGCAGTGGGACTGGCCCAAAGATGCCTGTGCAAGTGTTCAGGTTCCTGTCCAGCCTCACTGGAACCAGCACTGCCCTTTCTGCTATGTGTTCCCAGCTGGCCCCTGAGGCACCTTGGCCAGCTGCCTTCCCACCCTCTGTGCAGAGCATTTGCCACAGCTGAGCCTCTCTTGATCCAGGGCCACAAAGTCTCCTACGGCTTCTCGAGTCCAATGTTGGATTTCTGAGCCTTACCACAGGCTCCCTTGTAAGGCTGTCTCTAAGTATGGCCTTTATATCTTGCCATACTGCTGCAAAGAATAATATTGGTTATAATTTGGCTTTACACTTACCAGATTATCTGACCTTTTAGAAATAGACTTTTTATATAAGTACAGCCAGCAGTTTAAAAAATATCAGCGTAGTCTGGTGACTCAAGTGGTTGGTTCAAAGCACACTGGGCAGAGCCAGTCTCTCTGTACCACATTGTGGCTTTGCCATCTTATTATTGCCTCTCTTGGGTCCCTCATCCAGGTCTGATTTCCAAGGCTAGATTGAGAAGGTCATTTTTAGTCTCAGTCTTACAGCACTAGATAATATTGACATGGAGTTGACTGAGTTAAAATCAAAAATATGATAGTGGTTCTTGTTCCTTGGTGATCTATATATCTGTGGAGGATTATGATGGCCATTGCTTCCAACTAAGTACAACTCAAAAAGTACCTTACAGATATGCCATGAGTATTTCCTTGCTTCTTTAATGGTGATTAGAGGGAACATAATTTAATTGATGTAACAGTGGTTTATTGGAATAATGTAATCTCAGTAGATACATAGCTCAAATAAAACACTTTAGGATTCTTCTTTTATTGTGTATTTCCTCATCCCTTTGTTATCATTCCAGTGAAGAGTAAATATAATTATCAAATTTATGCCTAATGCCACTGGGTATAAATCTAAATAAGTGCTTTCAACTCCACCCAAGTATAAAGAACAAAAAGGAGAAAAAAACTGAATCAGTATTGCCTCAGTTTTGCCAGTATAGAAGTCTTTCAACTTATACTGCTAAAATTAAACTAGTTGTGAAATAGCATAAACTTATATATATATATACCTATATATATATTTTATCCTATTTCACAACTATATATATAATATATATATTATATATATATTATATATATATATATATATATATATATATATATATATATACTGCTAAAATTAAACTTAATTGTGAAAAAGCATGCCTGGAAGGTAAGTATTGGAGCTACACTGCAAACCCCTTTAAATGTTTCATTAACTACAAGAACTTTAATAATACTCTAATAGATATATAAAAATACTTTTTTCCCTCAAAAATAATAAATATAAAAATACATACTGCAATCAGATAATGAAGATTTGAATATATGTAATTCAGGACAACTTAAAGTGCTCTGGCTCGTTGTTTTCTCAAGTTTTAAAAGAATCAATTATTTCAAAAATGTATGTATCATCTTCCCTGGCAAACATGGAGCTAAAAAATCTTTGAAAATAAAGAACCTCCTCGGGAAAGGAAGTTCTCAGAAGTGTTTTTATCTAGAGCAGGACAGGTTGCTCTGTCCTTTGACTCCTGGAGAAGATGCTCCCAGTGCCCTGCCCTGCATCACCCTGCTGCATGATGAGCGTGCTAGCCTGCCCTGGGACCTCAGAGCTGGCCACACACCCGGGCTTCTCCACCCTTACTACTTAGAATATGTTATTGCTTATTGTTACACCCTTACTACTTAGAATGTGTTATTGGTTATATTGCTCCAGTTCCTGACAAATAGCTCCTGTAGTAACAGGAATTGCTCATTTAATAGGCTGTGGGTTTTCTGTCTTAACAACTTGTAAATCTGCCTCCTCCTCCTCCCCCGTCAATAAACTCTCTCTCCCCGAGACACAAAGTAGTGACCAGAACAAGTGCGTGGCTAGCTCACTGAAAGGCTCATGCAGTGACACCTCTGTGCTCCTGGGGAGGCATTCGCTGCCTCCGAAACGAAGTAAACGAAAACCGGGCATGAGCGGTGAGCCAGCCGGGTGATGAAGGCGATCCTGCAGGCGTCCTTCTCCCTTCTGAAGAAACACCTTGCTGGGGTGAGTAGGTGAAAGAGAAGAGAACTGTAATTTCCTTTATTCCAAACGCGAGTTGCAGACAGTTTAACCCCAGACAGCCGCGCCAGGAGCGGCAGGTGCTCCCTGCCTGTCCATCCCGGCACCTGGGCTGCGCCCGCAGCGGGTTTTAGGGTGCCCAGGTTCAGGGTTCTGCCGTCCCCGAGGGTTCCCCGCCGCCGGCTGCCCCGGCCTCTCCCGTACCCCCCACAACAGCTTCGGTGCCACCGGCGGCGCGGGAGCCCCGAGGGAGTCCCGGGGAGCGGGGCCGGGCCGGGGAGCGCGGCCGCCGCCGCAGGAGAGGGCGTGCGGGACGGGCGGCAGTTCCCGCCGCCGCGGCTGCCCCGGCCCGGCCCCGCTCCCCGAGGATCCCCCGGAGCTCCCCCGGGGCTCTCCTGAGGCTCCCCCGGAGCGCTCCCTCGGCTCTCCCGGGGCGCTCCCGGAGCTGCCCCGCGCCCTCAGCCCCGGGCCCGGCGGAGGCGCCTGCGCGCTGCGGCCGCTCGGTGCCGGCCCCGCTGGCGCCGCCCGCAGCTCCCGCGGCTCCTCTGCCTATTTTAGTCACAGCCGCGGCTCCGTGCCCGCCGCGGGACGCGGGGCCGCCGGCGGCGACCGGCAGCAGCCCCAGCCCGTCCCGTCCGGGCTGCCCGGAAACTTTCCCGGAGCGCGGGGCAGGTAAGCGGTGAGGGCAGGGCGGGGGCCGAGCCGAACCGAGCCGGGGCGGGCAGAAGCCTCGGCGCTGCCTCCGCCCGCCCCCCGCCGGCGCTGTCCAGCCCGGCAGCGCTCGGAGCGCCGCCCGCGCTGCCCGGGGCCAGCGGGGCCGAGCGGGGCCGGGGGCGCCTCAGGCACCGCCGCGCTCCGGGACGGCCGCGCCGGGGCAGGGGCGGCGGCGGAGCGGCGGTGCCGGGAGGGCTGCCCGCCCGCCCCGGGATTCGAGCAGGGTTACCAGGGGTCACTGTCCCGGGAGGGAAGCCCTCCCTCCCTGCGTGCCCGGCGCGGGTAACCGGAGCTCCCGAGCCAGCCCTGGCTGAAGTTGGAGAGCTCTGTCCCCTCTGGAGAGGAGCGGGCTCGCTGCCCAGCGCTGCTCCTCGCCGGGGCTCGCTCTGCAGTGGGACCCTCCGCTGTGTGTCCCATGTCAGGGTTTGTCCCGTAGGACAGCGGGGTTTCTGATTCTGCCCGGGTGCTCCCGCTCATTGACAGAAGAGCTGGCTCGGGAGTATCTCTACTTGTCACAAAACCACCTCGGGAGCCGGGGAATTTTTACTGCGGCTGGGGGTTTGCCTCGTAGCCTGGCATTATTTGAGTCTTCTCCCTCTCCATCAACTAATGGTAAGAGCAGATGAACCCTGAAATCGCATTTGCAGTTGCTCCTTTCCGAAGATAGAACGAGCGACACAAAGCACTTCCCCAAACTACAGTTTCTTTTTGCCACACATATTCTTCCAAACTCTAATATTTTATCACATATTCTTCATCTGTTCTATAAATCTTTGTGTACCTTTAGACTGTCAATCACTTTATGGGCAAATATTTTATGTAGCAGATCTATTGTAATACTGAATCACGGACTACCTGATAGTGTTACAGAGATGTCATTGATGAAACCTTGGTTCCAGAGCTAGGGCTTCTTGCTAACTTTGTTGTTTGATGGGAATATGATTGTACACATACAAGTTTAAATGTCTTCATTGACCACAGCAAAACAAGTGATTGTTTCCACTTCTGCAGAACTGGTCCTGTTCAGGCTTTCCACAAAATTCTGTGTGGTGCCAAATAAAAAGTGGCTTAAAATGTCAAGGTTTAAAGAAATGTCTTGCCTGCAAAATAGTAAGTGCAGTGCAAGTCCTCTAGTGAAACAAGAAAATGGTAACTGTGGCCAGTTGTGGTTCTTGACAAAAACTTTGCCTTCACAGACATCTTAAAGCTCTTATGACACAAGTTGGAAACAGATAGTTTATTAAGGATTCAAGAAAAGTATTAACTGAAGGTACATTTGATCTTTTTATTAAGGGTGTGGGTTCTTCAGAGAGGAGATTTTATTTTGTCCTTTGAGTGTGTTCCCCTACTTTGCAAAGAAGAGCTCTGGTCAGAGTCTCCAGATGATGACAGAAAACCTGTGTTTGTGTGTTTGGGCTCATGGCACATCCCTGTAAGCCAGCTGTACGTGCAGCTATGGGGTGGTGAGCCAAGCTCTTCTTTGGGAAATGAAGTTCATGTCAGGTGGTTGGTTTCATGGGAACACATTCCCAGTGAAAGGCACTCCTGCACCACACAAACTCATCTGAGCGGAATTCTGCAGAGTTCAGCTGCAGTTCATTAACCCACTTTTAAAGCACTTGTGAAATGTGCCTTGTGGCTGCTTTTCTACTATTAATTTAAAAGTTGAACTGGAGAGAAGCTTGAACTTGTACTTTCTTTTGTGTCTGTTTTCTGAAACACCAGAAAACAGACAACCTCATTGTTTTTTGGTAATGCCATTCAATATTCAAGAGCCTTGCTCAAATTTATTCAAGTGCTGGTGATCTTAAAAAAAAAGTCTGATTGCCAATCTGTATTCTAGGAGCAAAAGGGCTTTAAAAATGAGAGAGGGGATTCTACTTCTTAATTTAGTGGGAGTACCACATCTACTTATGGTTCATTAATTCTGATTCAAATTGAAAGAAAGATATATTTTATTTTTCATTTCAGACACTGTCTAGGTTATAAAATAGACAGCATCTTCAACATTGGCTTGCAACCACAAAGAGTTGCATTGTGTATTTTACAGTGATAAATGAGGAATTGTTGAAGTACTGGAAGTTGTGTATAGTTAGCTGATCTTTAAATAATTAAAGATTAAATAATACCAGTTTCACTGTATGCAGTGCTCCTAATGACCCTCAAGCTGTTCTTTCTCTATTATTGTGGGCTTTCTTCTTGTCTCAAGGCCTCCTTCTGCCTAGCTTTTTTCCACTTCCTAGAATGAATGATTGGTAGGAATTTAAAAAAATTGTAGGCAGAATCAGGCTTTCCCAGCTGCACCCAAACAAGCTCAGTGAGTGGAAAGTCCCATAAACATCTCCTGTTGAAGAGCTGTGCTTTGGAGACAGCAGCTCTGCATCTGCTGCACCAGGGAGATGCAAACAGGCCCAGCTTGGTGAGGAGGACAAGCAATCGCTGTCCTGGTGCCATTTGGTGGGGTCTTTGTGTGGAGTGCTGACCTCAGTGCAGAGGTGGCATTGGGGTGTCTGCAGGGCTGGGCAGCAGCTGGCTGAAGGGGCTGCTTGGTTGGACAGCCTTAAGCATGGTAGCCTGAATTCTGCCTGACCATGGCAGGGCTTTGGCCCTGGGTGTGGGAACCCAGGAATTCCTCTGGCTGCCCTGGGGGCTCAGAGACCTTGGCACGGAGCCCGAGACCCCTGTGCCTTTGATTTAGCCCTTGGGAAAAACAATTGCCAACCTTTATGTGAAGAAATTCAACTCAAGAAAGTTTAAGTAGAATAACAGTTAGTTTGTCATGGGGTGAAAAATAGATTTTTGAGGTTTTTAGAATGGAGCTTCCCAAGATGGAGGAATTTGGGTGTGCCTTGTCCTTTTTCCTTCTTCTTCCTAGCCTCCATCTTCTGGGTGATGTTGGCATTTTTAGATTGGTTTAGAGTAGAAACTCACTGTCTAACATAGGTGATAGGTATTGGGAAGTTATGGTAAATAATGTAGACGTAGTTTTTAGTATAAAAAGATAACACGGCCTCTGAGGCAGACAGTGTGCCTCAAGCCAACCTGCCAGACAGACCTCAGTGGTCAGAGAAAGAATGTTATAGATGAAAAATAATAAACAACCTTGAGAACGAGAACAGAAGAATCCTGACTCCTCCATTGGCTGCTGGGCTGTGAAAAAGAGGCTTGTACATATCTCAGTCACTCTGAGAGTGATTTGTACATATCTCAGAGGCATGTACGTATCTCAGAGTCACTCTGAGCAGCAGAGACTCTGAGACCTGGGAAGTCCTGCTTGGCTGTGGTCGTGTCTCAGAGCTGCCCTGAAGGCAGTGAAGCACCACTGGTGGCTGCACATGTCCCCAGCTGCCTGTTTTGCAGCTCTGAGCATTCCCAGAAGGAAGGATTACTGTCTGGGGGGTATCACATCACATGGATGATCTCATGTGGCAGGTCCAGTTTGGGAACTGCAGCCCAGGCAGGCTGGAAGGGCTGGGCAGAGTGTGGTCTGACTGCTCTTCCTAAGGCCTGAGACACTTCACCTTCCATGTGACAGCCTCTGTCAGAGCCTGATCCTGTGGGTGAGGCAGCAATGGGACATGAATGGGACACGGGATGCCTGCCCCAACCAAGGGAGTGCCAATCCATCTTCTCTCCTGCCCTGAGTCTGCTCCCAGTGACTCATTTTGACTCCTGTGGGTGGGTCACTTGCTGCCCTTCTTGTTGCAGCTGTGGTGCTGTGCAGGAGGGACACAGAACTGCTCTGCAGTCCCTCTTCACTCTGCCATCAGTGTTGGGAAGCACGCAAGTTTGACAAGAAAGTCTCACAGAGATGTACGCTTGGCAGAAAGATTTTTGAATGTAGAATCTGAAGAAGGAATAGAAATGAAAGCAAGTTTTGATATAGAAGAAAAGAATTGCTGACCCAGTCTTACTGGATAACCAAGGATGGAATGGTTATGTTAGTTAGAAGGGGTTTTTGTGACTTAGAGCAAAGGATAAACCCACCTCAAACAGAATAATTTTTTGCCAAGCAGAAAGCACAGGCAAACAAGCCTGCTGATGTTGCAAGTAGAAAACAGGTTTCAAAATTTTCCACTGCAAGAAAACTGAAAAACAACTTCTAGCTTAAACAACAATGTACTAACTTTTAGTGATTGGAGAATAGAAACATGAATATGGCTATTATAGCACTTATGATAAGCTATAGATAAAAGGTACAGGATAGATTGGTTCTTCTGTATTAAGATGCTCAGCAAAGAAAAGTATATAATGCATTGTAACCAAAAGGGTCTCCAGGCCTGCCTGCAGCTGGAGCTGACAGCTGTAGCACAGGCTCTGTCACCCATGACCCTGGACTTGGATGGAATAAACTGCATTTTGAAGAGCCACCTGGAGTCCCACAGTCTTTCAGACTCTTACTCATGAGGACACTCACCCAGGGAGTGGGATCCTGAGGCTTGGTTGCTCAGGTTGCAGACAGGCTCCAAGGTAAAGCATTCACATTCCTTTCTTTGAAAACCATTCACAGGAAGGGATGCGTGCTCCACACAGATGAAGATTTCATCTATAATGTCTACAGGAGGAATAATTTCAGAGATATATCTGTCTTCAGTGTTTTCTGTTGTCTAAAGTAGCTCTTAGTTGGTATCTGAGATAGGCTTCTGGATTTCTCTGGGAAGGCCAGCTCCAAAACTTTCTAGGTATAAACAACTTTTTTATATCAAGTAACTCAAGACAAAAGTCCAGGAAACATTGCTGCGATCATCTAATGTGATTCCCTGTAGCATAAAAAATAGAATTGTAGTAAATAATCTTTTTAATAGTATACCCAGACTTATTTTAGGGACCAGACAGCATCTTAACTTCTTTAATTCCTAGCAGAGGAAATCTTTAAAGCCATCCTACTAGTTAATTACCTTTGCTATGTATGCTTGTGTGTCTTTGAAATCAGAATATTTCTAGTTTTATAGTGACTGGTTATCTTGATACTGTTGTCTTTTAGATTGGGTAGTCCTTTTCTTCCTCACCTTCCTGCCACCTTCCTGCAGACTGCATTTTGTTGGTGAAACCTTGTGTTTTCCAGTATTGTAATTACAGCTTTCTCTAGGATATAGTCTCAAGAAGTTTAAGGTAATGTAGCTTGTGTTGTTAGTTGCTGCTCTGATTGCTGCATGAATGTTCTCAGCCTGAGGTGTGTCCAGGGACAGTGGATCACTGAAAATAGCAGGTTTACCTGCCCATGCTTGCCTGGAGGCACATAGCCTCTACATGCAGAGCTCCTCTGTGCCCTGAGTTAGATGCTGCAAAGCAATTAAGAGTTTGGCTCTCTTGGTCCCTGGGGTGTCTGGCCCCACTGCAGAAGGACAGTAGCTTGGGGAAAGTATGCAGCACAAACAGGGATTGGCAGTGATAGGTGTCAGTAGGAGCCACAGAGAGGATTCCAGGGATGTAGGGCAGTGGAAGGAAGGGGTATCTCAATTGCCATATGCCTTTACATTGCATGTGAAACTACTTGATGAAATTAAGGAGCAGTTTCTTTTTATAATCTAAATTTGTTAGACCAGATGTAATTTGTGAGCCTAGAGAGGGTGCTCAGAGCTCATCCCTGTGGAAGTGGGGATGTCTGGGCCAGGAGGATCCCCCCTGGCTGGAGGGACTGCCTTGGCCCCGGTGGAGTTGCTGGAATGTTGAGCCAGGCTGTGACTCCCAGCTCATGTATAAACATACACACTGGGGTGTGCTAAACCCATCATAATCTCATTTTGTGCTAAGACGTGCACATGCTGTAAAGGAAAATCTTTACTTTTGCTTCCAAATCTGTAGCAAACAATTCAGCCAGGCCGGTTACATGATTAGCATGTACAGCTCTATGGCCTGTCCACATGTGCAGTGTGAAAGTGCTGAGGGCTTTCTTTCAGAGTACTTGGGATAAGGCAACTGAAGAATGGACTATTCAAACTCTGAACAGCTTTACTTTTGACTTAATTTGAAAAGATCTGCTGGTGGCCTCAGGGCATTTAGGGTTTCTTTTTTGCAGGAATTACTGTGATCCAGACACAGTAACTAACACTCAGAGCTTCTCAGAGTTGAATTTGAATCATCAGTGACAAAAATGGGGTAAAGCACATGGTTCTCAAGCAAATTAAAAAGGTACATAATAATAGGTAACTCTTTGTGTGAACACTGCAGTGTAGGGGGGAAACACCCATTTGAGGAGAGGAAGGTTGTAATTTGTACAATGCAAACTCTTTCTGTTTTGACTGGTTCAGTGTACTGTTTATATGAAATTTTAGGTTGCCAGCAGGTATTTATTTGGTAGCATATAAGTGAAATACTTCATTTTCTGCTTTGAAACTCCAGCAAACTCTGTGATTTCACCACTTTCTGATGGCAACTCAGTCCTCTCAGCACTGCTGCTTGTTTTAAAGAAGTCCATGCCAGTGTATATTGCTCACACCTCTAGCCTGCGCTGGTTTTTCGCATCACTTCATCTGCTCCTGCTGGAGAAGGTGGGATGTGGTGGGGCAGGACACTCTGAAGCATGTCAGTAATTCAGGCTGTGTTGGCAGGGCACATCTCCTTCCCCAGCTGGAGGACTCATCGTGCATGCTGCTCAGGTTTTGGCAGCCTGCAGATGTCAATGTGTGTCACTGTGATCGTGGCAGGGATGTGCTGTGCACGCTGCTTCTTCCCCATGGGCAGGGCATGGAGCAGAAAGTGCTCAGTGTTTGCTTGGCAAGACACAGTTCTTCAGCTTTAGCAGCCAAGGCTCGGGTTTTAAATGCATTTTCCTGCTTGCTGGATCATCACCACCAGATGAACTTGTAGCAATAGCTGTTCAGCACAGCCAGGGCAATCAAAGCAGGACATCCAACAAAGCAGGAGGCCAAAGCACCTCAGTGACAGCATGGTGTCCCCTCCAGGTGCTCACAAATGTGATGTTGTGTGCTGTGCAGGGTGACTCAGTTGGTATCACAGCTGCTTGGTTTTTTGGTTTGGGGGATATTTCTCGTCCACAACCTCACATGCAGTAGATGAATGGCTTAATTAGTGTGTCTGTTCTGAAACCTTCAAGAGTTTAAATTTTGGACTTGCAGGAACTATAAAGAAAAATGTGAAAGGCCTCATCTAGCACTAAATACCCTTCAAAACTGGAAATTTTACTAAACTTCTACCTGTTATTGTCCCTGCTCTATTTACAACTGCCAATGACTTTTAGCTCCTAAACATTAGAATAATTTCTTATTTGAGAAGAGCTGCATCCTGTCTTTCTGCCTGCAAGCATGCCTGCTCTTCAGCATAGCTCTGAGAAATGAGTCCCATTTAGGAGTGGGTTTTGTCAGTATTTCCAGAGGGTTTGGTTTTTCCTGCACACCTTGTGTAGCTCAGGAGAGTGTTGAGTTGGTAAGGCTGTGCTCTGGGCTAGCACTGGCCTCTCTCCTTTGCCCTTCCTCTTGCCTGGAAGGAGAAGGAGAGAGGCCCTCTCCAGTCTGGGAGATGCTGCAGCACAGTAAAAGTTCTCATTGTGTAGAACTAATTGAATAAGTGGGAATTTTCCACACAGTTGTTTTGGAAGATAGGTCCAATTCTGAAAATGAACAAATGCAGAACAGTTTTCTCAGGACTTTGTTTTTGTGTGTGATGAGCCTATATCCATGTCCTAATGGTACGCTGTTCTTTCCAAATTATTTTGGCCCATCTTGTCATGAATAAATGCTTTACAGAAATGCTGTGAGCTGTAGTGTGGGCAGACTGAGAAAGGAATAAGTGAATTAAAAATTGTGCATACATTCTGTGAAATTACTATTGTGTTGTGACACATTATTGTAATGTGTGACATTACACAATGAAAAGATGTTGTAATGTAAAGCAAATTACTGCTTCACCGTGGTTTTGTTTGTGGCATTCATACAGTTTCCAATCTAACTCCTCAGTCATGGTTCCCTTCAAAACACTGATTTTTACTGTTTTCTTTTAGAAATTAGGGTCTTCAGTAAAACTGCTTAGAGCAAAACGTTGGCAGGAGAGTAGAAGTATTAGCAATAATCCAAAATCACTATTATCAGTGATTCTGTTTTAAACAAACAATCAGTCAAACAAAAAAACTTCTGCCACTGATTTCTGACTGTGTAATGGAAATGGTGAGTGGATTCAGAACACAAGGTCTGGGAACTGCATGTTCCAGTTTTATTTTCTTTGGATTCACAAATCTTACCCCATGATCACAGAAGCACCACTTAAAATTCCTCCTGACCTTACCAAACCCAGGTAACTTCTTTATAACTGATGCATCTTCCATCTCCCAGTCTCCAAGGGATAAATCCAACATCTGAGGGGAATCCTGTATCAGAGGAGAGTATTTGGATAAAGAAACAAATGGCAAAGGTTTTAGTTGTAAACTACCTTATTCTTGTAATGCTGATTTTTATGCTTACAGGAGGATTTTGAGCATTGTAATTTGGAAAGATTCTGTGCTCTTTAGCTCTGGTATTTTTATGGGCCAGTGACTTTCCTATCACCACTCCCAGAGAGGGAGAGTCTCCTCCTAACTTGTTCTTCTGAGCTCTCCTGCTCAGTTGTGTGGGATTTTATGTCTCTATTTGGCACCAGTGTTATTCAATCATAGAATTAATGTTGGGGTTTGAATAAACTTCAAAGAAGTAATGCTGTGGTGGCTAGGAAATATGATACAAATTTTCTTTATTAATTTCTTAGAGCTGTCACTGTAAAAGAAGCACCACTGAAAGCCCTGATGAATGATGCTGCATGCCTCACTGCAACAGCAGTGCTTTTAAAGTATTGACTTCTGTGGCTCTTGTGAGGAGAAAAAAACCAAACTACTTTAATATTCTAGAGAATCTGATAATTTTGATAACAAGGTAGTTCTTAGTTTCCTTGCCATTCTGCCAGGAAAAGAACCAGACAGTAAGGCTTGGGAAGGTTTCAATACTGATTACACCACTAATATATTCTGGTTTTGCAATTTCTACCGTGTATAATCTCACACTGAGGTATGTATTTTTATTTTTAAAGACAGATATGGAAAGCTGGTTTTGATTTTTTGTTTTTAGATTTATTTTGGAGTTTCTTTCATACTTCTTGGTTCTGTGTTTTCCTTTGAAAACTCTTAGGAATACATCACCATATGAAAATGAATACCATGTTTCACATTTTAAAGTGTTGAACAATAAAATTATGTGGCCCGTGGCATGAAATTCTATGATGTAGAACTTTGAATGTTGTAAAATTGCTTTGTAAATGTCCCTGGAGTCATATTTTGCAGGACTACCTACTTCATGTTCTAAAAGCATAATCTGTATCAGGATGCCTTTAAGCCTTGTAGTCTTCCCTATATATGACAGGATTTTTTGCCTGTTATCCTTGGAGTAGAAAAGACCCTGTGACACTTGGGTTACCCTTCTTGTGGGTTTGGGGATGGAGTTTGCTGTCCCCAGGGGCAGAGAGCAGAGATTTGAGAGAATGCTCAACCCATTAATGAGAATGATTTGACCAAAATCCAGAGAGAGATGGAGGAGGAGAAGAAGGAAGAAGGGTTCAATGTCTCTTCTTGTTAAAGAGCTGGGTAGGACATTTAAAAGGCTCTCAGGGAGCAGGGGCTGGACCAACAAATCCTTGTCAGCAGTGAGGCTGTGCAAAGGCTTGTCACAGGATGTTGTGGATGCAACACACAGCTTTACATGGATTCAGTGGCAGTTCAGTGATTGCTGCTCAGATCACAGATACAGAAAACATGATCTTCAGCTGAGTGAATATTAAAGTTTGATCCTGGAATCACAGAGCTTCAAGGGTAATTGGATTGTAATGCAGTCTGTGGTTTAGGCAATAAAACTTTGATAAAATTTAATTGATGAAAATAATTTTATAAGTAATTCATCTCTTCTTCACTTGTCCAGATCAGATGAAGCTACAGATGACATGACCAAAGTCAAAACAAGGCATGAACTGATGAGAAACAGCACTCAGAACTTCAGCTTCTTCATTGCTGGAAACCCTAAGTGCAACTTTACTACCAAGAGACCCTGATGTTATGTGATCACTGAGCACAGTTTGCAAGAATGGAAAACCAAAGGAAAACCAAAACTAGTAGCATCTCATAAATAAAAGATTTCAAGATTCAGCTGAATCAAAAAACTATTCCAGCCATGGGAGAAAATGCAAGTTTTTGGGAAAGTCTGATATATGCACATCCTACATGTACCAGCTGGAAGCAAGAGGCAGAGGGATCTATCTACCACCTAGCCAGTATTTTCTTTGTCGTGGGCTTCATGGGTGGAAGTGGATTCTTTGGGCTCCTCTACGTCTTCAGCTTGCTTGGACTGGGCTTTCTCTGCTCTTCTGTTTGGGCTTGGCTGGATGTGTGTGCTGCTGATATATTCTCCTGGAATTTTGTACTGTTTGCCATTTGCTTTGTCCAGTTTGTTTATGTTACCTACCAAGTGCGGAGTGTTGCCTTTGACAGGGAATTCCAGGAACTCTACAGTGCTCTCTTCCAGCCTCTGGGGATTTCCTTGACTGTGTACAGGAAGATTGTCCTGTGCTGTGATGCAGAAGTGGTTACCCTGGAGAAGGAGCATTGTTACGCCATGCAGGGCAAAACACCTATTGACAAACTGTCCTTGCTTGTGTCAGGCAGGTTGGTATTGCTTTGTTCAGGCTTTCTGCAAATATCTTTATTTTCTTCTCCTTATTGAAAATGAAAGAAAGAAAGGAAAAAGCCTGGTTTGTGTATTGTTTGTTTAGTTTCCAGTACAATAGATTAAATATTAATGCAAGTAATATAAATATTAATAGGTTAAATACACTTGTCTAGGATAGTACTAGCATAAAAACACAAAGCACAGAATCTGAAATAGCATAAAGAAAAGATTTTTTTCAGGCTGCTGTATCATATCATTTAACAGGTTAGGCAGATAAAGGGAATAAATGTGGATTTTTAGTGTTCAGGTTATTCCTTGCTGTCTATCTACTGCCTAGCTGATGAGCACAGCATCTGGCCTATTTTTCTTTACTAGTATCATGTGAAATGGGACAAAAAGTTAGTTACAAAACTGAGATAAACTGTTTAATAGAGATCTTGACTTTGATATAGATTGCATTCAGTTGCTTTCAAGGGAGTGGGAGAAGGGTATCAATAAGGAAGAGAAAAAGACTTAAAAGTTCCCTTTCATTACAAGAGGATGTAGCTGAACCTCATCAAGACGTGCAGACCTGGGTCTACAGTTACTGTATACTGTGGCCTGTGTTAGACTCTGAGGCAGCAAATCCACCTGCTTGTACTCCCTGTTTCCAGGACAGGCTTCTGGCAGCCTTGCTGATGCTGTCCTGGAGGGAAACAGCAGCTTTTGTACTGTATGCGAGGCTGGTGCAGTCCCAGACTGCCCCAAGAGTAGGTGGGACACCCAGAGGTGATGGACATGGACTGTCCTTGATGGGACACCTTGATGGGTGGGTGCTTTCTGCTGCATGGACACATGGAACCTGTGGGCAGCTTGACACTCAGCTGATCTAGGACTACCTGCAGTGAACAATAAGGATTGTCGGCAGTTTTCCAGAACCCTGGTTCACAGAGTTCTTGGGAGCTCTCAAAGAAGTACCTCATGGAAGTTGCTTTTGGTCTTACCAAAGGAGAGGTATCCATCCTTCTACATGCCCAGCCAGTTAGGGATCACCCAGAGTTCCTGCTGCCCTTCACCATGTGGTACAGGGCTGCTTGTGTGCCTTCAAATGTATATGTTATTTTAAAAGTAGCAAGGAAAGGAAGTTCTTCTTTGGCATCTTCAGAAGGCCACAGCTTTTACACAGAGATCCCACAATGCCAGGCTGTTCTGGCTCCAGACATGGTCCTGTGGCCATGCATTCCTGTTTAACACAGAAAGAGGCCTACCTGACACATGCCAGGGGGCACTCCTGCTTCCCACTCCCAATTTTTCCACTTTGTTCTCTCTAAAATGAGTATTTGCCAAAACTAGAAGTAAATCCCATGGTTTTCAGGAGAAGCAGGTAAATGCTGTTACGGGCATTGGTCTTTCACCTCTTCAGTGCATGGTGGCCTTTTAATGGCAAAGCTTGTGCATCACTGCACAGACCTACCACAGAGAGAATAATGTGGTTTGAAAAAGGCCTGGAAAGATTTCCCTTTCAGTTGCATGATTGTCTTGTATTGTCTTTCAACTGGCTTGAGCAAGTTGGGTTCAAAAATATAATTAGGATAATTATAATTGGCCATTGATTGCTTTTTCATGCTTTCAAAGCCATATTTGAATTCCTCAGACAATAGAAATAGCACAATCTTGTGGTAGTCATTGCTGATGTACAGGTAGTGCTAACAAATTAACACATCTTATCTTGGTAGGATCAGAGTGACAGTTGATGGGGAGTTTCTGCATTATATTTTTCCTCTTCAATTTCTGGACTCTCCTGAATGGGATTCACTGAGGCCCACAGAAGAGGGAATTTTCCAGGTAAAAGTTAAGGGGTTTGGGAAGCCCTCTTTTTCTGTTAGACTGTGCCTTGTTACAACAAGCAGGGGTTTTCTAAAAACCAATCTGGGAGGTTAATTTGGGAGGTAGGCTCTGTTGGCATTCTCTGCTGCGCTGATATTCAGCCCTGAGAAGCCAGGTTTCCTCTGGGTGGGAAGAAGCTGGTGCTCAAGAGGTTTCCCAGTGGGAGAGGAGCCAGGGGAGGACGTGCCTGGGCCACAGCTTGGCACAGGTCACAGCACAGGACACGGTGTCAGCTGCGTTGTCCCTGCGCTGCTGCCACTCGCCTGACACGCTGGCTCCCGTCCCTGCTGGATCTGATGTCTGCTGTCACGAGAACAAATGGCATTTGTTGAGAGCTTTCTTTAGACCTGCCTTTTCAGCTGAGGCTGCCAAGAGTGGAGCAGGGAATGCAAGGCTGAATCAGGGGCATCCATGTGGCACTGAACAAGGCATGCCATGTGGGCACAGGCATATTGCCAGTGAGGTTAACTAGATGTGATCGCTTACTCCATAGCCAGTCACCTTTCTCATTTGTCTTTTGCATGCAGTAACCTCCCACACAGAATCACAGAATAATGAGATTGGAAGAGACCACTAAGATTGATTTAACCGAGCCAGAGACCTCCCAGGGCTCTCTGGCTCGGTTAAAAGTCTCTAATTGCAGTAGACAGGTTCTACTGGGAGAGGGGGTGCCTTCTGAGCAAGGGCAGCACTGCCTTGTCACCTGGCTGTTCAATTCTCTCTTCCCCAGGTAACACTCACAGCAGAGACAGACTGTCGGTACGTGGCCTGGAGGAGAAAGAAGCTCTACCTGCTGTTCGCCAAGCACCGCTTCATCTCCCGCCTCTTCTCCATCCTGATCGGGAGCGACATCGCCGAGAAGCTGTACGCACTCAACGACCGGGTGCACGTGGGCCAGGGCTTCAGGTACGACATCCGCCTGCCCAACTTCTACCACGTGGCGCTGCCGGAGCCGCCCCCGGTGCTGCCGCCGCCGCGCCCGCACCGCCTGCAGCGGGGCTCGCCGCGCCGCCCGCCCGCCGCGCCCGCCAACTGCGGCTCCTTCCTCGCCCCCTCCTAGGCAGGGACACCCTGCCCCAGGCACTCCTCACAGCGCTGGAGGAAACGGGAGCTGGCGGAGCAGAGGGGCAGAGAGACGGAAGCAGACGAAGCCAAATTTGACTGACAAGTGCCATTAACTGTTATAAGTAGAAAAGCTGTCCATTTTTTTAAAAGGTTGCAGAGTTCACAGGTTGGGCTAGTTGCTGCCAGGGTGGAGTTCTAACCTTTTGTTATTGTAATCACCTGTCGTTGTCATTAACTACCTGTCGTTGATGGTTAAGAATTCCCCCTTTTGTCGAGTGGTACCCTGCTGCTTCCTGGAGGATGGCACCCAGACGGAAGGTGAAGAGGAGGAGACCTCGGAGTTGGCATGGAAATGACATCCAGCATGGAGCCAGCATGCAACGGGAGAAGCCCCTCACCAAACCTAACCAAAAACCCCTAAAAACAACGAGCCAACACAAAATTGAAGAATCAAAATGATGACTAGACGTGAGGAACAGAATCCAGTATCTGCTAAGATCCTTTTTCCCATCACCCTAACGACAAAAGATGTCGGCTAGATAGAGCACCTCGAATGTTGAATCCGAAAGCGGGGAGTCTCTTGATGCTCTCATGAGGATGGGAACTGCAGCTCTGCCCACAGACCAGTGGACAAAGCTGCACTCTTCCTCCTCCTCGGGGTCACTCCTGGGAGCAGCAGCTGAGTGAGCATGGACCCCTCGGTTCTCCTCTGCCTGAGAAAGGTCTCCTGCCCATGTTTGGTGTTTATTTCATTAACTGGAGTAGGTTGATTTCTTTATCTCAAGCCAGCGGTTTGGCTTCTGCATTTTGACTGTCTGTGCAATATGTTTATTTTCTGTTGATACTCCTTCATCTCTTTTGGAGTAGAACAAATCATAACAGTACGAGGTCTTATTGCAATTGTGCTCGCCTCTCTGGTGGCATGTTGTATTTTTGTATTGTTTTGTTTTTAAAGCAAGCCCATGGAATTTGTAACTATAATTTCCTCAAAAAATTTTGTCACAATGAAGTATGGTCAGAATAGTCAATGAAAACAACTAAGTCATCTTCAAAATATAGCAACTGGTTTATAATGTTCTTTTTTATGCCATGTGAACATTCTCTCAATTTACATGAATAATGTTGCAGAAAAAAAGACTAAGAAACTATTGCATTGAGTTTGTTTCTTAAAGAAATGAAAGATATTGAAATGCACAGCAAGATGGTTAAAAACCCAAACAAAACAACAAATTGTGTCCCATGAGTAATTGGTTTCTCTCTGACTGTCCTTAAGAGGTAATACGTGAAAACAAATACAAGTGTCATTGCTGGCATTAGAAAAATGCAAGAGCTGTGACTGCTGCAAACACAGCTTAGGGAAATGTTGTGTAGCGTTTCTGATGGAATGTGATGCTATAGGACCTGGGGTTCTGCAGTGTCAGCGCCCTTTGTGACATGTACAATAAATAACATTAATCAATCTACTGCCAAACCATTGGAGTTTGTTTTATAATATTCCTTTTAACTATGTTGGGAAGAGACTAAAACAAGCGCAGCAATAAATACAATTTTTAACTGACACGTTATTTAGCTTCCAGAGTCACTTTTCTGTGCCTATGAAACTCTTGATTCCAAACATGTTCTCTCCCTAATTCTGTGGTGGTTTAATGGCATAAGGGAGCCTCAGATTGCACTTCAGTAGGAGGGAGTTCGTTCCAACCCTCGGGGTCACTGTGCCTTTGAAGAGAAGTGTCTAAATGTCTTTGCTAACTCACCTTCCTGCTGCTCTGCTTGATGCCTGCCAGTAATCAAAAAGTAAGAAGCATTACTATTTTATGAGAATGGATTGCTGCTTGATATGTCTGGAAGTAGATAATATTTTTAATATTTTAAAATTGCTGGCTTGTTTGGTAGGATGACAACCCCTGTGTGCTTCTCTATGTGTGGGTATACATGTAAGTTCAGATCTTGTGAGTTGTTTCTGGAGGACTTAAAATGATGATACAATCTTACACTTGAAGGATACTCATGCTGTATGTATAAAAACACCATTAGGAGTGACGTGAAACACGACCTGTTTGAAGGACATTTAGTGTAGAGCAGATAAGATTGTACAAGTTTTGCTTTTAGCTTTATGTTGCTTCCTCTGAGAGGAAAACCAGCCAAACATAAAGACCCCAGAATGCAATGTGATAATCCCCAAATCATTCTCATAACCCTTCCAGGCAATGTATTCTGTTTGTACTGTTTAATGCATGAAGTCCCTGAGACACAGAGCTACTTTGTCTTGGTTGAAAGAGAATTGGAAAAAATGCAAACCGTTCACTGATGGCTTTTAATAACCTGTTCAGATGATAACTAAGGCACAAAGTGCCAGAGGCTGGCAGCATGTAGTAAGGATGTACATCTGTGTAACAGTCTACAAACATAAAAATATTTTAAATGCATAAAAGAGATCCTATTCTAGACTTAGGTGTAATAGAAATAATTTATTAGTGTTCTCCTTGGTTTTCTTTGATATTTTGGTTTGACCTATTTATTAAAGAAAAGTTGTTTTTACTAAATTCTGACCCTGCTGAAGTTGATTAGCTTGATCATCTTCACCTTAAAATAAGACAAAGGAGTCTTACCCAGTTTCTATGTCAAGATTATGTATTCTATTTAAGCTGTAGCATACTGCTTAGAAAGATACTGGGGAATGATGGGTGCTTCATGACATACTTTGATAATTTTTTCTTTTTTGTGACTGTTGTATGCCTTGGTTTCTGTCACACTTTCCAAACACAATCCTCTGTGATGCTTTTCTCTGCTGGAATTGGTTACTGTCAGAAATCTCTACCAAGACACGTCTGAGTCAATATCTGAACACACTCTTAGCTAATCTTGTTTAGGTGTTGCTGCTGTGCTTTCTGAGCTTTGAGTCATTTTTAAAAAATTGTTTCTAGTTTTCCAGCATCTGTTTGAGACATGACTAGCAGAACATTTGAGCTGGAAAAATCAGCTGTAAAATAGATGTCTGCAATAATATAAGTACACACAAAAGGGCTGGAAGCAAGACAGAAGTTCTCTCTACCTCTGTTTTTATTTTAATTTGGACAGTACTTCTAAAGCATACAGTGAAATATGCTCTGGAATGTGATTCATAAAGCAGTGTTTTGGGAGGGCTGTATAGTCTCCCTAAATGAAGACATGCTCAGGATGATGACAGTGAAATTAGACAAGTTTTGTGAGCTCATAAACACCCAGTCATTAGAGAGTTGAGGTTGCTCAGCCTGGAGAAGAGAAGGCTCCAAGTGACATTTTATTGCTGCCTTTCAGTACTTAAAGGGTCTGCAAGAAAGATGAGGACAGACTTGTTATAGCAGAGCCTCTTGTGATAGGACAAGGGGTAGTGGCTTTAAATTCATTAATATATTTAAGGATATATTTAGATATAAGGAGGAATTTTATTATTATTATGAGTGTGATGAAACACTGAAACAGGCTGTCCAGAGAGATGGTGGATGCCTGGTCCTTGGAAACATTCAAATTGGATGGAACTCTGGGCAACTTGATCTATTTGAAGATATCCTCACTTATTCAAGGGGATTGGGCAAGATGGCCTTTAAAGGTCCCTTCCAACCCAGACCATTCTATGATTCTAGGATTATTTATAGGATTATTTATAACTTAATAAATATTTTCAGCTAGATGAAGTTCTGACTTGAGCATCATCCAATTTATGCCTGTGTTACAGCTCAGAAATAATTTAGTGACATGACCAGATTCCTTCATAATTGGTTTAAACAAGTGGGTACTTGAGTCCCTGCTGCTATCAGTGAGTCCTTTTCTTGATCCTGCAGTGATTCCCCTTTACTCACATTTTACATTTTTACCAGTTTCATGACCTTCTGTGGAGTTATGTCTACATTTATATGCTGCTATAGGTAAGAGTGGCAGAACCTGTGCACGTGATGATGTGGTCATTCACATTTGTGCACATGATGTGGTCATTCATCAGTTGATTTTTATAAATTTTTGTAATTATGTGGACATCATGTTGGAATTGCCCTCACAGCCTGCAGAAGGGTTCAAATTTATATAAGGTAAGAAACTATGGCCTAGGACAGTCCAAAACAGAGGGGGAGGAGGAGTAGAGGAAGAGACAACAAAATTTCATACAAATTTTATCCAAGAGAGGTTTATTTCAAATTGGACTTCTGGCTAATTAGTTTGTTGGGTGCAGCAATATGTAGTTAGAGCTTCAAAGTAAGTCTTGCCTACTAAGGAGAATGGGACTGACCCTGCAATTCTTTCATTGTGTAGTACTTTTTAACTACTAATAGTGTAAGTACAGGTAACAGGTTCCATCTACAGAAACTATGGAAAAACCAGAGGATACAGCCCAATGTACTGTTGTAGCTAATACACTATGCAAGGCAAATTTAAAGTGCTTAAAGAAACAGGTTATTTTATTCAGCTGCCTGTGATAAGAGAGGCTGTGCTTTGTGGCTGAGGAGGAGCCAACCAGTATCTGTTTTCAGGAACTATTTTCCTTGCAACAAAGCAAATTATACACATAGAGATATGAGCTCTCCTAGGATTAAACTGGGGAAGCTGAATACATGCTTGGATGATATTGCACAGATTTTCCATACCACATAAAAAAGACATATGCTTGTAGTAATTAAAAAATATGTTGATGTTACATTTTCAGGAAAAAAAGTGCTCTACAGATTTTGCTTATTGTGAGTGATAAATATAAGATATATTTGGTCTCAGTGTACATGAAGTATTAAAACACAATATTGTGTTGCTCATATGAGCTGATATTGCAAACCATGTGTTGAAAGTGAAACAAATCTGCAGCTCTTTATATAGAAGAAAACTATTTGAATAGGAAAGAAAAAATATCTATTTGCTGAATTCAGACATGATCAGAGTAATATTTTTCTTTCTATTCCTGTAATAATTGAATGCATATTTTTCCTCCCTAGCTGTTACTGCAGAACAGGTTTTTTTAACTATACAACAAAATAAATACTATATTATACTGATTTGTTAATCCCTGTTGAAAATGCTTACCTTATTTACATTAATATTCATTAAAACATAATAAGTTCAGGGCTTGTAAGGAAAAACACCCTTTCTTTCTGTCTATTTCAGATTAACTTTCCTTTCCTTTAGACCTTTTTATCCCATCAGTTTCAACTTGCTGTAATTCTGCTTCTGTGGGAATGAAAAGATGCATTGAACTTGACATGTAAATGAAGCCACCTCATGGTGATGAATCAAACCATGTAGGTGGAGCTTCATCAGCAGGAGTGTGTAGGAGAAAGGCAGCACAAGCATGTCATCACTCAGCTCTAGATTTTTGGGGTTGTGTCCCAAACCATGGCTGGCAATGCCCTCCTAGAGGGTCATGTGGCAGAGGGTTCTGCCAGCAAAAGGTTTGGACCCAAACCATCTTTCTGCAAGCTACAGGTGTTGTTAAACCTTGCTCTGGAGTGGGAAAAAAAAAATGGGACTTTCCAAAAACCTTGTGAGAGCAGAGGGATTTTATAGCAGTTATTCTTCTGCTGTGGATTCACAGGCAGTATTTCTTAAGTTGTCAGTTGAACTGCAGCTCCTAATTTGAGGGATCAGTGGTGTATTGTAGGAACAGGACTCTTTCACTACCTGAGTGGGATTTTGAAGACAAATGGTGATAAAAGATAGATGACCAAGAACTAAGATATCAAAGTCATATAAATAATCAACTGCAATAAAATAATGGTGATAAATAACTAATGGTGATAAATAAACTATTTCAGCAGTGAATCCCATACTTTTCATTGTATCCACTAGTGACTCTCCATCTAAACTTGTCTAAATCTGGGGGATATAATAATTTTCTGGGAGTAAAAGGGGCATTAGGCCAAGAAAGACACTGAGGCAAAAATCCCATCTAATGGATAAATGCTCTAACCATGTAACTGTACAGACGTGGGCAGCACCATCCCCTTCTACAGAACTGCCCCTCAGGCAAGCATCAAAGCATCTCAGGTCAGTGAAAGGAGGGGAGCAGGTTCCTGCCCCCAGGCAGGGATTCTGTGGGGTGATCCCAAGCAGCCTGCAGGAGTCTGGGCTCAGTGGGGATGAAGCACACACATCTCTTTAAAATTTCCCTGTGTGGGTTTTAGGATGAATGCAGGACAATCCAGATACCCAATGCTGCACTTGGACTTCCTGTGTCCAGCTGTAGGACAGGAGTGTGATACTGGCAGGTAAGATTTGGGATGAGTTTAAAACGCATTAGATATGAACCTGTACCTTCCCATATGTGCTCTCTCACACTGAGTGAGTAAAAACCAGCTTAATCCATAACAAAAGTGAGGCAAGCCAGTTCACATCTGCCAGGATACCCAAGGCTGGGTACCAGCAGTTCCTACAGAACAGCTGTTGTGCAGGAATTCCTCCCTGCTGTGCTTTGGTCATCTCACTCTCTCACACTGAAATCTTTAAAGCTTTTATGGAATCCACTTGTAGTAGCTATTCCATTTTACTAAGAGAGAAAATATCCCGAGTACTTATTTTGAATATGAAGCAAAACTGTCCTGTTTTCATTTACAGAAAAGTTGAGTCCTCTCAAATGATACTTTCAAGCAGATCTCACTAGTGAGGGGAATGAAGTGCTTCTTAAAAACAGTCAGATATCCAGCACTCTGCTCTATTTATCACTGGGTCTCCATTTTATTGTTTAATTACAGCTTTTAAAAAATACAGTGTTCTTACAGGGAATATGTTCATTATTTAAAGAATTAATGAGTAAGTACTCATAGAAAAAATACAGGAAATACTGCTACATAAAATATTTTTACATTGGTTTTAATTTTACAAACTGTTAGTATCTTTTTGTTAACTATATTGATTGCCATTTTAGTTCCAAAAGTGCTTTTTACAGTGATCTATGTACTTCAGCTACATGCAAAAGCAATAATCACATATAAATGTATGTATATTGCAGTCTGTATCCCTGCTTTTTACCCTATATAATAGGGTTTTGTTAGTTGATTTTTTCTTTACAGAACGAAGAATTATAATAAACATCATTCAGCAGACTGGTCTTATTTATTCATTGGAATTAGAAGAAAATATATTTAAAAAAGAAATCTGTGTTTGCCTTTACTGTTAAAGATCAGGGTAGCAAGGAGCAGTTGATAGTCCTTTACAATATGCACAGTTTATTAAATTTAAACAAGTTATCTCTTTCCATTTCAAAGTTCTTCTGAGCTAATGTGGTTATCTTTTCTTTCCCCTCACTGTGGAGTATCTTCACTATCAAATCATCTATGCTTTCTTTGTCACTTGTTAAAGTAATTCCTTACACTCATGTTCAGCCTCCCCCTATTTCTCTTTTGTCATTGTTCCTTAAGTTTTTTTGTTAGGTTTTTTATTTTATTTTTTTAGTTATGTCTGTCTAGAGATGTTAAACACTTGTTATTTAGTTCTTTTTCATATCTTTATGTAAAATTCTAAATCCTTATCAATAATTTCTAAAATTCCTAGAAAATGGTTGATAGTGATACCAATATGCAACACCCTGAAGGTTCAATCTTAGCCTTTGCTTCTCAAAACCAGCCACAGTAGATATTAAAATGCACAGCTAAAAAAGGATCAACGCTGTAGCAAAACATAATTTGTCACTGTACCAACACCCAAAAGCATGCATACATTTGTACTCTGACAATATCTGTGGTTCTTTTGGTCTATACAGACACAGGCTCACACAAATTCATAGGGATCTCTGCAGAGACAATGTTGAGAGCTGCAGCTGAATTGCATTCACTTCAGGATTAGTGCAGACTTCTCTCCATGATTGTTTTGAACTTTATTTGTGCGTGGAAGTTGTCCAAAAAAGGAACAGAAAAATCACAGCCAGCTCATCCAGTGCTGCCAAATCTGCTGTAGTGAGGACCCCTAAAAATGGGCTGTCCCCCAGGGAGGGGACAGATGCAATGCAAAAGCATGGCTCCAACTTGTCTTCCATTTTGCCTCACGCTAACAGAGAGCACAGTGTTAATAACTATTTGAGCTCCAGGCAATGTGGTCAGACTCCATATTTGGTATTCCTCTACTTGCAGAAAGGAGCAAAGCCCCTGGGACAGGCTCCCATTACTCCCCAATGCCATTAGCAAGCTGTCCTGGCAGGGCAGTGACAAGTGTGCCATGGCTCTGCTTTAGGAAATCCAACCTGGTTTATATCAGCTCTCCTGTTTTTTGGGGGGAACCATGTGATTTAGGTAGAGCTAGAGCAAGCACAGCCAGCCCTTCTATCAAGTCCCAGAAAAATCACAAGCAGTTCATAGAAACTGTTCACTGTGCAATTTCAAATAATGAACATAGAAAATAAAGTGTCAGCAGGGAGCTGCTCGTGCATAATTTGGGAACAGGGATAATTGTTCAGTGTGATTGAATAAATTGTTTACAGCACACAGTTTAGATAACTTTAATGGCAAACAATTTTGCTCTGTCCTTATACCTCAGGATCATGTACCCTTTAGATAAACATCTACATCAACCATCTGTTAAACTTTGAATACCTTGATTATTTTAGAAAATGGTTGGCTTCTGGCTCTAAGCTGGCCACAATCAGTTACTATACTATTAGTCAGGTACCTGGAAGCCCTGGGATGTGGTGTTTCATATCTTGGATTCAAACAAGAATTGTATTAACAGGAGATACACTTCCTGCAGGTCTTGCATTGGAAGAACTGCCTGACTATACATCAGAAAGTGTCTGTCAGAGGGGCTGAGGTGAACATGCACTGGAATGCACATACTCCTGTTAAATGAACCTCCAGAATACTTAAGAGCTGAGAGAGTATTTGTCATTCACAATCTCTTCCATACAAACTTCCTTCCCATAAAACATAATTCTTGAGGATGCTTTCAGGAAAAAGACATATAAATAAATTTTCTGCAGAAAATGTGTGTGATTTTTCAGTTATACAGCACAAAATTTCAGCAGGTGGGATGAGATTTGCTGGTGTATTTCATCCCACTCCAGACAGTTGTCAAATACACCCAGGATGAATTGCTTTCTAAAGGAGCCCACTTACAGACCCTATGGAGGGAATTTAAAAGATTAGTTTAGAGTAGATGCTGAGTACGCTTCCTGAAACTATAAATGGAAACATTTCATAGATCTTGCCATTGTCTGAAAATAGCCCTGTCAGCCTGGCACATCTGGGATCCTGAATACAAAGCATTTGTTCTCTTTGGTGAAAACTTTGCCTAAAAAAGGCTGTGACATTGGGCTCTCATTTGGAAGAGGCACGGTGCTTGCAGTGTCACAAAAAGTTTCTTCCTCATCTGCTTAATAAAGTTTTCCTTTAAGTTTATCTAAACTAAGCTGAGAGACAGGAGGGGAAGGTTCAGGTCTCAGCTGTGCCTCTGAACTCCTGCCTGCCCTCTTCTGAGGTCCAACACCTTCCTGCATTATCAGCAGGATGACATTTTCCCTGGAATACAGAGGAAAAGGCAGGCACCAAGAGATTAAAGTACACTCTTGAGGATCACAAAGCTGGCTGCTGGAGATAAGGACAAGACTAAGCAATTTGCAACACCCATGTGACATTTTCTACTGTGGACTATTATTGTGAAAATAACTGTATGATTGGAGAAAGTACTTAAGCTATCAAGAATCTAATAGCAGAAGAAGGGGAAGAAGGCTGCATCAATGAATAGCTAACAAAATGCATCAATTCAACACAAATCTCCAAAAATTGGTCTGTCTATCCAAAGCAAATTCCTCATTCTGTGTAAATGCAAACAGTTTTTATTTCTTACCTCTGCCAGATTATTTTGTATTTGCAGACTTCAAAGGACCCGCAGCTTGTTGACAAAGATAGGTTAAAACAGTCTTTATAGTAATTTAGCAGTAGGACATAAATTTAATTAAACCAGCCCACTCTCCTACAGTACATGAGACCTTATTTTAAGGGGATAAATTCTACTTAGTACTTTTTACTTAGAGAATGTTTGTTATCTGTATAAGTATAGGTAATGTTATCTAACATTATCTGTAAAACTAAAGGCCAATAATCTATTATATTAATGCCAGTGTTTTCTCTGTTAGGGAAGTTTTTCTTCCATGCACAGGTGCACACCACAGCCCAAAACTAGAGTCTGTCAGAGCCATGTCTGTGTGCTCCACCTACTTATGGTCCTCCTGGAGAGACAGGATACAGGGGCATCTCTTTGCTCCTCTCCCATTTCCCTCTTCCTCCTGACAGCTGTACTGGTGGATGCCACCACCTCCATGTAACCTTGGTTTTTACTGCCCTGCTGCAGAGGGGAAATGGCATTTAATCATGAATATACATGAAGATCCCAAGAGACTAGCTGCAATCAGGACAAAGCTCTACACTGTCACGTGGCTGCAAATATTATTAGTTTGTTGCCAAGCTTTTTTAACAAACTTTTTTTTTCTTTTTGCATTGGGCTAAGCACACCCTGTTTACCACCAGGGCTTCCCCAAAATTAGAGAATACCTAGGGGGAAATGAGAGAGGGACAAAGACTATAGAAGACACAACCAGTAGAACAAACTGTGCTTCTCCAACACATAATATTCAGTAACATGCTAGAAAAGGCTTACACATCAGTTTGGATTGGGGTAGAAACTCTCTGACAGGCTGCTTTGTGCAGCTTTTGGAAGCTCCCTGGCTTTGCTCCAGCAAGCGTAGCTGAATCCTATCAATCTCAAGCACATGCTAGACGCTATCACTCATGACCATTCCTGTAGCCATGCTACCTGACTCGTTCTTCTACCCTTTTTCCAGTTCATTCACTCAGCATAACTCAGAAAAGAGAAGGTACATCCATAAAAATGGCTGGCCAGTCAGAGGAAATGTAGTGCCAAATCAAGTCACTCATAATTATTTCATAATATATTTTTGAAAATCAGATCTTACACAAGACAACAGGATTCATAAAACCCCTGTTCACATGGCACACATTCCTGAAGAGATCCGGATCTCTTGTCCAAGGTGCAAAACCGAGAATAACAGTGACAAAGGCGGGGTCTCCTCGGGCACATGCGATGTGTACGTGTATAAACTGTTCCTTCAAAAACAAGTTGGGATCCTGTATGCTTCCCAAAAATATTTAAGAATAATGCTGACCATATGCTCTTGGCTGCTGAAAACCCCACTTTGTATCTAGCTCATCAATGTATTGAAAGGATTTTTCTGCCTTGGCAGTCCTCATTTATCAGGTTTTGAGATGGGCTGGAATGCCTTTCACCACTGAATGCCACTCCTCAGCCTCCTGGGGATGAAGGCACGCTCGGTGACTGCTTTGCCCATCCTGTCACACTGGTACAGGACACGGGCAGAGTCGGTGCCAACATGCGGGAACAGACACGTCCTGCTTTGGAATCATGCCGTTTCTGGGAGCTGCCACACAAGCAAACTTGGTGACATTCCTTAAACATCACGCTCGTGACCAGGCAACCACAGCAGGTGCCGAGTTGAGAAGAAAACAGTTTTATAAAGGCTGTTGAGGCTCCTTGACACACCATGTAGGGGCAACGCTGCTTGCCCCAGGTTTAGGGGAGAGTTCACTCTTCTAATTTTAACCACACAACAGCTGGACGGGCTGCCCGGCCGCGGGGCTCTGGCTGCATCTCAGCGCGGCGGCTCTCCGCACCTGCTTCAGGCGCCTCGGTTGAGCACTGCCCGGCAGCCACAGCCCCCGGCCCGGGCGGGGGTGCCCGGGCTGATGCTCTGAGGGTTGTGGGGGCCGGGGCGATGCTCTGAGGGTCGCGGGGGCCGCGGCCACTCCCGCCCCTCACGGCGCGCCCTCAGCCCCGGGCCCGGCGGAGGCGCCTGCGCGCTGCGGCCGCTCGGTGCCGGCCCCGCTGGCGCCGCCCGCAGCTCCCGCGGCTCCTCTGCCTATTTTAGTCACAGCCGCGGCTCCGTGCCCGCTGCGGGACCGCCAGCGGTGACGAGCGGCAGCCCCGGGCTGTGGCCGTCCTGCCCGGGCGGCCGGGAAAGTTTTCCGTGGGGCAGGTGAGGGGCGGTCCTGCCGTGCGCCGGCGGCACCGCGGGTGGGGGGCGGCGGGAGCCGGCATCGGAGCGTCCCGGGGCCGGGGGTGCCGCTCCACCGGCGGCGGCAGGAGGGGTGGGCGCCGGGCCCCGCTGTGGAGCCGCCCGGCCAGCGAGGAGAACGCGCGGTCCCGTCCCTGGTGCCTCGTTGCCTTCGGTCGCTCTCCTGTGCCCTGCCCGCGGGGAGGAGGGACGGGTTGCAGCTTTCAAAGTGGCTCTTTTGGGGGGAAAGGGACCAGTTGCTCCACTCTTTTCAATTTTTAAAAATTATTTTCACGATTGTTTGGTACGAAGGGTGGGTTTGGCGTTCGCGCGTCGTGGGCTGAAGTGAAGCTGCGGAGCGCAGAGTGGGGCTGGGCGCCGGCAGCTGCGGGCGGCCCCTGGGCTCGGGGGCGCTCCCCTGGGTTCGGGCGGCCTCTTAATTCCCTTCATTAGGGTTTGTGGGTTTTCCTTGGAGAAGAATTAAGAGTGAACTTAGATTCGTTTCACAGGCAAGCAGCTGTCACCCAGCTCGGTTGGCTTTTCACCTCTACATCCGTGGGCGCTGCCGGCCGCGGGCACAGCGAGCCCCAAGGCACTCACAGCCCCGGGTCCGCTCCGTTTGGGGCTGCGGGGCTGCGCTGCCGCGGGGGAGGGTGCTCTCACTGTGTGGATGCTTTGTTGACTACGAAGAATGAACACGTTGTTAAATTTTCCCTTGATTAAAGTGACTGAAGAGAGTAACAAATTTCTGTAGTTGCTGACGCATTTAATTGAATGTGACTTGCTGCAAGGAGCATATTGAGCACACTTTCTTATACCGCTTTCCTGTTCGTACCTACTGCATTGTAAAAGAGGAAATTGGTAACTTAAACTGTAATTAACTCAGCTATGTTACCTCTAGTAGCATAGCTGAGTTTGTCTAGTAGTAGTTTGTCTTCTTAGAAGAATTATTGCCTAAAATATCTACACAGCTTCTGTGCTGTAAGTCCATAGAAAAGTAGTTTAAAGTTCTGCAGGTATAATTAAATTATTTTTTTAATGACTGTGAAGTTATTGAAACGTACTCAAAGTTATAGAAAACATACTCAAGTTATAGAAACATACTTGTATAACTGTAAAGTTATAGAAACATACTCAAGTATTTACTCAAGTATATAGAAACATACTGAAAGATTTAAGAAGCTCACTTGAATGATGTTGACCAGTAAAGCTGTGGGGTATGAATAACCTCAATAAAGTGGGTTGTGACACAAGTGGGACACTCAGCACTGTCCCACTATCAGCTTGGCTGACTGGTTCTCATAGTAGAACCAAATGCTTTACAATTTTCTGCCATGTCTGTCTTCTGTAAATGTTGTTTAGGTATCCATAAAATTCACACTGTTTTCAAAGCCATCTTGGTGTCCAAATATTTGTAGACTAAGTCTCTTGTATAAAGCTTTTCAAATGTTTGGTCTATTGTATAAAGCTGTTGTTGAGTATAGCAAAATCCTAGAGTAAGCCCACCTTGTTTATATTCTGAGAATTTGTATTTTCTGACCTAAGATCATCATGTGTTACTTTAACTTTCTATCAAGTTCATGCACAAAAACAATTAACAAGCCTTTTTTTAAACTACACTAGTTTCTGTTAGGCTCAATATTAAAGAGTCAATGGGTTTTTCTTTTTATTTTTATATCCTCTTTTTTCCCTCCTGTTTGAAACAACAAATCAGCTTGAGTTCTCAATCATCTGAATTTTCAAATTCTTGTTTGGTAAATCTAACTCCATATGATGGATATATACTGGATATTTAAAAATGCTCTTTTAATGATTTGCCTTATGCCCCATAAAGCTTTCATTTCAGTGAATGCTGTTTTAACTCAACTTTCCAAAATGTTTTGACTATGTTAGTTGTTTTTTTAATTCCTGATGTTAATACATGTCTTTGCATTGAAGATTTAAGCATGTAACTAAATAGTCTTGTGCTATATTAGTCCTTGGTAAACATAATTAAAGTTTTAAAGGCCTGAATCTGTACTTCCAAATTAATATTTGGCTTTCTGAGGTCGCATAAGGTAAAAAATAATTGCTTGCTCTTTTGTGGAACTGCAGACTTTCCCCTAATTTTTCAGTATTATTTTGCAACAGTAGGTGCTAGGATTAAAGAATTGATCTAAAAATTACAGTGATGTTGTTTTTTGACATTTTGGATATTTGTCTTTCTGGGTTTACCTGTAGACAAGCACTTTAGGTCACAGCTTGTAGCTCTGCCTGTCTGCCTTCTCTCCTGATCCCCAGAGCAATCTCCTTAGTTGAAATTCAGAGCCCGTGTCTAAGTCTGTCCTTGTGTCATTTTGCAGATAGCATCAAGCTATTTCTGTCAGCTGTTTAATACCACCATGATGGAGAAGTTCTTGTTTCTGCTGTTTCCAGTATGTCAGGGGAGCTGTGATTATTGTTTGTGAGTAGCAAGTGAAGTTCAAAAGTATTCATGTAAAGACAAAGCTTATAAAAAAGCTGGGCATGGGCAGGTTTAGGTTCCTGGGCTCTAATTTAGGCAGTCTAGTAGGTAAGCCTGACCTTTAAAAGTGTTAAATGTCCTCTTACAACTGTGGACACTTTAAATTATTTTGGAGAAACTTGGAGAAACTCCTTCCCATTATTTCAGTTTATGGCTGGTGATTTGTTGCATCAGTGTCTGGGAGAGCAAGGGGAGCAGTGTTTTGGCTGGGCTGTGAGGAGAATGAGATTGTCAGGTGCTGTATATTTAATTTGGATCATTGGTTTTGCAGTCTTCTAATGTGTGATGCTTCAGAGCTGAGCTGAAAGGGTCAGGTAGCCTCTATTCCCACAGTGGAGCAGTACAAAATTTCGCTAATAAAAAATATCAAGCATCTGGAAGGCTGCCTTGATCTGTAACCAGATGTAGCTGAAACTATTTCTTGCAGCCTCTTTTGATGTTGAGCTTAGAGATTTACACCTGGTTCTGTATCTCTGTGTGAGTTGATTGTCTCTACTTGTTCTGTTGGCATTTTAAGTGGTGCCTTTACTGGCACATGACTGGGCAGTGAAAGGCTGAATATAGGTAGAAACTCAGCTGATTGTTTTGTTTTTTTTTTTTAAGATCTAGAGATCCTGCTGTTCTAGTGTAAGGAGTTCATATTGTTTGGAAACAACAGGAGCAGCAGATGAGCTGTGTGTAAGATGAGCACAGACATAGTTATCCAGTTAGCAATTCCCTCCTGTTTATGAGCCCGTTAAAATGCCAGTCCTGCAGCCTCTCGTGGGCTCGGCCTTTGGCTCACTGTGTGAGAGGCTTTGTCAGGACACTGAAACTGCTCTAATGACTCTCTTGATGAACTCGTGTGCAAGAGCTGAAAGAAAGTAGGAGTGTGTTTGGATAGGCCTGATGTTTGCTAACAGTTAAGTGTAGAGTTTATGACAAATCCCCACATTTTAATCTTTGGATAACTAATGTAGAAATGAAAAGAGGAAAGTGATATCTTAAGAAACAAGTGAATTGTGTATTTTGGATTAGATATTTAGGATTAGTTAATTTTTTTTTCCTTGAAAATCATTTCAAACCAGATATAGATACACTGCATCTGTGCTGGTGTTTGATTCTGCAGGATGCCTCTGCACATTCTATAGCATCCCTTGGCTGTGACAGGCTCTGGGCATAGGAGATGAACTGTAAGAGAGGGTTGAGGATTTCTTTCTTACTGCTGCTTTCAGAAGGGGTCTAAAACACTGATTAATTTTGAAAACTGTCCAGCTTGCTTATGCCCTGTATACAATTTGATCACAAGAAAACAATAAAAGGAAGGGATGAAGCAACTCAAATTTATTTCACAGGCCAAGAAGCACTCTCAGTTACCAGAGATGCTTCAGAGTGCATCCAAGTCTGCCGGAAATTGAGTGTATTAACTGTGACCCAAGATTGTCTGCTGAGCAGATGAATTACATGGCAGTTAGTGATGACACACATCAGGGACGTGCCCTGTCTCTACAGAATTTAATCAAATGCAAATCCTGCTGTATTGTATTTTATGGGACTTGTTGGCTCAGTGATGAAGTGCATATAGTTCATTAATGAGACTCAAGCCCACCTCCATGTAATTCCTACTGCTGTGGCAGTGAGAGGCCATACAAGCCTTGCTGGAAGCAGGGTTCTCCTGTGTTTGGCAGTAGACATCTCTAGGAGCAGTCATGTTCCTTCAGCTGAGCCCTGCTCTGGGTTCAGAAGACCTTCTGTAGAGCTTGTAGCACTGACTGCAGCTACCCAGAGAGACCAGCTTTTAGTATTCTAAAGACAGTGTCCTGAAATCTTCCAGTTTCTGTAGTTTGTTCTTAATAGTAATTTTTTGTTTTGTATTGGGATTTGCCCACAGATACTTTTCCATTTCATTGGGGCAAAAGGTATAGGTGTTATATTTATTATTACAACGACAAAAACATCCTATGTATGTTTAGATTAGAAATAATATTTAGCTGTCTCAATTTCTCCAGTACTCCCACACACAGACAAGGGTCTTGCAGGCTTTTTCAGACTGTGTAGACTAAGTGATCTCCCTAAAAGACTGGCAGCAGATGTAGCAGCCTCTCTGTTTTGGTAGCTATGATTTAAGTGAAAGAGCACTACTGAACTATAGACCTAGCTTACCATTTTAAAGCATTTTTTATATTTTTTTCCCATGAATGCTAATGGAAAATATATCTTGGGAAGGGAGAGAATAACCCTAAAATCCAAATATGTGTCTACTGTGTTTCAGTTTAATGCATAGTGAATGTTTTTCCTCTCCTTGCAGGAGTCTCCAGGATGAATACTACAGCAATGAGCCCACTCACTGTTACTCCACTAGGTTTTGTTCCAGACTTAAAAAATTCCACCCTTGATCCTGTTAATGAGACTGCCTGTGAAAACTGGAAAGAGATTCATCATCTTGTTTTCCACGTGGCAAACATTTGCTTTGCAGTTGGGCTGGTTATTCCGACCACTTTGAACCTTCATATGATTCTCCTGCGAGGCCTGCTCACCATAGGTAGGAGAATTGCTCTGGAGACAGGAATGTGATACAGATGGCTGGGATTGACCATTATGGAGCTGGTCCCTGCAGCTTATAGTGAAATTACTGCCTCTATTAATGGCCATTGTGCTGTGATGAAGGTGGTTTTGGTCTAAGACTGGATCTGTTTTGACCTTATTATACCTTTTTTTAGAAAGATTATATTACTCTTGGCTCTTAAAACTTTCTAGAACTGCAATTTGCAATTTCAAACCTATGAAGATGTCAGCTTGAAAACAAGTGGTCATCATTTATGTCAGATGTGACTGGATGTTTAAAATCCACTTATTTCAAATCAGTTATGGCTGGTCGTTAAGACCTTTATTTTAGATTTCAAGTAAGTACTGGGAATGTGTATTGGCAGGTGCACTGATTTAGTGTCTGAGGTAGGTGAACTTTTTCTTGAGGGGCTTGCTGTGAGCCCAAGTATTCTTTTAATGTGGGTTTAAGCCTGTGCCACTTGTGGGTCACCAGCATTATTTCCATTGCTGCTTTAGAAGTGCAGCCTTTCCATGGGGAGTGTATTCTGTGTTCTGATATCAGTTGTGTTTCTTCTGCCACTGTAGGAATCTTGTGACACCAGAATCTGACTTGAGAGGAAAACCTAAATTTGGCATGCTTGAGACTGAGTGAATGTGGTTCAATTTGTAACATTGCAGTCTCACAGCTATTTCAAAGCCTCTGTACCTTGTGTGGGACAAGATCCTTGTGATCAAAGCAGGAATAGTGACTCATTGCAGTGTAAGGAGGATAAATCCCATCCAACAAGAGCATGCTCAAGTATTTTTAAGTGAGTGCTTATTGGCATTATAGTGTGGGTCAATTTTATGATAGAACTGTTTGAATTTACAACACTCTTGCATTTTCTGTTTTATAGTTATGGTAGGGTAACTTCTTAAAACACACTGCACTGGTGACCAAGGATCTGAGCATTGCAAGGCTTCTTGTCTTGGCTTTAAAAGCAAAAGGAGCTCTGCACTTGCTGGGCCTGCCATTTTGATCTGTAGGTCTTGTAGTATTTTGAGCAGATAGGGAATCAGAGTTTTGCAAGCTGGGCTGGCAGCAGGGAGCAGATTTACTCAGTGGGCAGAACAAGTAATGAGGCCTGGTTCCTGGGGACCTGTTCCCTTTGTTTGGCCCTGTCCCACCCCTGTGCTGCTCTCTGCAATATTGCTGCTCTTCAGTACATCCAGACTTCATATCCTCCTGTGCTAGCAGTCTAACTATTAAGCAGATCAAGAGTCACTATATTTTGATTTTTCTAATCCATATGTAAGTGCTGCCTCATCAGTTAAAAACCCAGACAGACTAGACAGTACTGAGTTCATTAAGTCAAGGTCATTTTCAGGGAGAAGGGGGGTTAGAACACCCATTTAGCACTGTCTCTTTTTTGTCTTTGCAGGAAGCCTAAGGGAAAATATAACTGTGATCTCTCCAGCCATCTCTGTTGGATGGTAGGCTCACAGTTATCTATGAGAGGCTCACTAATACATAATCCAATAATACAATATTTGATAAATATTGTCTTTGTAGGCTGAAAATGGAATCCCTATTCATACACGATGCCTTGTCTTTTAAAGCAAGTGTCATTCAAAGTAAGGCAACTCAAAAAAGAGTAAGCATTTGGAAATTTTGTCTTTGATGTTACACAGGAGAATTCAAGTTCCTGATGTGACCTTGTCACATAAGCAAAAAAAGTTTCTTTTAATTTTCAAAAATATCTGCATATGACTTTAGGAAGTTTTTATGCAACTCTCCCTTGCTAATTAGATGTGAATGTTAACTTCTAGGCCTTTTTTTGTCTAATTAATGCGATACAATTTTTTGTGAGCTGCCTGATTTTCCCCCATCTCTTTTCTACTTCATTTCAGTAAGAAATCATAATGGACTGCACCTTTCTGCTTGCCCCTCCTGATCTGAATTGCTGGGATTTCAATCAGTGCTGCAGTCTGTCCACCTGCCCTCAGTGCCTGTTTGCAGCATTGCAGTGATTAGCTATTGTTGCATGCCTTCATCCAGAGAGCTTAACTGTATTAAAGTTTGTAGAATAGATTGCTTTTCAGTGTAATTGCACTCAGTGGATATATTCTTGATGGTTTTCTAGGAATGTTTGTTATTTGGTGAAATCTAACTTCCTCTTTTTTTGTTAATTTTTTACAGGATGTGCATTATTCATCATTTGGGCTACACTCTATCGTTGTGCCTTGGACATAATGATCTGGAATTCTGTGTTTTTGGTTGTCAACCTTTTGCATTTCATATACCTTGTGTATAAAAGGAGACCGGTATGTATAACAGAAAAATTTCACCAGCACTCTAGGAAGATGCAAGAAAAGGGAGGTTTGCCCATTTTTGCTGGGCAAACCAATGGATTAGTCCACATTTTCAACAGAATGCTTTTGTGTTTGGTCCAAAATCACACTCTGGACACATTTTGGGAATGTGCAACAACTTGTACCAAAAAAACCCGATAAAACAAAACCTAACTGGAAATAAGCTCTTCACCAATTCAACACTGCCTGTGCAAGAAAGCAGCCAGGAAATTAGCTGGCAAGGCAGCATGAAGCTTGACTTCTGTCTTGCCTAGCAGGTAGCTTAAAACAAGCTAGACTGAAATGTTACTAGACAATTGCAGTTGTGTAGTAAATATTTCTAGTTCAAATTGCTCTTGAAGGGTTGTCTTACTACTTAAAGGGTAACTTCCTCTTTAGTTACTAAATTTAATTACTAATGCTACTTTTTCAGCCTATTCAATTGATTTATGTCACCATTGAGATGCAGCACCTGTGAAACTGCATTGTACTTCTGCTAGGTGGCCATGGCCATGCTGTCCAGCACACACACAGAATAGCAGTTCTGATAAGGAAGATAGATAAAGGAGAAGCCAGTGAGGCCAGACTCCACCTACTCTGTAGCTGTCCACTATTAAATATCCCATGCAGGAACTCTGGTTTCTAATATGGGATTAATTTATTTGCAGTCTTTTCTCTCAACCAAATTAGCATGCTGTACTTCCCTTCAAACCCCCACCAATTAAGCCTTTTTAATAAATCTTGTGGCTTCTAATCTTTTGTCAGATGGGACAGGAAATCGCCACCAAAGTCAGAAATTATTGCAAAATGGAGTGCTCAGCTGAGAGAAACCCATTTCCCTGGGAAACCTTTCATTTTACCTGTATTTTAAAAGTGAATTGTGCCATCCTTAATAGGTAATGGTCCTTGAGTTTGTACCTCTCCAACCCTTTCCAAAAATCTAAATAAAATGTTATTGGTGAGTGAAAAAGCATCCTGGGAGGATGATGTGCTGGTTTGGCCTTGAGTGAAAAAAGCAACCAAACAAAAAAATCACCCTGCAATGTGTAAATCAATACTGAATGAAGAAGGAAATACATTATTTTGTAATTACAGTTGTCTACTAAAAGCTGTGTTGGCACAGATTTGTGCATTATGGTATAGGTTTCATCCTATTGAAGAGGCAGTTATTTTCACTAAATCCTCTAAAAAATTTCTTAGCAGAATTATTTGTAGGAGTTAGGTCAAATGATAGAAGTGATTCAAGTACTCTGTGGGTGGATACAAAAAGAAGGATTTTTGTGAGAATATGAAACTCAACTGATAAACTCAGTCACCAAAGTTGGTAAAAAATTGCATCTAAGAGGGGGAGGCCTGGAGCACCTTCCTTTAACTTTGCTTTCTCTCTCTGTAGCCCTTGCCCAGTGTCAGAGTAACCACAGCAGGACTGGGGTGTTTGGCTCTCCCATAAACTCTGCCCTGCTCACACTCTGGCAGGCAACCACAGCGTGTAAAAGGAGGCTAAAGGTTAAATTGCATCTGTCTACAACAAGCTGATAAATTGAGTACATGTGTTAAAAAAGGAAGAGGCTCTACCTACAGCCGTGTTCCTCCAATATGGAACACAGGTTCACACAAAGATTACCATCAGCTGTGCTGTGACTTGAGAAACTGAAAAGCTTAGCCAAAAATTAGATCTGATAGACTAGCCAGGTAGTGCTGTTCCTTTGCATATTAAGGCTTCATTTCAATAGTCTTCTTTCCATTGAGAAATTACACTGTTTATGAACACTGCATGAAAAAATTATTTTAATTGCTGTAATACATAATATTTTCAGTAATTATTAAAAATATATGAGTATTTGCTGCAAACTATGATCAACAAGCATACTTGAAGTGATGCCTGATAGTCACGCAAGTCTTTTTATTATAAACCCCAAGGCTGTTTTAAGTGTTTTTCCTACAGGAGGACAAGGAATAGGGGAAAAAATTAAAGGAACTCTTAGGAATTAATTTTTGAATGAGATTTTCTCTCTGCAGCTATTGTATTGCCCATCTCAATCAGTTTTGGTAATTCTCACAAAAGATTTTTCCAAGGAAAGAAAGGAATGGCAGAATAATTACAAGTTAGTCATATTACAAAATGAATAATTGATACGTTTAGTTGTTAAATATTTATTTTATTAAATGGAGCATGCAAAATCACAGTGAGTTTCTTTTCTGACCAAAAGATTATTTCAGTGGTTTTGATTCCTTGGAGCTTTACAAATTTGGCTTTTTTAGTCAGAGTGGAAGCTGATTCTAATCAGTCTGGCTCGGAGTTCTGGCAGCATCCCAGAATATTTCAGCCCCTGCTGAAGAAAACATTACACCTACCCATATGGTTTGTTTGGAATATGACCCACGAGCATGACTGGAGGAGCATCAGCTGTGCTTGGGAAGGGGAATGCTCTGTTACAGGGAGCCCATCTGAAGCACAGCTCCAGCCTGCAATCTGATCGGTCTTTAAGAAAGTGCCTACACCTGCTTTCCCCTCAAAGTATTACACACTAGAGGAAGATCAGGAAACATGAACCATGTGCTAGTTAAGGGATTGGTCTAACACTCCAGAGCCAAAATTTGCCCTCATGACTCTGTGCCTGGTTTTGGGTTCAGGAGTCTTGGGAGCTACATAAATTCCTTTTTCAGATGGAAATGTATTTCCTTAAGTTGCAGTATGGAAAGGTGCAAATTACATTGGTACAGCTGTTAAAAATGTAGGAGTTCCTGGAGAGCATGATGGTAAATCAGTCATCTGGCTTTGTGGGTATATGGAACATATTTTGAAATCAAACAGCTCAGGACTTAACATAATACAGTTTCTCTTGTGTGTTTGTTTTTAATCCTTGCTTTGTCTGTGTAGATGTCCTCTGAGGGATTAAAGATTGTGGCATAAGGAACATGCAGGAAACTCAAAACCTGGGTTTCATATGAGTGTAGTTGCTTGTGGAATATTTAACTAGTAATTGATTCAGTGTGAAACCAGTGTAACTTTAGGTCAGGTGATGCACTGCATGTAGTAAGTCCATGAGCCCTGATGTCACACAGCCACAAGAGCTCGTGTCACTACAAGGCCATTCCTGATAATCTTGGAATAATGGTGGTGACTGACAGAAGTGAGTGAGGAACAGAGGAAGCAAATGTTGCTCCTTTCCTCAGAAAGGGCAAGAAGGAGAAAACAGGGACCTGCAGGATGGTCAGCCTCAACTTGATCTCTGAAAAGAAGGAATAGATAGTCCTGGAGAACATTTCTATGCACATGGAGCACCAGGAGGTAATCAGGAGTGGTCAACAAGGATTTACCAAAGGGAAGCCACACTTAACCAGCCTGATAATAGATAGATAGATAGATAGATAGATAAGAAACTGATTGATTGGTCACCTCCAGAGGGTAATGGCCAAAGGTTCAGATGGACATCAGTGACAAGTGACGTCCCGTTTGGGTCTGTATTGGGACCAGTGCTATTTATTGTCTTCATTAATGGCATAGACAAAGAGATTGAGTGCACTCTGCAGTCTACAGATGCCACCAAGTGGAGTTGTTTGACACACCTGAAGGATGGGATACCATCCAGAGGGACTTGGACAAGCTTGAGAAGTGGGCTAATGGAAATCTCATGAAATGTAACATGACCGAGTGCAAGGTGCTGCACAAGGTTGGGGCTACCCCCAATATCAACACAGGCTGAGGGATGGACAGAGAAGGACTTGGGTGTGGATGAGAGGCTGGACTTGACCTGGCAATGTGCATTCACAGCCACAGAAACCCAGTTGTATCCTGAACTGCATCAAAAGCAGCATAGCCACCAGAGTGAGGGAAGTGACTGCTCTGATGAGATCCCATCAGAGTGGGAGAGCTCTGAGGTCCCGCGCACAGAGATACAAGAGGTGCTCTGTGAGGAAAGGCTGAGAGAATTTGGGTTGTTCAGCCTGGAAAAGAGAAGGCTTTGGGATGGCCAGTTTGTGGCCTTCCTTGCTGGCAGGGAAATGACAGGAAGGATGGAGAGGGACATTTTACAAGGCCCTGTAGTGATAGGATAAGGGGGAATGGTTTCAAACTGATAGTAGGTTTAGATTAGATATTAGGAAGAAAATCTTTACTGTGTGGTGGATGAGGCACTGGAACAGGTTGCCCAGAGAAGCTGTACATGCACTGTCCCTAGAAGTGTTCAAGGTCAGGTTGAAGCTCTGATGCTGCCTGGTCTCGTGAAAGATATCCCTGCCCATTGCAGAGGGGTTGGGACCTTTAAGGTCCTTTCCAACCCAAGCCATATTTATGATAACCTTCCACGATGAAATGACTGGCCATATATGAGAATGGTGAGAATGACTGACTGGGAATGGTGAATATCCTCAGCCCTAATTTCATCAGGGTTTTCAGCCCTGTCTTGTATAAAATCCTGATAGAGAATCTGTTGAAGTGTGGCCTGGAAGAGGACACAGTGAGATGGATTGAAACCTGGCTGAATGGCAGGGTGAGTGTGGTAATCAGAGATAGGAAGTCCAGGTGGAGCTGGGTGCTACACATACATTAGCGTGTGGTGTGTAACCTCGAGCCAGTGCTGGTCCCAGTGCTGTTTGACATCTTCATTCATGGTCTGGGTGGTGGGGCGTATGTGGACCCTGATAACACAAAACTGTGAGGAGTGGCTGATAGGCCAGAGGCTTGGGAAACCATCTTGAGGGGCCTCAGCAGGCTGGAGAAATGGACCAACAGGAACCTCATGGATTTCAACAGAAAGTGTGGAGAACTGCACCAGGGGAGGAATAACCATGCATCAGCACATGCCATGGACTGACCAGCTGGAAAGCAGCTTTGTGGAAAAGGACCTGCAGGTCCTGGGGGAAGAGCTGAATATGAGTCAGAAACTTGCCTCTGTCTCTTCTTTTCTGACATTCTTCCTTGGTTGTTTTTCCTTATTCTCTCTTCTATGTATATTTTCTTTTTTTTCATTATCTGATGCTTATTGTTCTAATTTGTCTTCCTCATGGTAAATGAATGCAGGCTGTATTCCTGTATTCATGCAGCCTGAATGCAGGCTGTATTCCTGCTTTCAGGAAGGCTGTAATGTCTCATCCCCTCCCTTCATTCAAGGAAGGCTTCCAGGCTTAGGATTTCAGCCAACATCCTTTCCCTCACTGCAGCTGCCTGAGTTTGGGTGGGCTCTTAGATGTGGGATGTTCAGCTGGCAGTGGTTTTTGGGTTTTTTTGTCCTCCCTCATCACATGTGGTTTCAATATAATTGGTTTGTTTTTCAGGGCTTGCTTTTCTACTGCAAGTAAGCCAGGAAGCTCAGGGATGAGAGGGGCTCCCAGGAGGGCCTGAGGGATAGCCACAGTGATGTGTTCATGCAGTGTGAAAGACAAACTAATTTTTTTTTTTAAAGCTTAATTCTTGCCCAAGTCCTTCCTATTCACTATTGCATCAACAGACATGTCAGAGGGCTCCTTGTGTGTGATTTAATGTGGCACTTGGATGGGACAGCATTCTAAAGCACCAGTGTGCCAAACTGGCTCATTTTAGATAAGGTTTTGGTCACCCTATCACAGGCAGTGTTTGTGGATAGACATCACACATTGACCACTTCTTTCCTTGCTTAAGCATAATGAAGCCAAAGATGTCCCTCAAGCTAAATCATGTGTGCAGTCTTACTCATTTTTAACTAATGCATCTGTGTTTATTGATCTCTCTTGTTTTTCCAATCTAGATCAAGATAGAGAAGGAGCTTAGCAGCCTCTACAAGAGAATGTTTGAACCTCTCCATGTGCCTCCAGAGCTTTTCCAAAGACTAACTGGACAATTCTGCAACATTCAGACTTTGAAGACAGGTCAAGCCTATGCAGCAGAAGATAAAACATCAGTTGATGATAGGCTAAGCATCCTGCTGAAGGGGAAGTAGGTTCTATAAAAGCTTGGGGACAAGCTTTTATATGTATGCTTTGTGTCATGGCTAAATAAATTAGTAAATTATTGAGGTTGCAGTTGTTTGTAGTATGTTATGGTCTATAGTCAAATAATCTATACTTACAGTCTATTTTGTGACACCATTTTCACGTGGCAGTGATATCTCTTACTGGGAGCATATTGTGTATCCACAATGTGCTTATGTGTGCAGCTGTATGGATTTTAGTGGGAATTATATTTGTGTAATACCAAAGGCAGTGTCTCATGCAAAATGAACAAGAGATTTGTTTGAGTCTTAGATATCCTACTTGTCCATTCTCAGGTTTTAAGTTTAAAAAATACAGTGCATGAGGGAAGAAGTAGTATGTCTCCAGCAGGATTTAAAACAGCAGGCCTTTGGAATTGATTCATTGCAGTTGTACATGCAAGTAGAGAGGGGCAGGTGCACTGCCCAGAGGCAGACAGAATCCAAGTGAGAAAGGGTAAAACATGCCCATGGCCAAGCTGTAATCTTGAAACTCCTGCTAAATTCTGGCCAGTATTTTAGCCAGTTTCTGTGTACAGCAGCAGCAATGTCAGGCTTCGTTGCTTTTCTTACTCATTACCACAAAGCTGCTTACCTAAGGGAAGCCTGATTCTGGTCTGGCTGTGTAACATGACCTTTCTCATATTGAATAACAATGTTTTGTGGATACATGCCATGTTCATCAATTCTCTATTTGTCTGGCAGCCTGTTCTGCTTGGAATCAGTTAGGCAGAAAACAGGGTAGCTCTGGGAGTGATATTCCAGAAGATGAATGTATTTATTCCTGCTCCTAATGCATTACTGTTGTTAGTAGTCCTACCCAATTTTTGATTAAATTAATCAGCCTCCATGAGTTTAAAATGTTGTTTCATCCATTTTTATTTCCAGAATGAAGGTGTCTTATCGAGGGCATTTTCTGCATAATATTTACCCCTGTGCCTTTATAGATTCTCCTGAATTTCGATCAACGCAGATGAACCGGGGTGAGAAATTCCAGGTACATTTTGTTTTAAATGTCACTGGACATGAGCTAGTGAGACCATGAAAAAAATAGAGTATAAATTTGATCAACAGTGAACTGTTTGAATTGCATAACTTTGCTATCCTTCTAGTATAGCTCTTTGGAAATGGACCATGTCAAGAATAACTTTTAAATGCTGCTAAACAGTACTATAATGGTGTGTATTGAGCAGTCTGGCTTTTGCTATTTTCTCTTTTACTGTTTCCAAGTTTGTTTTGTATTAAGAGATTGTTCAGGACAAATAATTTAAGAGGCAGTTTTGATAGAAAAAGATGATACGGACAGGTTTCATCAGTGGTTCAAAAAAGAAAAGGGAAGAAGAGGTACTGTAATAATGAAAGTCTAGAAGTTCTGGCACTAGTAATTAGAAATTGGTATTTATAAAAGTGTATGAATACTTCTGTCATTTTGCAATTTGTTAAAGCAACATAAGCTGAAAATTATCTCAGTATTTTGAATAAAAATATTCATATGGGGAACAATAAGGGTATATTTCTCTAGCAGTGTAATTATGCTGGTATATTAAATATATTTTATTGTAGTTGGGGAGGTGGAATACTTTTAGCGAAGGGTGTTTCTTTCCCATAGAAATGGCTATTTTGCTACCTCTTACTTGATGTTTAGCTAGGTGTGTGTAGTAATGACCAGACTGTGACTGACTGGTGCATCCACACTGATACTGTGGCAGAGGGGAGGGAGGCAGAGCAGTGCAGACTCGAAAATCAGTGATTGGTGTCATATGTTCCAGTCAAACACTGGGCTCAGTGCCAGGGGAGAGACTTGCCCAGATGCACTCGCCCCGCAGCAGTGGGGCCTCCCACATCCCTCCTGGCACAGCCCCTTCCTCCTGGGAGCAGCTGAGTAGGAGTCGGTCCCTCCCAAGGGAAAAGGGTCATGCTTAGCTCCTGCCTGCCTTAGGAGTTAATCTGTGTGTCCTTTACTCGTGGGTTCTGCTTGTCACTGCCCTGTGAACACCAGCAGACTTGCAGGAGCACACGGATTCAGTCTTAAGGACCCCATCTGCTGGCAATGCTGGTGAATTCTTCCTCAGCCCCTGGGCTTATATTACAGTCCATGGAGTTGAAAATCCATGGATATATAACAGAATTTCATTGTTTCTAGGACTTATTTTAATGGGTTTTTAAAATTTTTAAAGGATGTAATGTTATCTTGTAAACGCAGAGAGCACCTGATTTTGATTTATTCATAGATGCCTGACTCCCCCTTGCAAAACCTGCCCCTGGCTATGAGCAGTGTGGGTTTTGGTGCGGCATTGCCCTCTGCTGGCACAGGGGGATGAACCTGCCAAGTCCATCCTCCCATGAGAGGGGGCAAAATCCCCTGTAACTGCCCAGAACTGGATTACCAATAACTGAGCAAACAGAGCCTTGGCTCAGCTGCTACTGGGTTGTACTTGTGGCATCACAGGGCTGACAGTTATGAGAGAAAATGGATTTTTTTTTTTTTAATTACTAAAAACTCTTTGATGGAGACTTTTAGGTGACACCAGTTGTTCCTGTTTGGTGACAGCGACGTAAAATAAAACTAAGCTACATATAGGCCTACTGCAAGTGCTTGTCATCACTATAGGACTGACTTCATAAATAAATTTCCTCTTACCTAAGTATTTTTAGGTTTGGGAACTCATGAGAGATTTTCCCCTGTTATTGTCCCACAAGTTTTCTGTAAAACAAACTGGATACACATATCAGTTAAAAATATAATGATAATAAATTGCTGAGAATATTTACATTTGTAAATATCACATTCATAACAAAGAGATAACAAAAAGCTTTATGGCTTTAAGAGTTATTTTAACTGGAGTCACAAATAAAATGTAATCACTTGTTTTAAAGCCTGTTTAAGCGTGCTTATCTTAAAACATTTTTAAATGTGCTAATTCTGAGCATGTATTTTTTTCCAGGTTACCATTATTGCAGATGATAACTGCAAGTTCCTGTGCTGGTCCAGGGAAAGGCTGACTTTCTTTCTGGAGTCTGAGCCATTTCTTTATGAGATCTTTAAGTACCTTATTGGCAAAGATATTACAAATAAACTTTATTCATTGAATGACCCAACCTTAAATGACAAGGTAAGCAACTTCAAGTTTTGTTTGGAAATTTTCCTCCCACATACAAATGTGGTTTTACTTCAATTTTGAATGCTCTTAAAGCACCTTATTTTAACTTGTTGCCATCAGCTGCTTAATGCACACTTTTCCCTTTTAGTGCCAAGGTGTGAGTCAGTGCAACATTTCTGTCAGAAGCAATATTTAGCAAAGTTAGCACAGTAATGTACAAGAAAAATGAGTAACTGAGATTCAGAACTGATCAGCTTGTGGAAATATTTCTGCCAAACGATTAGATGTGATGCCAGTAGCTAAAAAGGTGCTTCTCCCTGGGTATCCCTTCTCACTAACAAATTAGTGTCTTTGTAAAAAGAAGCTTCAGAGTTTTTCCCTTTAAAAAAAATTTCTTACTGGGGGCAAATAATTATGTAGTACTGATTGCTAGGAAGAACAATTTCAACATGTCTTTGAGGGTTGCAAATGCAAAAAAAAAAAAGCAAATATTATGTTGGTGTGATGCAGTTAGTGGAAGGAATAATGAAATACATATAAAATATAAATAAATATAATTAAAATATAATTTTTATATTTATAAATATATAAAACATTAGGTGGTCTGGGTGTACTCATATTCATGAATATGAATTACCTTGCTTTAGTTTCATTTTGCCTCCTTACTTATTCCTTATCATAATTTTGAAGAATTAGACAATCCAACAACTTTTCCCCCTCTTTTGACTTAACATCTGCACATTTCAACTTCACTTTGTGCTGTCTTTGTTTTTAGTTGCAAAAGGCACATAAATTTAAGATTATTATAGTTGGTTTATTATAGTAAGTTTTGAAAATGTATGTTGTAGAAATTGAGTGAGCATTTGGGAAACTTGTAGTATCTTATTATTCTTCCTAAAATAAAAATCCTGTCGCATGAGCTCTTCCTACATAACTCGGCAAGAGAATTGTTAAATAAATTCTTCATTTTCCCATTGCCATATACATTGTATATATGTACATATATATTATATTTGAAAGCTTCACTTTCACATATAAATATTATTGGTGTCTTTGATGTCTTTTAACTGTTGTCAATCTCATCAGAAAATGTTGGGGTTGACTTGTGTACGTAGGGGACTACAGAAATCAATTGAGTATTGATTTATTCCTATTCAATATGGTAGTAAGAAGGTAAAACTATCAAATAATTTTTGTTGGAAAACAGAAAAGTGTATTTTATTTATTAAAAAAGTATATTTATTTTTTTAAGTATATTTATTTTTAAAATACATTTATTTTTAAAAGTATATTCTATTTTATTAAATATATTATTAAAATATAATTTATTTTGTAAGAAAACTTGTGATTTTTTCCTGCCTAAGGAGACTTTCACTAATATTGGAAAAATTGTCATTCCTTTCTGCATGAAATAGGATACTAGCTCCTGACTTGTCAAATTCTATAATGGAGTTATCCATTATAGTTTTGTCATTGATTGCTACCTTTCACATACACCTAAAATAGCATTCTGGCTTGCAGTGATACCTCACAAGGTACAATGTATGGCTTCATATAAATGTTATAGTATAAAGGCTTCTCAGGAAGGCTACTCAAAGCAAAATGGAAGCTCCTCAGACCATTTGACAGGGAGAGGATAATGCTCACCTGATGCACTTAGTCTGCAGTAGGATCAAGAGCCAAATGGTCATCTGCTGGGAAGGAGGGACATTCACCACTTTTCTAACATACTGATATGGAAAGCCAGGAAAATAACCATGCTTCTGTTAAGGCATAAATTGCCTCTATATATAGCATGCTGTTTTGTTCAGCAAGGAGGATCAGCTTCATCATAAAGACTACATTTAATTGCAGAGCATTATATTTAAATAATGAATTACCAGATAATAAACCCCAAGCTTACTGTAAGAAAATACATGAAAATTTCAGTACAAAAGCGATTTGAGATTGAATAATTAATGTGCAGTTTCATACTTGTCAATGTTCCAGTTCCAGTATATTACTGGCATTTTCTATTGTCATTTAAATTGATTTACACTGCATAGAATCTTCTCCTATAACAATTTTCTTGTATAATCACGGCTGAGACTGGAGCATCTATCACAAGGGAAGTAGTAATTTTCCATTTTTATTTTAATTTGCTTGATATCTTTTTTTCAAGTAATCATTTTTTTCTTTTTTAGGCTTCAAAGAAGATTGACCGTCAGCCCAGCCTCTGCTCTCAGCTCTCGGTGATGCAGATGAGGAACAGCATGGCCAGCACCAGTGACAGCGAGGACGGCCTGCAGATGTTCCTTCGTGGGACTTCCTCTGCGTCCTCTCTTCGTGAGTGCTCAGGATAGTTTGTGCCAGTTTTGGATATGGCTCAGGCTGACCATTAGAGACACTGCAGAACTCCTGTTGCCCTCTGTGGGAGCACACTGCAGCTTTTTGGTGCTGCTGTATCAGCTGAATTAAGGGACTTAACTATAGGGCAGTCAGGTGCATGAGGTTTTGTGTTCTAAATGCAGATACCTCCTGTACATACTGGGAAAAGACCACAACATGTGTAGTGATAATCTTTGGCATGATATGGAATGCTTATAGTAATGGGGCAAAACTGAAGGTACAGTGCCAGTCACAGTAGTATGTCCTTTGTTCTGTCACTGGTGCTTGTAGAAACTAAAAACCCAAACAAAACATTTTCCTTCAGCATCTCAGTGTCCTGCTTTTCCTCCTGAGATAGTTTGTATTGGCAGAGTCTGGAGGAATGTGGTATACAACCAATACTTTGATGTTACCTGGAAAATCTCCAAGTATCCTTGCGGGTTCTCCTCTGCTGTGCTTTGTATGACAGGAGTAGTAGAGAACAGATGAAGTGAGAGAAGAAACCATGTCTGACCTTTTTACTTCTATTCTTTTAATTAATTTCTTTATGAAAACATTCTAAATTATTCTTTCTAGGCTTTTGCTGTCATGTGTTTTTAGATCATCTGACTCTAAACATTAACATTAGCCTGAATTCTGAAAGCAGTGTTTAAATTAAAAAGCCACAGAGGATTCTCTATTTTCTCATTTGGCATAAGCTGTTAGTTTAACAGCATTTAAAAGGATCATATAGGATTATTTCTTTTGATTTTGGAAATATTATTTTTAGTGAATTGAATTCAAATATATGAGAGAAAAACCACTGTTATTGTTATTTGTTATATGTTATTTGTTATGGTTGAAGTCTCTGCTAAGAAGAGGAAATATTTTCAAATATTTGCATCTTTCTGTTTAATTATCTGTTTTCCATTGTGTTCCTCACAGTTCTCATCCAGTAACACCTTCAGACCTGGAGGGCCTGTCTGGTTTTACTCCTTAACATTGGTGTAGTCTGCATGCCCAGATAAATGGAAGAAAAAGCCCTACTAATGCTTCACCCTACTAGAACATCAAGGGTGACACCTGGGATGTAGTTTGATGAAAATTCCAGTGTTGTTTTCTTTTTCTCCTCTGTTTGCTGCAAGGACATTCAGAGGTAGTTGAGGTAGTGAGAGACCTCTGGACATTACCAGGTCCAGCCTCATATCCAAAGCAAGATCTGCTACAGCAGGGCCATGTCCAGTGAAGATGTGAATATTTCCAAGCTGGAAGATTTTCCAGCCTCCCTGGGCAACCTGCTCCAGGGACTTACCACCCTCACAGTGAAAAAATTTCCCTTATTGCAACTCATGCTTGTTTTCCTTCTTTTTTTAGTGCATGCCTCTGAGAAGAGTCTGGCTCTCTCTTCCATTAGGTAGCCAAAGACAAGAGTCAGAAGCCCTGGGAGCCTTCTGTTCCTAAGGCAGAGCACACCCAGCTCCTGCAGACTCTCCGTCACTGCTCCAGCCTCTGGAGTTGCACTCTGCTGCTCTTGCTCCAGCATGTCCATGTCTTTCTTGTACAGGGAGGCACAAAACTGGTGCAGCACTCCAGATCCTGGCTCACAATTGCCAGCTAGAGAGAATTAATCTCTTCTGGCTATGCTCTTGCTTGTAGCGTTCAATACATGCTGCTAATGTGGCCCAATATAGGGATGGGCCTATATTCACTGCAGGGGCACTCTGCTGACTCTTGTTCCATTTTGTGTCCACCACAGTTTGTTTCTGCAAAGCTGCTTTCCAGCCAGCTGGCGCCTAGGCTGTAATGCTGTGTAGGTGTGTTATGGGTTCAGGGATTTGTCTTTCATGGATTTGTCATTTTTGTCAGTTCTTTTCTCTTTTTCCAATGGGCTGTCCAGACTCACTGCTCTACCCTTTGGCCTGTCAGCAGTTTCCCTCATTACCTGGCTCCTGTCTGTGAATTTGGCAGGAGTGCATTCCATCCCATCAACCAGGTCATTCATCTCTTCAATATTACAGGCCTTGGCTTTGGCCCCTGAGAACACTGCTGGTAACCAACCACCTGACAGCTGGATTTTGTCCTGCTGTTCACCACCCTGTGAACTTGGCAGTACAGCAGATTTTCCATTGAAGCCATAGTCCATCTATCCAGTCTGTTTCCCATTTGTCTGGAAGGACCCAGTGACAGACTGTGGAGGGCTGTGCTACCATCCATGTAAACAACATCCATTGTACTCCATTCATACACAGAGGCCATCATCTCACCACCAAAGGTGGAAGGTGGCCAGAGTGGTCAGATGCAATCAGCATCCATGATGGCTTCTGCAGTCACCTTCCCATCCCTTGCTTGGGCATGGCTTCCAGGAAGACAAGCTCCATAATCTTCCTGGGAAATGAATTTAGACTATGAGGCCTGGGTGTTCCATCTTCCCCTTCATTAAAATGGCTGTGATGTTGGCATTTCCATTTGTCTCCCCTGACTTCAATCACTTTTCCAAGATGATAGAGGGGGCCTTGCAATTGTATCAGCAATGCTTGGCACCCTTGGATGCAGCCCGTGTGGTTCCACAATCTTGTGTTCACCCTTTAGACTTGAGGTGTTCCTAATTCAGTCCAGGTTTCCTGTCAGTCAAACATCACTCTCTGTCTCTGCCTCTGGATACAGAGCCCCAACAGGCCTCAGGACAAACCTCTAAAGGAAAAAACTCAAAACAAAAAAGTTCCTGAACATCTCAGACTTTTTCGTGTTCCTGTGTCCTGTGCATCACTGAACTCTTGCCTCGCAGCTACCCTGGTCTTTCTTTTGTTGCTGATTTATTTGTAGATGCCTTTCTTGTTGCCCTTCACTAGATCCAGGTCTAGCTGAGGTTTGGCTTCCCTCATTTCATCACCACGTGCTTGGGCCATGGTTCTGTGTTTCCTCCAAGGAGCTCATACCCTCTTACACTTCGTGTGTGTCTGTTTGAGATCTGTCAGAACTTTCTGTTCATCTCTGCCAGCCTTCTACCACGCTTGCTCAGCTTTCTGTGCACCGGAACGGCCTGTCCTTGTGTTTTGCGGAAGGTGTCCTTGAAGATCAAGCATCTGTCCTTACGTCCCTTTGCAGCCTTGTCCCATGAGCTCCTGCCAAGTAAAACCCTGAGCAAGCCACAGTTCCCTGTCCTGTAAGGTTGTAATTCAGCTATTTGTCTTGCCACTCAGTATCTTAAACTCCACCAGCTCCTGCAGCCCAGATTGCCAGCAGCCTTCAGCTCCCTGATGAGTTCTCCCTTGTTCATCAGTGACAGGTCCAGCAGAGCGCCTTCCCTAGCTGACTCATCCATCACGAAGGAATTGCCTGCTACCTTCAGGGATCTCCTGGACTGCCTGCTCCCACCTTGATACCAGGGTGGCTAAAACTCCCCAGGAGCACCAAGGCCTGTGATCCAGTTGTTGAAAGAAGGCTCCCTTCTCCTTGCTCTTCTTGATCAGGCAGCCTGTAGAGATTCCTGCTGAGAAGTCTCCTGTGCTGGTCTGTTCTCTGATCTTTGCCTTTAAACCCTTGAGTGGCTTTTCACCTGTTCCACACACAGCAAAGCTCCATGAATTGAAGCCACTCCTTTGCATAGAGAGCCTTTGGGTGAACTTGCACACTCAGAAATTGTAAAACTGTGTTTGTATGATTAGTTAGAATTAAAGTGTCTCTTTCAGGCTTAACAGCAAAACTCTTACACCAGTATTTCAGCTTTGGGAGAAAGTACTTGAAATGCATGACAAGTTGAGCTGTAATTGTATAAATCTCCAAGATGCACTTGTGCTTAGCACATTCTTGATAAATACACTTTCCTCTGTTGTACTTTTCCTTGGTTTGTGTACCTTTTTTTGGTATACAGGGTGTGCTTTACCCAAGAGAAGGGGTTTATGTGTCTTTTATGTTCGGAAATTCGTCAGCCCAGCTGAGGCAGCAGCCTCCCAAGTCCAATGCTTTCCTTTACTTTTGGGGAGGCAGAGGGATTGCCCCTACAGCAGTGCAACACACACCTTGGGAAGCATTGTTATTTATTTCTTCTTTGTATTTTGATTGTGAAATTTCTGACTTCTGTAAAAGGTTTGTTCATCTCCTTGAACTGTAATGCCTCAATATCTGTTTTTGCCAAGATAGCTTGTTAGTTTTTCCTGGGTACTGTCATTTGCAATGATGGAGTTGGTGCCAAGGTGAGCTCTGCTTGAAGATTTGTATTCAGTGTGGATTGTGGCCATGTATGCCCTTTTTTTCAGATCACAGGGAAAACTGAAAAAAATATCTGCCATTTGCCTTGTCACTGGTATGTTTTCAAAAATCTTCTGCTGGGTGCTCTCAGTGCAACAGCTGGGGTATTTTTTTTGTCTGTTTTTTTAAGATTTACTATAAGGTACATGCTGAGGCTTCCAGTTCCAGTGCTGTTCCCTGGATCCTCCTTCTACAGGCATACATTTGTTGATTTAGAACAAACAAGCACAATCCAAAATCCTCAAAAGATTTTGTGAGAAACATATGGAAATGTCAATTTATTTTATTTTTATAAAATTAGAATAAAAAATGAATGAAGGGAACTTACCTGTACAGGAACTCTGTAGGAATACTGTTTTGTCATTGCTAGGTGATTGTTGTGTGGACAAAGCCTCCCACTACAAATATAACTTTGACTACTATAATCCAAATAAGTTTTCTTCTCCCAATTTCCACATTCTTGAAAAAATGAGCATTTATATTTTTGTATAATCCCATCTTTTAAAATTATGCATTTATCAGTGCTATAAATGATAAGCTTTTGACTCATTTTCTTGAGAAATTAATCCTATTTCAAAGTGTTTAGGAATAAAAGGGTTAAAATTACTAATTAGTAGGTCCCAAGCTACAATTACTAATAAAAGTATGTTTTTCATTTAATTAATTAAGAAACCAAACTAACTGTTTGCTTTTATATTAAGGAAATAACCAACAAGAGTTCTATAATGCTTACGGAGTGAGTCGTTTGCAGCATGATGTTTTCTGTTGATAACATCACATTAACTCAGCAGGCATCCTCAAAAAGGTATTAAAGTGGGGTTTGTTTATCATGTGACACTTGTGCTTGACATCCATGGTCCACCTGTATGTAATTCATTAGAAAGTGAAATAGAGGTATCTCTTTTTCCAGAATTTTAGTTAACCAAAATAGTTTATCCTGATCACAAGCCTAGTTTCACCTGAATGTCAGTCCTTTAAATAATATTTTGGTATTAGTTTCTATTTTGTAATTCTCTTGCTTGACAGCCACTCAAAAATTTATTAGAGATACAGTTCTCTTCTTCTGTGGTACTTGTTTTAGACATCTCAGATTTGCTGGTGTATGCATCTGTATTTGCTAACTTCTAAGCTGAGCAGGAATGTAAAAGGTTTTGGTTTGGTAATGCTTTTAGTGGTGTTATCAAATTATATGCTCCCTGCTTGTGGTTAAAAGCAGGATTGGATTTCACAGGAATTTTAATATATATTTTGGTTTAGGCCCTCAAGTAGGGGCAACAAAATGTAGTGAAAGGAAGATCTGACTCAGTCACTTGAACATCTGTCCAACACTGGATAATGGCATCAGTAGACAAAATTTTGTATTTGGAGCAAATAAGAGCATCTTTGAAACAAACAGGCTGAGAGAATTAGACCTTATATTGGATCCTGTTGTACAAACTTATGGCTGCTTACTTCTGTTTTCTGGAGAGATTAAGTGGCTTTAAGCAGAAGAAAACCATTTTAAAAATAACAATAAACTACACAGAAACAAAGAGCTACAAAAAAAAAAAAAAAAGAAGCTGGAACTGTAACTCAGCATTTTCAGGCGCCTTTTTACCTTTAGGTATCTCCCAGAAAAGCCAATTTTGTATCCAAATGTACCCACAGACGCTGGGTGTGGCACATTCACCAAATAATTGATCTAGTTATCCTTTGCTTAGGCCATAAAACACATCTGTCTGGGAAGAAATGTTTCATAATTTCTGTGTCTAAAAATGTGCTTGAGTAACGCTGTATTGTGGCAGTTTAAGTAATTTTTGAATCTCAAAAGAAAACATTAATACATTTTTAATATAAAGAGTTCTGAAACTCTTTATGTTAAAATTCCAATTCCAAACAGTCTCTTTGTCAATGTGACTTTAAAATGCATTAGTGTCATAACTTGCTGGTGTAGCCTGTGTCTGTATATTGTTCTCTGTGTGTATCACATACAGTGTAAATGTGATCCAGTTCAGTGTAAATGAGTCTTTGCCCATAAGTGAGCTTCCTTAACACAGCACTTTACTGTATATCTGATAAACATTTCTTAAAAATAAGAGTGTGTTACAGCTATCAGTATTTTTTTCAAGAATATTTAAATTTTTAGCTTGTATGCTAGCAGTCTGTTTGCATGGCCTTTATCTCTTGTTGTTTTCTTCTCAAATGGGATTTCAGAGATTTCCATAATCTTTTTGGTCGTCATATACTGGCTGTTTGCAACCTCATACTGTTGTGGTGTCTAAGTTTACAAGAGGGTACTGAGAAAAATACATGTCCATGTGTAGATTCGATTTCAGAATGAACAATGGAAAACAGAACTGTTCAGCTGATGACTCAAAGGAGTTCTCTGGTTTGACCCTCATACTGAAAATTTAACTGTAACAGAGGTAGTTTGCAGTGGTAACTTGCACAAAAACTCCATTTGATGTCTTAACAGGGATAGCTGTGGTGTGAGCCCTGCTCTGGCAGAGAAGTTGCTGCCTTTCTGAAAGGTGGTTTTTTTGCAGTGAAATCAGTGTCAGTTGAAAGTTATGTGGCCTTTGCCTGTAAATCTTGTTTTCTCTGTGGTTGTTTATGGGAGTATAAATCTGTATAAGTTTTACATTATCATGCTGTGTAAAACTTACGAGGATGTGTCAGAGGAGGTTTAGGTCAGCTTTTAGGATGAGGCTCTTCACCCAGGGGGTGGTTGGGTAGGCTCCCCAGGGGAGTGGTCACAGCACTGGGCTTGGAAGAGTTCAAGAGTGTCTCAGTGTCTGGACAATGCTCTCAGGCACATGGTGTGACTCTTGGAGTGTCCTGTGCAGGACCATGAGCTGGACTTGATCCCCATGAGTCCCTTCCAACTCAGCCCATTCAATGACCTTATGCTTTAAAGGCAGTTGTGGCTTTGAAGCTGTGCCCATCCAAGGTTTGCCCAGTGCACTGAGGAGCCTTCCCTGCAGCCAGGCCAGGTGCAGATGCACACACCCTTTGTACCTGGGGCAGCCTCTCGTGTTACTGCAGCTGAATGGAGATGAGTCAGTGAGTGAGTGTAAGGATGAGAAAATGGTCTCTGGGGAACAAGCAGTGGGCACCCCCTGCAGTTGGGGTTTGCACTGAACCTGGGGAGATGTTTCTACACCTGCTGTGGCTGTGGTTAGCAGCAGGCATTGCTGGTTTGTAGCAGTGTGGCTGTTCCATGTCTAGAATTTCCTGGTGCTTATGGCCAGATAACAAAGAAACCTTCACTTAGAAATCTTCTCATAAAGCAACTAGGGCAGGATCATCAGATTGTGTCCACTTTGTCACAAACAGGTCTATGTAGCAGGTGTGTGTTGTTAAATTAACTGGCAATTTCTTTGTACCTGTGGCAGGCCCAGGCCGCACATCTCCCTACCTGAGAACTTCAGCAAAGATGAAGCCCATCGAGGAGAGTGTTGAAGATGATGTCTTTGAAGCACCATCTGCTGATAAGCTCGAGCTCCAGCGGCTGCCTTAAACAGTTGTGTCCTCAGGTGGATCAGAGCTTGCACAGAGCTCCAGTGCAACAAGAGGGAGCTGAATTTGGGAGGAATCCAAAAGCTAAGCCCACCTCTCCATGTTTGAATTTACTGCAGCATATCCCAATGGTTTCTAGATGGAAATGTCATGTTTTATTTTACTTCTAAATAAAATAAAATAAATAAAAATGTGTGTGGTTTTTTTTTTTTGTTGCTTCTTTATGGTTGCTTTATTTCTACTTTGACTTTTGCCATTATAAATTTAGTATTGTGTTGCTGACTAGCTGGAAATTTCTATGTTTACCTGGTGGAGAATATCCCGTTTTATTTACCTATGTTCCTTTGAAGCCTGTATCTTAGTGTTTTCAGTGGGAGATTTTGAAACTGTTTCCAAAGCTGTGTTGCTGTTACCAACCATCATTGTTGTGTCAGTCTCATGTGAAAAACACACTCAGTCTTCTGCCTCAATTTTTTTTAAGGTATTTGCCATTAGTGTTTCCCAATCTCACTCTTCACTCCACAATTGTAGTAATGACTTCAATTTTAGTTTTTATTGACCAAAGATTTGAACTTAAGGCTGCCTTTTCAACCTTAACTTTTTCTTCTTTAGGCAACTGTATTATACTGAGCTTCATGATTTTCCTTAGCTTTATCCAAATGACACTTGATATAGGAAGTTCTGTTCAAACCCCAAATGGGGTAGCTGCAAGTTTAGTAAAGCCCAGTCTCATAAAGGGAGGCATTGGGAAGTTTTTATAGAAGGTATTTGTAGCAGTCCTGCCTGTGATATGTGTGGACATGTAGATGGTAGCTGTACTAATTAGCTTTGACAACTCTTGAAAATCACAGAGCAAATAGTAGATTTTAAATAATATAACAAAAAATAGCTACTACTTCTTTTATTGAATTGCACAAAACTGATACATAGAATAATAGATGTTTGGTCTCAACTCCCTAGCAATTAGAAGTGTCATAGTCCGGGGTTTTTTTGTTTATATAATTCCCTATTGTTTCTAAAATTTATCTTGACAGAGCTTCTTTGAATAAGCCTGCATTCAAGTTATACAACCCACTTCTTCCCTCCTTAAAACCTCATGCAATACCAAAACACACATTAAGGGATTGGAAGTTTTACTTGTGTTGTCAGCATTCCTGCTTCTGGGGATTTAAATCTAGTGTGCAAGATGACATCATTGTGTCTCGTGCTTCTGACAGTTTTGCATTATTACAAATGGCACACAGACCCGAGACATTTACAAATAGATGCAGAATATCTTTAGACCACACAGGTGCAAAAGGCAGCCCAGTGACTCCTGGTGGAGGTGACAGAACAGTCTGAGAGCATCCTTAGGTCAGTGCCTCAGGGACAGTGGCCACATCTCTGGGGCTGCCCCTTGGCTACTGGGGGAGTAAGAGGGGAAATGGGAACTATTTTACTTTTGAGGAGATACAAAGAGTAATGTCCTTGTCCTCATGTCATTTTCCCAAATTTCTGCTGAGGTTCAAACTCCTTTTAAAGAGGAAAACTAAGCTGGTGGAATTGAACTCATACAGTCTAGCAATAAGAAGAGGATGCAGAGTGCCTAAAGTAAAAATAGCAGTTCCTGTATCTCCTTCTCCAGCTGAACAATTTCTTGTGTTTAGTTACCAAATCAATCAATATGCAATGCCTGGAGAGACTGCATCTCCTGAATGATCATAGAATTTGTCTTAATAAGGGAGGGCAGAGAGGGCCTGAGCTCTGTGCACCCCTGGCTCAGGCTGTGAACCCTTGTCTGGTGCCTGGGAGCACAAACCAAGTTATCACCAAAGCTAAGGATGCTACAGCAGTAACACTGCAAATAATGATAAATAACAATGTCAGTTTACCAAAAGTAATACATTTTATTACCTGAAAATTCTTAACTGAAAACTTTTAAATTACTGATAAATGGGTAAAATGAATAGGAAACAAGATTACTTGATAAATACAACTTGCAGAGACCATCTGCTTCTGTCCCTCTGTTTCAAATAGAGTTGTTCTCAGACAACAGACGTTAAGACAGACTCTGAACAGATTTTCCATATTGAATGAGGTACCCCTTTTCATTGCTGTTGCAGAAGGTAAGAAAGAGCATCGTGTAATCATTTGGAGTTAAAGGAGAGCTTGTGTAGAGGGGTAGAAGATGTACTGTAAAGACAGGGTTCATTCATTTCAAAGTAAAACTAATTTCAATTAGTAAATCAAACATAAAACAACATGTATTTTTAAATCAGAACACCCTGTTCTGTTGGTCTTAACTGTAACTAAGTACAGTGAACTATATGTATGTGAACTATAGTAGCAGACTGTTGGCTTTGCTAACCATAATACCTGTGGGGTAAAAATGAAATGTACTTCACCAATTTTGGGGTTTTTTTTAATTTCTTTTTAGAATTCTGTGATTTCAGTGAATTTGTATATATAAAAATGCATCTTGAGTACCACATGTGTCAGGGAGACTGAACTAAAAGATACCAATTATCTCTATCAAGAGCTGTATTAGAGATACAGTTAAGGCTCTGTCCTATTCTCATAGCAAAGCACCATTTGTCTCAGTCTTCGATTTTGTGGAATGAACTTCATGTGGAGCTGATTGAGCTATAACTCTCATGCTCTCAGGTGGGAGCCTGTGTGCTCCTACCCCAGGAGGTAAATCTGTATTGGAGGAACTGGTCAAAGCTGGAAAAAAAATTAATTTGAGCATTTAGAGAGGATTCAGAAAATGAGCTGTAGCCCAGCACTTGGTAAGTCACAGGTGTAGTGGCAGAGCTGGTGAACCTCTGCGCCTTAATTAAAGAAACATGGTAGCCATGATCCACATGATGCTTCTACGGGCTGAAAAACACTCTGGTTCTAGTCCATAATATGAATGTATTTTAGATAACCCTTGTTTTGAATCAGTCATTTTTTAAACAAGCCAAATGTATTTAAATTCAAAAAATATGTGTTAACTAGTATGCAAATACTAATTTTCTTTTTCCTATACTATTTCCCTTTAAGAAATGAGGACAAAAGAATTATAATCTCCTTACGGAAAATAGGCTACTTTACTTGATACATGCATTAGTAAGCAAAACAAAGATCTATCAAAAGAAGTTATTTGTTTTTTTAAAAATAGCAATACTGATACAATTAAAAGGCAAGGGCTTCATTCTTCAGCAAATTTTTGGCTCTAGGTAGAGCCTAATTGCAAAAGTACAGACTTGGAAAGTATCTCTGCAGATGGAAGGTAGCAATTTTTAGAGCAACATTGTGCATGACAGGCTTTCACATACACATTCACAAATCGTTTGGATGGAGTTTTGGGAAGTCAGTTTGTAAAGACCTTTAATTTTAACCTTATTACTGGAATTACAGCAACAGTTACTTTAATTATTTTCTCAGAAATGTTGCAGTAAGTGCTTCTGAGTAAAATGCTGGCTTTGCATCTCTGATGCCATGTTGGTCACAGCTGCTCCTGCTCAAAGGGGAATGGGTTTTCAGTACTTAAGGGATTAATAAGGGAAGACAACCATCCTAGTTAATTAGCCCTGACATGTAAACTTCCTGAGAGCATGCTGATGATAATATGAAAGTCATTAGAGGGTGCAGAGATGCAATACAAAGCAAAAGTTGTGGGATCGCTCAGTATTGATTGCAATATGGTCTCTGCACTGCTTTTTCAGTAAGGAGAGAGAGCAATATGGAGGGGCTCAACAACACTGCAAAAGTTGATGGGCTCTTTTTGGGCCATTTAACAAGACAAAATGCTTTTCAGTTGATAAAGTTGTTATGACTACAGGTAGAACAAAGTATTTTCAATGAGCTCAAATATTAGCTGGATTTTAGTTCACAATAATATTTACTTAGCATTTAATGCACATAAGTTCCAAACCCAAGTTACAGTGGTGCCATGTCATGCCTGTGTGTTTGCTAAATACCTCTAGAAGCCTTGAGAGCTTTTTTTTTCCCCCAGACAACTCTTTAAGACCCCTAAGTCAGAGCTGAAGTAGATATCAGTACCCCTTTGCACAGGGATGAGTGCAAGCATTACCAAAACCTCCAGTATTACACCTACTGTAGCTGAATACTGCGCAGTCACTGCAATTTACCGTGCTTGAATTACTCCTTAGCTTTCTCCTGAGGGATTAATATCTGTTACAGCCACATCCTGATTTCCTGTGCAAAGTGCTTTTGGGATAACAACTCCCTGTCATCCTTCATAGCAAAGAACAGATCAAAGGCAGTGCCTCTTGACATGCATCCACTTGTGCGCTATTCCATCAACACTCTTGTGTTCGCTGTCACTCAGTGCTCCATCCTGTTCCAGAAAACTAAGGAACTTAATAATAGTATAGACATTGTCTGCCAAAATACTGTGAAGAAATCTGAATCTTCTAAGCTTTAAAATGCCTGTTCTTCTGCAGTTTTTTTTTTCCAAATAATTTCCCTGATCACACCACACTCTGGAGTTTTACCTCGTAATTTTTTTTTTATCTTTCAGTGTACTTGGGCTTCTCTCCAAATCTTTATGAAAACCTTTTTCTATAAAAACATTTTGTGGCCAAAAATGTCCAGAGTTTCATGACTCACGTGTGCAAGTGCTTTGTTAGGCTTTCAGGGACACTTTATGAGGACTACAATTTAGAAAACCAAACAGCCATCTATGTTTTTCTCTGTGTTTCCTCATTGTTTAATTTTTCAAAAGCTGCCGTAGGTCCACAAAGAGACAAGAGAGGAAGGAATCCTTTTGAAAAGGCTGCAAATTTCACCTTCCAGTCAAGTCCACAACCTGGTTCATGAGGCTACTTCTCCATGCAGGTGTGCTCAGGAAAGCTGGCAGTGGCGCTGTTCCTTGCCTGGGTTGCTGAATTAAGTCTTAGAAAGGGCAGGTAACACCCACTGCTGGCTAAACTGGACTTGTCCTGACCTCTAGGGCTTTGGGATGAGTGTGGGGCATGAGGCATGCAGTCACTTTCAGGGGAGAGAGAAAGAAACCTGCTCAGAGACAGGACTTCAGAAGCATCTTTTTAAGTGTAAGTAAATGTTAAGGTCACAGCATTACTGCTTTGTGGACATTTCCCCATCACACCTCCACCATCTCCCTTTCCTGCAGCACATCACTGGCCTGAGCCAAAGCGCTGTCAGGACTGAGCTCTGAGGTGCACTGGGGCAACAGGCTTGTATCTCAGCAGTGTGGTTGTACTAAAATCAGTGGCAACTGGGAAATCCAGGTGGAGATGGCTGGCTCATTTGGCTGGGTGTGAGAAAAGAGGAGTGAGAGCAGGATAAAATCAGCATACAGGTGAGTAAGAGACAATCTCTGCTTTCTTGGAGCTGAGTGAGATTGTTCTCTGCGGTTGGGAGAATCCACTGAGATGCATTTCTGGGATGTGCTTAAGCCACTGCAGTGGTGCATGTGGTTGTCACCTGCCATCTGAGGAGAGGTAAGTGGTCTTGAGTGCAGGGCAAAGAGTCTGCAGGCTCCCTGCACCTTATATCTCCACAGGGGTTTGTTCTTCTGAGAATTAAGGCAGGTTTAGCCTTATGTTCCAGCTGGTATTTCATCTCTGTAAGCATATGGAGGAATGACACATTTTTGTCCAAAATACAATGGTGCTTGTGGTGAGGATGCAAAACTGGAATTGCTCTTCTGGAAATCCCATAGAGAAATGATGCTCATACAAGCATTGTGGGGATTACTTGGCTCCCTCTGTCTTTCCTGCTGCCTTCCTTATTTCCTTCTTTGAACACATCTGGCAGTAGAGACAGTTATCAAAGGAAACTTCATTATGTTCATTTGCAGCTTTTATGCGCTCACCACGAAACTATACAATTAGCAACAGGAAAAAAAATACTCATACTGACATAAATTATCATTTTATTTGGAGGAATAAGTGCCTAACAGATTACTGCTTCTTTGATTTTGAGTGTATTGAACAGAAAATGGTTTTTTATGTGCACGGGGTATGCTGTAAAACATCCTACAGACGTGAAAGTTTAAATACAAATCCTTACTTAAATGTCAAAGGGGAAATCATAGCACTTATATAGAAAACAAAAGTAGAGTTTGTTAAAAAGTTGTGGGTTTATTTTGGGAGAAAAAAGACTCCTCTCCTGGTATGTCTTGGACATCCTTTAATTGTTTAAACCTACTACTACAAGCTGAAGAGGGTGGTGTTGTGCTGTGTGGAGTTGGAATTTCTGTTTCCCCCAATTCTGTGATGGTTCTGCGCCAACTCCTCCCTCCTTCCCAGGTATTGTCAGTTACCCCAACTCCACCCTGGTTGTCTTGGTGACCAAATGCATCCTCCCCCAACCCCTCCTGGTGCCCTGCCACTCACTCTCCACTCCCTCCTTTATTTCTAGAAACTTCCAGCCGGAGAGCTGAATGATTGGCTCAGGGACCAGGGCCCCTCCTTTGAATTGGTGTTTTCCTCATGCCAGTCCCCTGGATCCCCCTCCCCACAGTGTCCCCATTGGTCCAGAGACTGACTCCTCCCTTGTACCCTCACCCTTTAAAACCTGCTGTAATCTCGCCCTTCTCGTCTTCTTCTGCTGGGTTCCCTGGCATTGGTTAGAGCTGGGATTCACCGCAGTTGGGGTTCGCCCTCTTATTCCGCTGGTTGCAGCTCTTGGTCAGCCTCGTCCTGCACCAGGACATGTCCCCAGCTGTAACGCTGGGGATGGCCTGAGGTGCTTGTAAGGAATGAAATCCTGGAGATGAGAGCTCTTTTTCAGAGTTGCTGTTAATGAAGTTGATAAGGTCTTGATTTGAAGTGTTGGTCTGTTGTTGGACATTGAATGTTAGAGTTCTAGGACTTGCCTTTAGTTGCTGTTGATAAATGTTGCTATTTTACCAACAGCAGTGTATTTGTATCTCTCCTCATCATACTCTGTATTTGTACCCTGTGTTAGTCTGTTGTTGAACCTGGAAGATTAGAATTCTAAGACTTGCCTTTTGTTTCTGCTGTTAGATGTTACTATTTTACCTTGTATTTGTATCTGTCCCGGTCATACTCTGTATTTGTTCCCCTTTCTATCTTTGTATCCATTCCCGTGGGAACCACTTCCCTGCTCCCAGGAGGCCTTGCACCCGGACTGAATTCAAATGAGAGGCTGTGGGAACTATATGAACCCTCTCAAAACAACAAACCAGCACATAAACTTTGACTTTAACCCACCAGAACCACACTCAGTCACCCACTCCTGACCAGAGCCAGATCCTGTCCTGGGATAGTACCCGGCTTGGATAGTACCCAGCTTAGAGGATACCCCTGGACTACGAGCCAATATTGCCTTCATAAGGACTCTGGTGAGGATAGAAGCCCCAGCTGTGCCGAAAGACAAAGCTGCACTCCTCATCCTCAGCGTTGTCCAGTGGGAGCAGTGCCGGTGTGCCGACCCCTCGGGTTCCCCACGCAGAGCTGTCTTTGATAAAGGCCTTTCTGAAGGAGCTGCTCTCCTGTTTATCACAGTGCTGGCCTGAAGCCCCGCTATCGGGTTAAGTGCTGCTGTGCTGGCCGTCCAGCCTGAGCCCTGCAGGGTGGGACAAGTGAAAGGCCAAGGAAGTACACTTCTAATGTGTGATTCCTGGAGAAATTGAGGTTCTTAACACTGTAGCAAATGTTTGCTCCTTTTGCTGCCTTTTCCTAGAAAAGGCAATCTGAAATTTTGCAGGTGAAGAAACAACAGGCAAATAAAAGCCCCTAAAATAATCTGTGATAGCAAATCAGTAACAAAATGAGTGGTGTTTGTTTTTATGTTTTGTTTTAGTGGGCTGGGAAATGTTTTCTTTGTAGAACAATCAAAGCTTTGGGTTCAGCAATTTAGTTTGTATCCTAAATGACACATGAACACACAGGTAGTGTCTCTCTGTGGGTTATTGCCACAAAATTTTTCTGTGACATTCATTTAAATCAGGCAGCTGGAGCTAATCCAACTTTGTTAGAGTGGAGTTTGTCCACAAGTTGTTCCCATTGCATTCAGCTCAAACCAGCTTCTTTTTACATTGACTATCTTAATGGATGGAGCCTGCTTTTAAATTGTACCTCCGTTCATCACAAGCCTCTCAGAAAACTAATAGCTTTCTAAAGTTGCCTTAAAAATGGAAGGAGCACAGAGAGCTGGATTGCTACCTTTTCTCTGCTCAGCTACCTCACCAGGGTCGGGGAAGGTGAGGTTGGGAGGCTGTATTGTGGCCAAGCCTGTCCCTGAACGGCCTCTGGAGTGCACTCAGCCAGCACAAGGGCTTCTTCAGCCCAGCCCGGCGGCACCAATGCAGATGAGCTCTGGTTGACTCTCAGTCAGGGTAATAGAAATGAGCTGTGTGCCAGAGCACCCTGCAATTTGTGCTGTTTTGCTTATCAGAGGAGAAATCTTAAGAATTGCTCATTTTGGAAGACAAGAATGCAGACAAACAGCAGCCTCTGCTGGGGAGAAACTTCCTGTGCTTTTTGCAAGTGCTGTCAGTATCAGTGGGGAAGCCAGAAGGAAAAAAAAAACCCAAAACCAACTTAATTGGAAAGACATGGATTTGGCAGAGGCTGTGGTAGTGTATGCAAGCTTCAGGCTTGGGGATGAGCCAGATGAGCTAAGAGTGTGTCTTTTGGTGCCAAAGTAAGCAAAAGAGGCAACACTGCTCTAGGCTGGGGTGCTTAAGTTGTGATCACAAACCTTTGGGGGAAACTACTGAGGTGAACAGAATTGTGCTGATAGGTGGCAGATCTGTGAGCTGCCCCTGCACAGCTTTCCCAGACAGATGTTCCTGTTCTGATTCTTGTCTTCCTCTTGGAGATGCTTTCTCTGCCTCTCTGAGATAGGTGCAGCAGAGCCTGCTGAGGAAAGACAGGGAGAAAAAATCAATTGTGCACTAGCAAAATCATGTCATGGAAAGAATGATCACTCTGGTGTTTGTGTCTTGAGGCAGCTGGTCTGAGTTCTGCTCTTGTCCAGCACCATATTTATCATGCTATACAGTGCATTGAGAAGCACTAAAAAGTGCTGACTGCTGAAATCCCAATAGAGTAAATCTGACTGAAAGGGGGATGCTGTATATAAATATTATGGGAAATATTTTAATGGCTCCTGCAGTGAGGAAAAAATGATTCTTCTTTTCCAAAGGGAGAAATGTTTGGGGAGAATTTCCACAGTCATCTGGCATTCCAAGCACTTCAGTTTGGAAAATCAAAGCTTCTTATATGCTTTCTTACTCTCCTTTTGTTCTGCTTACCAGCTCTGTTGACTGAATGATATGTACATCAGCTGTAATGCATTAATTCCCAAGCCCAGCTCTGGGCTTTACTGTGAAAAGAAAATGATAACATCTACTGAGCTGTTATTAGAGAATTTTGGCATCTGCAGTATGGCTCTTGTAGAGTGAGTGCTACCCTCATGGCCAGGTAAACGGGATATTTCTCATCAAAACCTGCCTCATTAGGATTTGTACACTGTGAATTACAGCAGGGAGGCAGGAGATTCTTTTTTGCAGCTGCTGCTGTGGCAGTCTAAGGCATTCAATATTCCAGCTAGCTCTGCTCTTCCCTGATAGCTCCTACCCCTTCAGAATGGGACAGGGAAAGATAAAACCCCTTCTGCTGGTCTTGTCTGGCCCAACCCAGGGCTCCCCTCTTGTAAGGTCACAGAGGTGGGTGTTCAGTGCTCACCTATGCCTGACCTGTTTAAAACCTGTTTAGGTTTAGTGGTTTGGGGTCTTTTCCCTCTCCTTTGGACCTGGAGAACAACTGTATGTTAATCCCTTTGAGCCAGCCTTCTGTGTAAAAGGAAATTGCTGAAAGAGAGACATTTTATGCTTTCAGCCCACCCCCACAGCTGTGGTTTTTGCATTTATTGCTTGTACCAGAAGCTGTCAACTTATGGTGTGTGGTACCTTCAAGCAGAGAAGCAGCTCCAGCTGGATCCTTGGCACTGATGCCAGAACAGAGCAAATTCCCCCAGTTTTTGTTTTATGTTGTTTTGATGTCTATCTTTTCAAACAAACAATAGTCACAGGGCAATTACACTTTTTCTCTAAGGCCGGGGAGATCTTACCTGTACATTTCATATTAGAGCTAGTACTTGACATGTACAGAGCTGTCTAACCAACAACAGCAAAATTACACATTGGATTAAAAATAAAGATACAAACAAGGCAGCTGAGCAGACCTGAAATTTCACAAGGCAAGTACCTTGCTATGTAATCTGGAGAAATAAAGCGATGCACAATAGAGAGACTTGTTTTATTAACTGTTTTCCTGAGAACTTCAGTAAAGCAAGTGATGACCAGAGAATGAAGTGCAGGAGCAGGGATTTCCAGACCTATGGTCTCCTCACCATGTCACTGCAGGAGTGGCTCACCAAACCCACTTTTTCAGAAAGGATTGGCACGTTCTGGAAGCTGCTGAAGCTGCACTTAAAACATTTCAATCCTTTTCAGGGAAGCAGGGGCTTGTCCTCGCTGCTGACCTGTGACCTGGCTGCCAAGGCCTTGCTGAGAGCCACTGAATAGCAGACAGAGATGAGATGGAGTAATTACAGTGCATGAATGGGGAAAATAAAGATGGACCCCTTTCTTCTTTTATCTCAAACAGAGGAGCTAATTTAGGGAACCTTTCCAACAAAGGCTCACAGTGACCCAAATCGTTCCCCCTTTGACTCGCTGGGGACAAAGCCAGGCTCAGAAGCAATGGGTTAGATGGACACTTTGGAGGCACGGGGCGATGAGTGTGGCTGGACCCTGGCACGGGCCTGGGAAGCTCAGCTGGGGCTCAGGGTGACCCCAGGAGCCCCTGTGGCTCCTGGGACCTGCCAGAGTCTCTCTGCAGCGAGAGGAAACCAATTGAGAGAGACTCTTGACCTTCTTTATTCTTCTACCAGCCTTTTCTTCTTGTATCCTGTCACTTCACTGAGGCTTTGTGCTGGTAGTGTTCCAGGAAATGGATGATTTTGTTTTGATTTTGAGTGAGTATAGCATGTCCCTGTGTGACTCATGAGGGTGACAAGGCTTTTCTGGTAACTGCTTGTAGCTCTTAGCTGCAAGCTAATAAATACCTTGTGCTACTGAGGGCCTCAGGATCTGCACTGATTGGTGCTTTTCCTTCCATTGCCTTCCCTGCTCCTGTGGTGTCTGTGTCTTGCTGCAGTGCTTCAAATCCATGTAAAAAGAGGCAGGTGGGCTGTTTTCACTGAAAAAAAATTCACCTGAAAATCAGCCCTAATCCCTGCTGTGGAAAACACTGTCAGTGCTGTTGATTTGAAAAACTTCTTGTTTGTAGAGAAAAATACCTGTTTTAAACCTCAGAAATAGATCAGCATATTGTCATTCCCAGTCCCAAAAACTGCTTGCCAGAGTGCTTAGAAAATGTTCATCCTGCAGAAAAATTGTGAAGAACCCTAGGCCTACCTTTGCCACTTTGTCAAGCTGAAGGGCAGGCAATCATGAGCAGACAAAAGAAGGGAGGTTTTACACCACTACCTGTAGAGATGATGCTGTCTGGTCAAACAGCTAGAACTTCTGTCCCTCCCTTGCAGTTTCTGGGAAGCTATGTGAGGTTTCTAGGAAGAAGATTTTACCTTCCCATTTGTGGTTCATGGCCTTCATCCAGCAGGACTGTGGTGACTCTTGAGCAGAGCACAGCCCCCAGAGGATGCTCTGCAGAGGTGGCTGTTTCTCACCAGTGCTGGCTCAAGGTGAAATACTCTCAGCCTCTCCTGCTTTGGGCAGTGTGCTGACCCAGCTAGACACCAGATGCCCACCAAAGCTGCTCTGTTACCCCTTCTTCAGCTGGACAGAGGAGGGAAAATGTAATAAAATATTCATTCAGGTTGAGATAAGGACAGGGAGAGATCAACCTCCAGTCACTGTGATGGGCAAAACAGACTTGATTTGGGGAAATTAGCATAATTTATTTCCAATCAAATCATAGTATGGTAATGAGAAACAAAATCTAAAACCAACTTCCCCACTTTTTCCCCCCACCCGTTCTTTCTGGGCTTGGTTTTATTCCCAAAACCTCTCTCTTTCCTGCCAGCAGTGCAGGGGAATGGACATTGTGGATTGCGGTAGCTCATCACAGATAGGATGTCTCTGCTTCTCCTTTCTCCTCAGGGAGAGGACTCCCCACACTCTTCCCCTGCTCCAGAGTGGTGTCCCTCTCATGGAAGACATTCCTTCATAAACTTCTCCAATGAAGTTAGTCCTTCCCATGGGCTGCAGTTGTTCATGAACTGCTCCAGTGTGGGTGCCTTCCATGAGGTGCAGCCCTTCAGGGACAGAATGGTTCAGTGTGGGTCCATCATGGGGCCACAGGCCCTGCCAGAAATCTGCTCCAGTGTGGGATTCTCATGGGGTCACAGCATCCTCTGGGCATCCACCTGCCACCCCATGGACCTCCATGGGCTGGAGGGGCACAGCTGCCCCTGCCCCCACACCCCAAACCTTGCAGCAAACCCAAGATGGGCAGGGGAACAAGGCTGTAGCTTTTAGCATTCAGGTCAGTTCAGGGCCATCACTTCTTCATGAGTCATCAGGAGAAACAGCCCCAATCCCTGGTCTGAAAATGGAGCGTTACTGAAACAGATGGAAGGGCACCTGAGCCTATTGCTGCTCTTTGAAGCCCCCTGATTCACTGTCCCCAAACTCCAGGAGCTGCCACTAATCCTATTTTTCCAGATTCTTTGGTCAGAGTGGCTAGCAAACCTTGCCCTCTTTTTCCCCTTTCTTTTATTTTCTTTCTTTTTTTTTTTTTTTTAATCACCTGGTGCTGAAACCATATGTCTGTTGCTGCAGTTCTTTAGCTTTAATTCCCCCTGGCTTTTGCTGACAGACGAACAGATCTTAGGGCTCAGGGACTGCTGGTGTGGGGCTTGTGCCTGTCCCCATCACCCTCCCACCGCAGCAGCCGAGCAGAGGGGCTCTGTGGGGGTAGCCTCTGCTCCTCTCTGCACAGCTTTGTGCAAGACAGCTGCTTTTCAGAAACTCTCAGGCTTGAAACTCCAGAGAAGTTACGGTTCAGCAGGCTTGACTGTGACTTTTTGTCACAGCTGTCAGGGTGGGTCAAGGAGAGATGAAAGAAACAGGGGCTGAATGGAAAGGAACTTGCTGGGCTTCAAGCCCCCACCCTTGCTGTGCTGCCTTGGGGGAGAAACGGCATTGCTGCTTTCTTTCATGGGCAACTCCCAAAATACTTCCAAATTCCACTTATTATACATCATTCTAGTAACTTTCAGCCAGTATTTCCCAAAATGTCTACTTAGTCTGATTGCCTCAAATATTTTGGGTGCTCCCACTGAAGTGGATTTGGTTGTTGTGTTTTATTATTATTTTGTTTGATTTGGTTTTGGTGGAGCAGTTTTAGCTAATTGCTTTAAAGAATCCAGCGCATGATAATCCAGCACATTTCTAAAAGGGAAAGAAGACAAAAGAACCAGTTCTCTAGGACACTAAAGACCAACACTGGCAGCTCAATAAGGCTGATTTTAAAGCCAGAGCTGATATGCTATCCCAGCATAGCCTTACTTCATTATGAATGAGGCAAGTTGCAGGTTTCTTAAAATAATGATAAAGGAGGAGGCAATTCTACACTAAATAAATAAATAAATATATATATATATACTGGGTCTTGTCTATAATTTTAAAAACTAAAGAAAGAGGGTTGAATTTCCTTATTGGTGCACACAGGACTTTTCACTACAGTGGACAAAGAGCTGGAAGTTGAAGCCAGTGGAACTGGAAAATGAGGCACTACTTATTAGCAGCAGGTGATTAAAACAAGCTGTCATGGAGCAGACCATCTCTTTTTTTTCTCAAAAGCATTCAGGCCTGACCTGAAGCCCTATTAGAAAATATGCTTAAAGCACCCAAGCAAACATGGCTCCAGCTAAAGCTGAGTGCTAAAATTCAATGCCCTGTAGCTGCCTTAAATTTAATAGCCTGCGATGTCCAGCAGGTCAAACTAGATAAACAACGGCTACTTCCTGGCCTGGAATCCTGGATGATTTGGAAGTAAATGGGTTGTAAGCATCTAAACCTAAGCTAAGCATCTAAACCTAAGCTCAGGGCTTGTCATTCTTTCTGCCTAGTTTGCCTTCTCCTGGCTGGAGAACATTAGAAACACCACCAGTCCATCTTTGTTGGTTTATGAATTGTTTGGCTGCTCCAGCCCTGAATATCTGGGCTAAGAGCTGTGCAGTAAGTGATGCCCAGGGCCAAATATTGAACAGTGAGCAAACAAAAATCGACCATCTGCATGTTAACTGAGCACCAGCAGCCTGAAAAGGTGCCTGGGGCTCGATGGCACCTACTCAGCAATCATCCAGTGGCCAATGACTGCAAAAATAATAACTGGTGCAGAGCAACATGCTCTTGAGGGGACTGCTCATCCCAGAGGTCAGCACCATTGCAGGCAGCAGACAATACTGGAAACAGCAGAGCACACTGCCAAAATTGTGTTTACATTAATTAATTGGGACATCACCTGAATTACACTGATATCAGGAGAATTCATGTCACATATTCATCCACAGAATGAATTCCCTCCTGTCCACCAAAGAGTGTCCTCCTGTGCAAGTATACAGGAGGTGTGAGGGCTAATTGTGTAAACAACTTGGAAATTACTTGCATCTGGGGTATTTTTGTTATTGGAGAAAAGTTGACTGGTGTTGAGGGAAGGAGATAGGTATGCTGAATCTACCATAAATTAGGAGTAGTTTAGAAATGAATAGCTTGTGTAAATGTAATGGCTTGTGGGAGCTCTTGCTTCCAACAGATTGCAAGAAAAATGCAATTCTTTCAAAAATGGCCACATTTGTTTTGGCACTTAGGATTACAGAAAGGCTGGAAGATAGCTTGGAAGCATGCATCCCAGGACCCACTGAGCAGGGAAGAAAATAAACAAACTACTTTTATTGTTATTTCAAAAGGCTTCTGTGATTTTGATGTCACTCTATTGATTAAATTAGAAGTTTCAACCCAAAGATTTTTTTCTTGTTGGCACAGAGCAATGTTGTTGTAATGCTGTGTGGCAGTGATCACTTCTCTGCAGGGTTAGGAAGGGAGGCCTTGCCTTGCAGCAGTGGGTTTAGGTGCTGCTGATGATTTGCCTTTGCCTAATGCACATGACAAGGCTTCCTGTCTATAACATGAAGAGAATAGCTCTAAACTGTCCTGGGAAAGGATAAAGATGCTGACTTTTAGTGGCTCTGGGAAGGAGGGCTGCTCATTTGGGAGATGAGGTGGGGAGAACTAGGTGCTGCCCTTCTTGCAGGTGCTTTGGTCTCAGTCAGCATTAGACACAGCTGGAGAGGAGGTTTCTTCATTTCACTTGTTCCAAGGGTTTCCCACATCTGTGCATGGCCAGAGCTGCTCAGTGCTCCCCGAGGTGGCTCCCTCCTGCCTGTGTCACCTTGCAGGGTGTTCCAGAGTTAGGTGGTGGCACACCCAAGGTGTCCCCTCCCATTCCCTGAGACACTGGGGTGAGGCTGGCCAGGAGCTCATGTAAGCACCTGGTGTGAACTGTGCTCTTCACAGAGCCCTCACCAGATGTTTCACAGGAAGCCTCACTGATCCTCAGGACTGACACCAGCAGTGGGACATGTGTGGGATGTTGGCCAAGGGGAATGCAAGTCACCTCTTCCACACTTCAGGAGAGTGATGAAACAACTTGGCTACAGGTTGGGAGTGAGGTGGGAACACGACTGGATGTGACTGGACATGTGATTGGGACACATCTTCATAGCTCACTCTTTTTTGTCAACATGTATAGAGGTAAGGGGAAGTAAATGGAAGTTTTCTGTGACTAGAAGAGTAGTAGATAGTCACCCTTTCATGCAGGTGTTTGTGCAATTAGAAAAAAAAATTCCTCCTTGTATTAGAAGAGGTTGTTAAATTTTGCCATTAATCACTGCATGAAGAGTCCTGTGTTAAAACAGAGGCACTGGAGCTGGCATATACACATCCTCAAATATTTTAATAGAGAATGATGAGCTAATGCCATCCAAGTCACTAATAACACTTTATGTAATTTACAGAAGGAATTTCCAGGTAATGAAAAATGAGAGCACTTTCCTTTCTAAAAAGAAATCCCTCTTCAATTCAGTTTAAATTACCATGAGATAGATATATACAAGCTTACAGATTATGGAAGTAGTGATAAAGATGGGATGAGGCTTAAATACCAAAAGCTTTTCAGGTGAGATAATAACCTAAATGTCTTATAGCCTCAATGTCCAGTGTATTCTCACAGAGAATAAGTACCAAAAGCTATAATCCTGCAGTTTGATTTCAATAGCTGAATAGGTTTTGGGGTACAATTTCTGCAGCACTGCAAGTATGATTCAGGTGTGAATTAATAATTTATTTCTCCCTCCCTCCCCCCAGCAATGACTTATATAACTCAAATTATTTTTTCTGAAGGTAATATCCCAAAACTAAGTGAGCATAGGTGCAAAAGAAAACTCCCCAGTGACATGCAGTGTGTTTTTACCATGCAAATAAAGCAAATCTCAAAGGCTCACTGTAAATGCCAATGTTATATGTTTTATTTTTAATCAAGTAATTCTTTGCAACCTCGCAATATCCATGACTGACAGGAAAAAAAGACATTAGGCATGAAATGAGAATATAAAATACATGATATGTAGAAAGGCAATCAGTGCTTTAGTCCCTCAAGACAGTAAACAGGTGAAATGACTTTCAAAACTTCAACTCAAGGTTTTTTTCTTACAACATAAAATTCAAGTGATTTTTCTTTTATTTCACCTTGTAAACAACATACAAGTCAAAATGGACAATGAGGTAATCTATACTACAGAGATAATTTAAAAACACTAGATAAGACACAGTATTAAAGACATATAGAAATCAGTGTTCACTTTGGTCTCTAGTACGGTTATTGTTATTATTATCACAAGCAACACATACTAGTTAAAGCCAGTCTGGTGATGTTTATCAGACAGTTGTTGCTTAACTTAGTAATCCAAGAGGTAGTCAAAACCATTGTCCTTTGTAAAGATATTCATACATTTGGTTCAATGACAATGGTAGCAAATACCTTGCTACTTTTCAACATTCTCAGAAAAATACTGCCACAGCTGCTGATACACAGCCCTGGTTTATACAAAAAAAAGAAATGTGTCTTCATAGATCAACCTCTTGTTATCAGTCAACAGTTGTAACAGGGGTAACACAACCACTGGATCTTAAAGAGGCTGTTGATAAAACTAACCAAAATAAGATCGATGCATTTAACAAGGCTCTGCTTGTTTCTAAAACAATACTCAAATCTCATTAAGACTTCTAGGAAATTAAAATCAGTGCATCTGCACATGTACACATCTTCCCAATTACTTTTATATCTAGCACAGGGGAATACATATATATTTTTTATGATAAACATTTCTTACAGATAAATTAATTAAATTAAAGACTCCATGCAATTTCCCATGTTCTTTTATAATGCTTCTTACAAAGAATGGTACAAGATCTATAAGCACTTTTTTTAAAATGGGGTTCTATTAACAAAACTAAGTTAGCAGGAACCAAGCAGGAACTCCAGGATAACACTGGTGCAGAATAAAATGGCTGAAAAAGGTGGCCTGCAACGGGAAGAGGTAGGATCCAAATGTGGTGTTTGGCACTCCCTGAAAGCTGGCTAAAGGCAAAATATTGCAAATGGTATTACAATGCCAGATCTGCTATTAACTGCAGCAAAAAGTTATTTGGCTCTTCCTCATGGCCTATCTTTTGTAGCATGTAATTAAATACTGTGACCTCTCCTTGGGGAAGAGTAAAAAATATCTCACAATGTCCCTTACAATTAAATCACATAGAGCGTTTTGGGATGGGGGAAGGGGAGGGAGGGAGATTCTTGCTTCAGGTTTACCCTTATCTCCACTATTGTTAGGAGAAAAATACATCTGTCTGAGCAGATATTTGAACTATTTCTACTCAAATGAGTTTTACTGTGGAGCGCTCTGGCAAGGACAGGCTGGTGAATAGGGGGAGATCCAGCCTGAGCAAATTCTGCCGAATATTAATTTTGTCCTTAGGCATGAAGGAAGAATTCCAAACTCAGTCTGTGCCTCCTCCTTTAAAAGGTTCTTTGCTTATTTGGAGCAGCCAATTGAAGGGTGTAACTACATTTTTTTTCCTACTGCAGCCCAGTGCTAAGTAGTTACCTGCTGCAGCTTATGCTGCTATATGTTTAACTTAGGCATGTACATTTTTGTCTCTTCTGGAGCTGTATTCATTCCCATGAACAGTGCCCATAATCCTTTGGACAGAAAAATAAAAACTTTCAAAGAAATGTTTGGAAAGGTCTCATAATTTCAAATGGATGCTTCATCTTAAACAAGTATTTATCATAACGTCTGCAGTGGTGAACTAACAGTCACATATTCAGTACAGATAAAAAGTATGTACCATAGATCAACAGCCACCTTTAAGGCCACAGCAGCACAAAGGTGTGTTCATGCAGTAGATATGAGGTAGCCTTTTGCTGTAAACAGAATAATAATTTTATTGTCACCTATGTAAACAAAGTGGGCTTGATGCTTCTGTGTTTTTGTTCTTCCCCCTTCACCCCAATCCCCCATCCCTCCCCTCCTAGAAAAGCCAAGCACCATAACCCCAACTGGAAGTCAGTGGGAGCTGTGGTTGCCCAGCATCTCTGAAAACTCAGACCCTGTGAATATAAAGACAAATGCTCACATAAGCAACCAGTACATAATACCACTTCATCATTTCACAGGAACTTATAATACAAAACGCTGAGATCTGATTATCAGAAACGTAGGTCTACGTCAACTCAGAGGTAGTTACTAACATCAGTACATAATACTTATACAGAGATAAAAAGGTCTAAGACTATTTGGTTTGTTCTGAGTAAGCAGGTCTGTAGACTATTCTGTAAAGAAAAAACATTACATGGTATATTCCCTGAGCAAAGTTCTTTGTCCTGAGTATGTTATGTAACAGTGATAACATTCTAATATATAAAAATAAAACCTTAAGCTTTCAACAATAAGATAGGGTTTGGTATGTGCTCTTAGCAGTTCAGTCTGACTTTGGTGCGCACAGTGATTTAAACAGCACCTACAAAAATCCACATGTTGAAAACATTTCTTTATCTCAGCTCTGAACTTCTTACATATAAACAGGGAATGACCAGTTTTCAAATCCACAGTTGCCTATTTCTATAAGGAACTTTGGTTTAAATTTTCAAAGTGACCTAAGTTTTGCATCTTTGCTGTTTAACCTGGTTTTTACACCGACTAGAAGGTTAAGCAATGCCACTTTGATTTGTCTACATAATTTAAATAAGTTTACTATCCTTACGTAAGGCAAGGACGTTCTCTATAGATATATCACATTCAATATCGTCAAAGGTAAGCTTTGCATTAGCATTACTGAGAACTTCAGTACAAACCTTGAGATTCTTGCAAACACTGGCAAGGAATTCACACAAAATAATTCTCTCTCGAAATTGTGCCCTTCACTGAGGAGTTTGATGACTACCTGTTCACTGAAGCAGCAGCAGCACCAGTAAAAGTCTCATGTGGCAGGACAAGTGGGAAGGGGAAAGGCCAGGCAGTGAGCCAGCTGCATACCTGGTGTAACCCTCGGCTGCAGAGGAGTCACCAGGGTAGGACTTTGGCTCGCTGTAGCCTTTCATGCAGGCTGTTTCTTTAGTTTGATTATCTGAGCTTAAACCTACCCGACACTTTCAAGCTTTAACAGCCTGTGTTTATTGCCAATGTTAAGGATTATACAGGTTTCTCTAATTAACTTACATCCACAATGGGATTTGTCAGAGTACGTTATCTTACATATGACTTGGTAATTCAAAAGTTACAAATGGAAAGCGACTTGAAGTTTTGATAGGCTCCAACTCTATTAACCCCGGGCAAGGCCTGCAGCCCAGGGAGTCTCACTCTGAGGCCACCAATCTTCCTCCTCCTTCACACAGAAGTGTGTGGTCCTAGGGCACTCTGCACCAAGGCTGGTCAGCTGCAGCCCCCAGTTCACCAGAAGCAGGTGATGGCCAGGGCTTCTGGGAAATCTGCAGGTCTGCACCCATGCTGTGTCACCATCTAGGGAGGCCAGCTGAGCAACCCCCAGCGCCCATCAACATTTAGTCTTAGGAAACTATTCAGCCCAGGATCTCATTAGCTTTGCATTTTGTTTTCTTGAAAACCCAAATGGACAACAACAATAAAAATCCCTAGGGAGTTCTCTCCACGGTATTTCAATAGGAAATAAGGGGGAAGACCCTTCAAATTGAGGGACACTACTTGGGACCAAGAGAAATTGCTGCTGCTGCGGCTACTACTGCCACCAAGGTACCCTAAATGTTCACAGTATACAAATGGCTAACCAGGATGGCATCCTGACACCACTCAAAAGGGTCTGTTCGGTAACAACTTACACATTCTCCCCTACACAACAGACATCTAAATTACAGTCACAATCATATTAATTTAACAAAACATTTTGAAAAACCATCACAGAAACTACACATTCATTGTCTTTTCTGGAGCTTTAAACTCCTCACCAACAAAGGGTGGTGGCAATGAGAGTTGTCTTGAGTCATGAAACTGCTCTGCACTGGCATGGGGAGGGGAGGGTTTTGATATTTTGTGGCGATGAAAAAGGAACTAATTCAAATTGATGGGACGGGGGATGTCTTAGTATCTTTAGTACCATATGGCAGCTTTAAAATATGAAAGTATCCTTTGGTTCACAAGAAACGTAACAGTCTTGATCTCAGTTCTTTGTGTGGTTTATCAGTTCTTGCTTGGTTTGTTTCTGAGTGAAATTTCAGAGAATTAGGTTTTCTTGTTTGCTTTCTGAACACATTTAGAAACAGGTTCTAGGAATGAGTTCAGGAACATTGGGTGGGTACAGTGACTTTTGCTTCACAGTAATGTCTGGTGGGATCTGGAGAATGGTCTGATGGAAAAATATATATTTATAGATATGTACACATACACACACACATGCATGCACACTCACACATACACACAGAAAGTAAAACATAATGCACCCTGCTCAAATGTATTTTGTTTGGAGTGATTTGTCTATCAAAGAAAAAAAAAAAAAAACAACAAAAAACAACAAAACATTCACAGTTCCTCAACAGTAGTTAAAATTCCAGGTCAGCTACTGATAATGAATTATTTCCCCTGTACTTGCATGAGGTAGACATCCCAAGAGGGTAAAGAAAACGGAACATTATGAAAAATGCATTAAGTTTTTTTCCTTTTCTGAACAGAAGGCCCCTTTCTGTTTGGTTCTTCAGGCGACGCAGACAACTTACTCGACGACACTTCCTGCGGTGACCTGCCCGAGCGCTCCGACATCTCCGGCCTGCCTTCCTGAGAGTACGATGGAGACGAGAAGCCGTGCGATCCTCCCCCTTCTCTCAGCAAGGCAGAAGTGGAAGGCTGCGGTTCGGCTTCGTGTCTTCCCTGAGAACTAGCGGGCTGCTGCGAGACAGTTTTATGGGGGCAGTTAGCCACCATGTGCATGATGCTCTGACAGTAATGGCACTTCTTTGGCTGCGGAGGTAGACTACATTCTTTAGCGTGGTGGTCGAGGCCACCGCAGTTGTAGCATCTAAAACCAAACAGAGACAGAGATGGAGTTACGCGAGGCAGCGTCCAGCGGGAAGGTTCCTTGCGGGCCCGGGCGCGGCCCCACTAGAGGGCACCAGATCTCCAGCCATGGCCGCTCCGCTGTCCCTGCGAGCCCCGGCACCCGCTCCCGCTGTCCCGCGTCGAGCGGGGATGCTCCGGCTGGGCCGCTCCCGGAACCGGGGCCCGAGGGACGCGGGGCCGGCAGCCGGGGAAACGCGAGCCCGGGGAGGGGCGCGGTGCCCGCCCCGAGCCAGGACCGGAATTGCCCCAGGGCCCGGCTCTGTCCCAGGGCCCGGCATTGTCCCAGATCCCGGCATTGCCCCAGATCTCGGCTCTGTCCCAGGGCCCGGCATTGTCCCAGATTCCGGCATTGTCCCAGATCCCGGCTCTGTCCCAGGGCCCGGCATTGTCCCAAGGACCGGCTCTGTCCCAGGGTCCGGCTTTGTCTCAGGACCGGCTCTGTCCCAGGGCCCGGCATTGTCCCAGGACCCGGCTCTGTTCCAGGGTCCGGCTCTGTCCCAGACCCCGGCTCTGCCCCAGGACCCGGCATTGTCTCAGATCCCGGCTCTGTCCCAGATCCCGGCTCCTCGGCTCCTCTGGCTCAGCCCAGGCACGGCGGGCTGTGGCCGCGGTGCCGCTTTCCTGGGATGCGCTGCCCGGGGTGCAGAGAGGCCCCTCCAGCCACACGGACACGGCTTCTCCCACACTTCTCAGAAATGGCTGAAGCCCACAAAACCTCTTCTATTTAACCTTGTTAGCCAGGGGAGTCCTGAAGAACTCTCCAGCAATTCCTTACAGAATCCTTTGTAACACACATCAGGAACACCAGTTATTGGATTACATTATTCTAACATACGATACAAAGAAATAATTACACGCCTTTGGCATGGTGACCTTATGTGCACCACCGAGTTTTCAACTTTGGCTGCTTTTGTATGCTTTCTGTTTCTTTGTTTTATAAAACTTGCACTGAATGCATAGACATTTCATTTCAAATAATCAAACATTACTGGAAAGAACTAAACCTGGGGGGTTTTTTTGTTTTGTCTTTTTTTTTTTACTTTCCCTTAACCACCAACGAATTAAAAACAATTATTTCACAAATACTTAGGTCTGTGGAGTCAAGGATTAAAAAAAAGACTGTAACTATAACTATGAACAAAATACTGCAATGTGCTCTGGATCAAGCCCACATAAAGATGTGTTACACTTTCAGATTCCTGAGAAGTAACAAAGCACCATTTGACTATTTCACCTAGGATTTAGAAGTCCCTACTAGTTTATACAATATCAAGAAGTTTAATCCAAGCAAAGCTTATGTATAACTGAAGTCTCACCTATGGAATTTGCTTTACCTTGCAAAGAAATGCTATTGATAAAACCTGTGTAACTTTTAAAAAAAGACTGCAAATACCAACATTTGTAATTCCACTCCAAGAAACAATGCCTGGCACCTCCCACTTCACATCTCTTCATCACTAGCAGCAAGATACCAACCATATCTTCATTTTCACAGACAAACAAAAAACCAGCACAAGTTTCTCATGGCATGCTGCATGCCATCATGTCCTACAAGACTGACCAGTAATTTACAGAAGTTAAATAATGAACAGAACTTCATTGTCCTTTCAGAAATTATTGTGATTTATTGTTGTATCTTCCCTAAAAATGAGTAAGAAGAAACCAAGCCCAGTACAATGAACTCTGCACTTCTACAACAACTGCAATAACATATTTTAGGTGAACTGGTTCCATTTTGATGTCACCACTGCCCTGAAGTTTGATGTGATTTTTCAGTGGAATTTGAAGACTGTGCTTACACTACTCTGTCTGCATATACTACAGACTAACCCATGAAGGCAAACACTGTCTAACAAAGCTTCCTCTGAATCACAAAGAAAATAACATGCACCAGCCCCATTATCACTTAGTATTGATTTCCCTAGCACAGGAAGGGAAATGACATACTAAGTACATTGCAAAATCCAAACATCCTGATCTAAGACCAAAACATCAAGGTTTTTTCTCCTATGGTTAAAAAAAATAATTTTCAAGTTATTAAACATTATCCCTACTTTTTGCCAAATCATTGCAGGTATTTTCAAATTAGTGACCCTCACTTGCCAGTATGTTCAGCATTCAGTCTTCCTAACTGGCATTCAGCTGCTTCCACCACAAGCTTTCTAAATACCTTCTGAAAAACGTAGCAAGGAAATAAAGCCTTGCAATTGGAGAAATGAAACAATAGCAGCAAAAATCTTTTAAGTGTTTTACTTTCTCCCCTTTCAATAAATACATCTAAGGATACACAGATGTGGTACTGATTGTAATTTAGGTTATATTAGAGAATGATGCTTATTATTTGTCATTGGTTTCTAGCAGTGTACTTGTTCCTGGGATAAATGCATTCTAACAGTATAGCATAGGAGTGTGCAGACATTCTGGAAATTGTATTTTTTGTCTTAATTCAGGATATGGAATTTTATGGCTGTGAATGCATCAGCACATTTATTTTCTCCCTTAATATCACATCTATTTAGAACAGTTAGCAAAAAGAAAAAAAGTTTGAAAATAGGGTAAAGGGCCTCAGTAGCAGGATAGGCAGTAACCATGGACAAATCAATTTAATCAGTCACTATGGTATGCTGTGTTATCCAATTCAGTGGACCATTTCACCTCACCAATTGGCAAAGAACCTGCTGTCAGGGCCCCTGCTTCCACTCAAGCAGCCTCTGTCACCCTTTGCATAGCTACTCAATCAATACATCCTATTTGCAAAATATTGTAATTCCTTGCTTTTATTTAAATTTTCATTGAAATGTCACTGTAAAAGAAAAACTGTCACAAGCAGTTGTGATGAAACTCTGATTTGGTTTTTGGGGATGTTTTTTGTTACCAACCAAATCAAGCATCTGGGTAAAGTGTCAAATTAAAGTATATATGTGCCAGCCAGGGTGTTGCCTGGACTTACAGAGGAGGGTGATATTTATTCAGTTCTTTTAACTATTTATTCATTCCTCATCAATCACTCTTACCAGGAGAACAGATCACACCTCGCTCTGAAACGCCTTCCCTTTCCAAGGGATTTATCCCAAAATGCAAGTGGTCAGCCACGTCAGAGCTCACAAATGACAGCATGGCATCATCCCCAGACATTAAGGTATGGCATTAACCCTTTCATTCTGAGCACTTCAGCCCTTTGCTCCTCTCTGCTGCGTGTTCTTATGTTACACCATCACGAAAGCCGAGAGCACAATGTGCACATGGGAGCTCACACATTCACATCTCCACCTACATACACACACAGAACAATACACAAGCTGATCCTGCCATGAAAACTGGAAATTCTCATTCCACTCTGCTCACAGAAACTCCAGATTAGTGCAACCACAGCAAGTATCTCTTCTCTTCTGAAGCACCACGGAAAGAATGTATGTTAGCTTATTAAACACAAGTTTATATGTAAATTCTACCGTGAGATGAATAAAACACAAAAAGCCCTTAAATGTGCAATTATAATAGAATCAGCACTTACAAAGAACAAAAGTAAGAAGGATTTGTTAAAATAGGATTGTCTTTCTCACAGTAGGCTTCCATGATTTGCTAGCTAGCTTCAGGCTCAAAAATATAAAGAGATGGCAATTATCCTAACGGGAAATCCTTTCTTCTCTACAGCACTGACAGGAAGGTGAATCAGGGTGATTTTTTAATATAAAAAAGATGAACACCTTAATAGAGGAACACCTTGAGGAACTAGTCTACCATTATATTTCAATACTCTCAAAAAAACCGTAACAATAATACCTACTAATGAAGAAAGAAGCGAGCATATAGCAAGGTTAAGAAAACCTCCTAAATTCTCCTTCACTATGGATTTGTGATTGCACAAAATTATACATATTAAAGGAAACATGAAGAAGCAGAAGTGTACAGATTCCAACACAAAATATGCTGTATTAATTGCAAAAAGCTAATGACTGAAATTGATTAGAAATACTCAATTTCACGACCAAATAATACCATCTAGTCTTTAGCCTTTTTTCCTTCTTCCAGCAATCAGATACTCCTACTCAGGAAGCACACCCCAGCCCTAAACTTTTTAAAACAACAATACCCTTGCCTTGCAAATATGTTTTCCACAGTAACAACTCAGATGGGTTAAGCAGCAGTAGTTAGAGTAAATACAACTGCTTGCTTCTCTGAGCTGTTTTATAATACAATTTAGATGATAATCCAATACATATGACAAGTAGAGAAAAAATATGTGTAACCCCAGACTGTTATCTGTTGAGAGAAAAAACTGTAAAATTACCCTAGTGACTGACTTGGGGGAGGGGAGGCAGGGAGTAAGGGGTTAACATCTAACAGGGATAGGAAAGGGAGGGAAGGGGGTACACTCAGAGGAAGACTAAAATAATTCACCAGGATATACCCCACACCAATTCCTCTTTTGTTATTCCTTTCTGAATGCTATCAGACCACAAAAAAATGATTCTTGGCTAACAATACTCCATCTTGCAACATTAATGCCTTGAAAACGGCATGGAATCCTAGCAGTGTGTGCACATGAGATGCTGTTACAATACACTGAATGCAACTGTGCAGTTAAAGCACAAAGGAAATGTTTAAAATCGTACCTAAATGTGCTGTCCTTTCCAGGCATTACTTTCACAACATACCTGAAGAAAGGCAGATGGAACAGGCAGCAGATCAATTATTCTATTTTGTAAATGGCTGTAAGGGGAAGTTAAACCATCCATGATTTAACAGAAAAATGGATCTTAGACATAACTAAGATTTCTTTCCTCTGTTTAAGGCTTCAGTGACTTGTCTTGAAAATAAGGCCATGAAATACTGCAAAGGGATGCTTCTCACTACCTGGATGTGACATTTAAAAAAGCTCAGGGTGCTTGCTCAGGTACCACCTGGGACAAGTGACAAAGACCTCCCACACCTCAGCAGGTGCTGGAGGATCCTCAGAAAGGATCTTCTGGACTCTCGAGGATCTGCTAATTTCAAATTGTCTTTGCTGCAGCTTGAAAAGCCAGGTTGGACGGGACTCCAAACAACCCAGTCTAGTGGAAGGTGTCCCTGCCCGTGGCAGGGGAGGTTGGAACTAGATGGTCTTTAAGGCTCCTTTCAACCCAAAGCATTTTGGTGAGCTGACAAGACACACAGAAGATGAGTGGAGTGTACACTCTGCTTGTGCCTCCTGACAGGGAAATGGATGGGATGTTCCTGCTCACAAATGCATTGCTGGGGTGTACACCACTCTGGCTATCAACCTTTAATTCTTAAGCTGTAGCTGAATGCAGGAGAGAATACAGACAACTTTGAAAACACACTAAACAGGTATTAGAATTAAAAGTAGTGAACACTGAAATACTACTGAAATAATAATTAAGGTCATGTGAAATTATCTTGTTAAATAAACTAGAGAAAGGAATATTTACAATCCTCATCAGAGCATTTATGGCTTGTCCATCAAGCAGGCTTACAATGAGGAAGAAAACCTCACTAGCACCTCATCTATCAATCCATGGGGAACAAAATCAGTTTAATTTTACTAAGTGTTTAGTAAGTAAGTATTTTTAATCAAGAATGTTGTAAAACAGTGTATTATCAATGCAGAAAATGGCACACTGGTGCCACATTTAGGTTTGTGTTGGTCCTGTGAGTATTTGCTACCCAAACTTCTCGTTCATGCAAAACACTGTGCAGAGGCAACATGCTGGGAAAGTTAATTGCAGGCTGGCATTTTTCAGTGAAATTCAGTTAGAAAATTTCCTGTGCTTTACTGCCTTTTTGAGATATTTAACAGGAATATATAAAAAAAGATAACCTCTTAAAGAAAAAAAAAAAAAAGATGAAATACAATAAAAATTCTCACCCATCTATTATTTTTCCTGTGAATCCTACAACTCATGATAATATACCAGAGATCCAAGACTTTCAATTTTGCGAGAAAAACAAGGTCCCTCCATTTTTTTAATCTTGCCTTCTTTCTTTTTACAGACAGCCCCATCACACTGACACCCACCCGCACTGTCTGCGAGGCTTCCAATAACACAGGGTGGAATATTGATGGTGTTTACTCTTGTTACAAATAAATAAATAAAAATGCTCTGTTGTAAACTCATCAGATCGACTCGTTTTCTGTGGTTAGTTCTAAATCAATCTATTTTCCCCAGTGTATCACAGAACTAATATCAATAGGTTACGGTCTTTTGTTGCTCGGGTTTCCCCTCCCCCTTCCCCCCAACAAAGAGGCTGACAAACAACGTGCGGCATTTGTCTGATAAATCAGGCCTGTCAGGATACAATTTAGCTTAAGTTCATGAGAAATAAAATTGTTTAAAATTTCCTAATACAATTTCACTGGAAGGTGATGGGGTTTGTTTTGTTTTTTTTACAATCAAGGGCAACAATGAAACAGAAAGGTGGTTCAAAAAGCACAAAATGCAGCTTTTTCTCCACAAAAATGGAAAGGACTACAGAGACAGCAGATCTTAAAAAATGACCTCAACGATGTTGTTTCCATTCTTCTTTCCACTAAATCTTATCTCTACTATCCACTCAGCTCCCTTTACAGGCATGGAGGAAAATTATTTTTCACACAATCACACAAAAATCCTTAAGAAATGCATCCTCATGGAGGAATGATTGGGATGCATTTTCATTTATTACAACCAAAGGGTTTTCTTTATATTAAGAGCTAAGAAGTCCTGAAATAACAATTTAAAAAGTGAAGTTTTGTTTCTAAATAACATGAAGGATGGTTTTGCTCCTATAGTATCAATATAGCATGGAAAGAATGTGTATATTTTAATGGTTTCAACCCATCCAGATAAAGCAGATACAAAATCAGCAATGGTTTAAGGAAGTTATGTTTTAAACAGCCATATATCACACATTTCAAACATGAAATGATTTCAAGCAAGTTTACTACTGTTAATCTTTTTGCACTATGAAACCACACACACAAATACTCTCAACCACAAATTTCCCTTGTAAGCTTTAATTTCTGTGGGAATAATAAAATAACCCAGTTTTTCAACAAGAACAGCTCTGCACACAATAATTTTTTTAAAAGTACGTATTTTCCACAGTTCCTGCTGGTGGTGGCAAGGCTGCCTGGGCTCTGCCCTGGGCACTGCTGCTGTGTGCACCCAGGTCTGCAGTGCCCTGCCAGAGCCAGCTGGGCTGCCAGGGCCTTGCAGGCCTCGCTGCCCGTGCCTGGAAGCCCTGCTGAGTGCCCTGTTTTCAGAAGCCTGCCTCAGTAACACTAGAAGCCTCTCACAGAGGTGGCTTGAGCCTCCTGGCCATGTGGATAAGGATGCACGCTGCATAAAACCGGCTCAGCTCTTTCTGGGTCAGTGAGGTGCTGGTCATGAGCTAAGAGGCATGCCTGACCTTATCTGCCTCTCAGCAGAGCTGGTTCCAGGGTTTCCACATCCACTGATCAGTTAATCCACAGATGAGATAAAAGGCAGTAGGTAACTGGGAATCAGTTGTTAAAAATTGCATTTTCAGTTTTGTTCCTTATTTCATTGCTAACATTAGCAGCAAATACAACAAATACAGCAAATGCAAGTGACGCCAACTCACAACAGCAGGAAACAGTAAATGGCATCCTGGCAGTAGGCTGGAGCACTGAGGCAGGCCACAGTAGAGAAAGAGAAGGAAAGGAGTTATTCTGGGAGTTCATAACCTATTCTTCCTCCTCAAATACCAGCTGTGAGTGGTGTGACTTTAGGTACCTCATATAAATCAGTTTCACACACAAAGTTTCAGAAATATCTGGTTGCAGGAGCATAGACTGACTTAGATGCTGGCCTTGAAATGGATTCTCCCATTACATACACTGAGTTAGATGGCTTGCATGAATACAGGCTTCATGAGTGTTAAGGATTGCAGGATTTAACCAGCAGCTCACATTTTCATTTCATTCTTCAGAAGCAAAGGGATGGTTACTGTCTCTGTGACACACTCTCTACGAGGAGACCACACCAGCTATCTCTGTAGCGGTTCTTTCCAGAGCTAATGGCACTGATAAAGTCATGTCACATGAATCACATGGAGGGCTTCCCATCCCAAATGTGGAACAAAAGGGCATCAAACATGGTGCTTGGTTTTGCTTGAAATAGCACCTGTAAGTTCATACATTCAATACCCACAAGAACAATTAAATAATTCAGATGCTCTATAGCCACACTTTAATGGTAAGGAAAATCTGCATCACTCTGATTGCACTGACTGAGAAAGGAAGCAGCCACCTTATTCACTTTTCTGAACTTGCACCTTAAGATGTCTAAAATGGACCAGCTTCATATATTTACATTATTACTAAATGGCTGGGCTGAGCATTTTCTCTAACACATTTTTAAGAGGCTTTCAGTATCTTGAAGAGAAAAAAATTATTTTGCAACTTTCACATTAAAATGCGGAAGCAACAGTAAAGCATGAAAAGAGGATTTCGCCTGCAACAGGATTAAGCCTTATATGTTAAAGCTTTTAATTCCCACCTGAGGCAGGTATTCTTGTTGTCCCACACTGCCTGATCCCTGAGCATTAAAAGAGAAATAATGCCATTTTCTACTATTCTGCCCTACATCACCACCGGATTTATCCTCATCATTAATTCTCACTATTAATTGTGTACATAAGATACATAATATCTTAATATACAAAAGACAAATACAATTGTGTACCCAAGAATAGAAAGCAATTTATGCATATAAAAATTATTGTTAATTCAGAATTTGGTGTTTCCTTTTTCCTTGTTTGGCCTCAGGATGGCAAATCTCATGCACATGTTTAATACTCATATCTCTGAATTTTGTCTGTATACACTTAAAAATAATGGAACATAATGATCTAGTTTACTACATATAGTTTCCCTATATGTGGTAAACTAGATCACTTTATCCTCTTGGTTGGATTATGTAGATTAAGTGGTATCACTGCAGTAAAATTATAACAATGAAGTTAATAAAAGTTTTCTTAAATATTGCTAGTTCCCAGAAAAAGAGCATCTTAATGGTCTTAGTTCTGATGTCAGTCACAATGGCGTAGATCCAGAGCAATTTTGATGACTTCACTGAGCTTATTTTCTGTTCTCTTTAATAATGTAACACAGAAAATTTCCCACTGTACAAATTCTGAAAGGTCACACAGCAGCAGCCAAGGCTGGTTGCAGAGGTCAGGTTGGTACAAGCTGTGGGGCCACAGAGCAACGTAGGCTGAAGCTCCTTCATTCCACCTGTAAATTTGTGTTGCTGGTTGATGTAACATTTGAAAGCAGAACACAGCATAAATCACAAAGAAAACCAAAGAACTGGGGCAAGAGTGGAGGAGTGATGTGTCTTCTGCCCATTTTTGCTCAGCCTTTCAGACTAAGAAAGAATGAATTATCTCAAAATTAAGGATCCCTGGTTTATAGGCCAGGGATCAGCTTTTCTGGCAGGACTGATGAACTGACTGATGAACTCTGAATTAGGAGATGTTATCAAATAGGAACCCCACACTTAAATAAAATGTTTGAAAGCAAAGAACAATTCAGACAAGAGCACCCCAGTTGTGATCATGGCAAGGGAAGAACAGATTACAAGCTGGACATTGAGTAAAGCTGCCACAGGAAAACACAGTGGATATGGTCACTGAACACAGCACAACCAACTTCCTGTAGTTTTGATCAGAAATTCACACACCAAAGCCCAGAATTTACAATTTTAAAAGCAGTCACAAACCAGAGGAATAATTAATGTCAGCATCATGTCTGTGTTTTAACAATTCATTAATACTCTGAAACAGCCCTCCAGTTATCCAGTAGCACTCACTGTGCAAGGCAGGAACACTGTACATTAAGAGTGGAAGAAGAGGCAGAAAGGGCACCATAATTTAATGCAAGCCCAAAAGTTGTTAGTGATAAATCCAGACCACTGGTTGGGGTGGAAGAAGGCACGTGCGTCTCTGCAGTCACTCTGTGAAGTGTGCAAAGGCCACAGGAATGGTTACAAGGGGATTGGCTACAAGTTCTTCCAATTTGGCAGGAAAATCTTGACTTCCAGTAAAATAGAGGATTACTCAGTTATGCTGGTAGCCTGTCTGCTCTCCTCAGATCCCAGGCTCTGAGGCACATTAGAAGACACAGAGAGGTGACTGTGACATACTGCAGGAGCTAGGAATGGAACATATAACATGTCAAATCCATAGGACTCCATTAGCCCTGACTGAAACTCAGCTTCTTCCTGCTTTAATGATTATTTACCACACTGCCACAAGGTTATGGAGACAATTCTTACTATTCATTGAGCTGTAATTATTCTAGTGACAGATCTACTGCAGGAAAGATTGAGAGTATCCTTCTGTCACAAGACCTTAAAGTATCACAGCTGGGGCAGGGGATTTGAACTCACAGCAAACTGAACTTATTCTTTTCTTCATTCTGGATAAACACCGAGTGCTTGAGGAAGGAGGGAGCGCACTGGCAGGCAGTGTGAGAGAGCACAGTTCTCAGCATCAGGCTGGAGCAGGGTCCCTCCCATCCACTCAGTGTCCTCCAGTGGCAGTGTCCTTTGTCACAGCTGCTCCTGAGGGGTGGCACATGGGTGCCACAATCCTTAGTGAGTGCAATAACAAATTGTACTGGCTGTGGGTGTTGGGTATCTGTATCACTGCACCACTGGAAAAACCAAACCACCAACCTCAGGAGCTGCTCTGTAGCTGAATTCTTCACCCTCTGCACCTCATGGAATCCCAGAGCCTCCATCACTGCCTGTCCTTGTCAGGTACAGTCTCCCCCACATCTTGTGCTGCTTCCATCACTGGGTGTAATGCTCTTTCAAGTGGTCACTGACCCTCCTTCCCCAGAGAGTGAAGATGAGAAACCTGGGTGTCTCACCTACAACCTACTAATCCTCCTTGAAAAGGCTGAACAACCCTCTGAAGATTACAGCAATCTCCTGATGGAGGGAAGATTGGCATCCAAACTTGTCTTTCACAAGTTTCACAAGGGGGAGGTGTGTGGTGAACTGGGGGACCTTTTGAGTAGGTTAGAAGTGTGCTCACTGGCTTGGGCCATACAAGTGAAGAGGAGAACTCAGAAGTCAACCTGGTAATTCCTGAGGGGCTCAGCTGTAAAAGCTAGAGCACAGAGTTGCTGCTGTCCAGTAAAAAACTCAGCTGACATAAGACAAAGACAGCAAGTTAAATTTGACATTCGAGTCTCTTGGCAGCCCCTAAACAACAAATCTAGGAACCAGATGCCTTTTGTGAGGTTGGAAATAGTCACACCTGAACAGTGTTAGCCATAGAAGACAAGGGACTGGACCTTTAGAAATCTGTCACTTCCTACAATATTCCTGGATACTTTCAGGAACAAATCAATTGTTTATTGAACCGACCTCTCTCTTAAAAACCTAAAAGGACTTTGCTGCTAATCAAGGTCCCTTTGGCTCTCCTCCTTACAAACCTTCTATCCAAAATATCCAAATTTCCTGGAAATACACAATCCCATATAACCACAAAATGAAGGGAAACTGTGTCTGCCACTCTGGATTTCAAGCACAGCCCACAAACTTCCCTTATGAAAAGTCTCATCCTTCCCAGGCTCAGAAGCTGCTGATGGAAACTTCTTTCTCTGTTATAGGCAGCCTGTGTGACACAGTTAGGTATAATCAAATGCTTACAGGAATTTAAATGCCTAAGTCCCACTGACTTCAGAGCTAAACAAGGTCCTCATAGCTTAGAAAATCTGAGTCTGTGCCCCTCAGGATTATATCTGGTACACCAAGGAAAGTTATGGTACAAAAAAGTACAACCACATGGTGATCAGGCCACAAATTGCCATTCACTAGTACAGGAATTAAGCACATGCTGAAAAATGCATAAAATACCTGATTTTGAAACTGTTCTCTTTGTTACAGCTATTTCACCACTGTCCAACTATTATCATGAAAAGTCATAGACAAGTTGTGAAAAGTAATTTCAATTACATCAGAAACATTACACAGAAAATGAGGGCTATCATGAGCTTAATTGGACTTCACATAAATGCTGAAATCCCCTCCACAAGTCTTTTACATTCCCTCTTGGCAGGCAGCACAGATTTGAGAATTAGATGAAGAAAGCACACACTTTCTAAACGATGAAACAAATCTAAACTAGAATGTCCTCAATAAGCTACTGTGCTTGGATTTCATTCCAGTTTCCTGTAAAGCTTTGCACAATGAGTGCCACCACTGCTTGCTGTCTTGGCAGCATCAGGAGCAGTTCCCAGGGTGCCCTTCTGTTTTCATACCCTGCACTGCAAAACAAGCCAGCAGCAGTGTGCTGTGCCAGGCAGAATGCAGGGAGAGTCAGGGACCCTGCTCCAATGCTGCAAACCATCCAGAACCATCAGCAAGTGACCAGGACTCCAGCTCAAATATTTAGCATTGCATTCACAGCTTTTCCTTGGGTAATATAAAAATAAGTGGAAGATAATTACTGAGTAAACAGCCCCCTTTCCAAGAAGAATGCTTCCAAAGGCATATAAACTGCTTTCAAAAACTGCTAAGGATGATCCCTGTAATGATCCATGCAGTCACTAAAATGCTAGCCAATTCTCAAAGGAAAAAAAATCAGTTAATTCACTTTTTTTTTTTTCCTATTTGTAGCATTTATTTAGCTTGCTTCATATCACACCTCCAGTTTTGAGACAAAATCATAAATCATTGCACTGGCACAACTGTGGGTGTGATAAACACTGTCAGGAGGTGGGAGGGAGTAGATTTGGCAATGCAATTCCCATTGTCCTCAAACACTCTTGCAGAGGAACTACAATGTGGAACAGGCACACTGCCTGGGATTTACCCCTGGTTTCACACAAATCTATACCGGATTTCAATCTGGATTCATGAATTTGTCAATATCATAATATTCCATCTGATCCCCACCAGTAGGTGTGTGTAAGTGAACAGTGGATGTAAGAATCACACACTCCAAGTCCAGGCAGAAGATGCAGATGTTCAGCTTAGTCTTGTGTGGCTGTGGCTGAATTTCCTTTCAGTTAGAGACAATGAGCTGGAAAAGAACTTAACTGACAAAACGTAGCTGAGCTGTGTGCTTTGAGTTAAATACACTCTAAATATAGTGCACAGAGATGCTTAACATCCCTCCTCTAAGGAAATAGGTTTTTTCACCATTCTTTTACATATTCCCCGTAAATCCACCAGCCCCATTTCAGGCTAACTAATGCTTTTTTTATGAACTGTCCCTCCACTTATGCAGAGCATGGCTAGGGCATTTCCCACTCGTGCTCATGCAAGTTACAGCTGGACATATGCTTTTACTTGCAGTCTGACTATTTTCCTTTTACCCCTTCACACGTTCTGCCTTGCTGTGTTATTCTTTCTTCATTTTCCTACCATTGCAATGCTTCATGTGGAAGCACTGCACCTGTCAGGGCTAGCAAGAATAGTTCTCTATTTTCCTTTTGAGGCTATTGTTAAGGTACGGCTTCAGAAAAAAGCTGCTGCTCATGGACAGACCAGCAGCTAAAAAGGGATAGGAGAAGGGAATGTCAGTGGTTTGTCACCAATTACATGAGATGACTTCTCAGCTCAATTTATTTTGCCTGTAGTTACCTCAAATTCAGTGGGGAGGAAACCTTTGAGAGGAGCTTGGCAACTTTGACATGCCTCTCAAATTTACAGTATTGTAAATTTGTAAAACTACTGCACGTTTCAATAATCACGGCTGTGATTACAGAACTGATGCATATAGTCAGAAACTCAAGTGTCACATTCTGTGTTTCCTGTCTTTGCAAGAGAGATGAAAAGGCAGCATGGAGGGGCCATAAGGGTGGGTCAGAAAGCTGAACAACCGAGTAAGAAGAGGGATAAACAAGAAGAGGGTCACCCACACCAAGCCACTTAGTAAAGGCAAGGGAGGCCATCAGCAATGGCACTGTCCCACCTGCTGGCAAAGCCTGGAAGGCACAAAGCAACTGTTCAGCCCTGGGGAGGCTGATGCCAACCCCAGGATGCTCAGGAGGAAGTGTGTCCATCACAGCAGCACTGCACAGCTCAGCAAGGAGGAAGCTCAGAATGGCAAGACCTGAAAGCCTTCCCATGTGAGCCTGCTGACACTGCCAGGATAACTGTGAGTCAACCATGTCTGCTGCTCTTAGGGTACACAAGTATAATTGTTTAACTTCAGGAGCAGAATTAACTTCTGTTCCACCACTGAACTCACAATTCATGGTCAGAGGCAGCTGAGATGGCCAGGTCATCCAGAGCAACACTTGCTCCATTCTGAGGAATGCCTTGAACACCTCTGCAGCAACAGCAGTCTATCCTCACTCTGTAAATTACCTTAGCTCTTTACCATGGATTTAACTGCTCAAATGCCTGTCTTACAAACAAAACAGCTTTGAGATTGAATTATCAACTTTAATACTCATTCAATAACAATTCATTTTTATTCAAGAATGGGACACCATAGAGGACGCTTGGGTTCCCTTAAATATGTCAAAGCTGGGACAAAGAACCTGATTTCTGCAATATGCTGGGATAATTCTCATGCCTTATTATACTCAATGGCATAGAAGTTAACAGGCCAACATACCTGTTGACATACCACTGGCTCTCTAGAGCAAAAATTTTTTAGAGGTTGTTATCTGCCATGGTTAACTCTGCTACTAAGTGCTTTGGTGGCTCTGAAAGCAGAGTGCTTTACAACAGAATACACCTATATGTATCAGTATCCCTTTTAGCTTCAATGAATACTTTGAAGTTTTGAGGTTTTCATGTCAGAAATGCTGGTGTCAACATTTCTAGGGCCTCTAATGATTTCTGCTGTTACTTAATCCAGCCTCTAATATTACCGTGCCTGTAAATTACTTGGAGTAAACAATATTCGACTGCAATTCTAGTTTGTTGACAGGATTAAAAAAAAATATTTAGGAAGAAACATCTGCACTTGGAAATAGTACTTTAAAATTATCTAAATGCTACCACTCTGGATCTTTGAAAGAGCATCAATACCAAATGTGCTTACCACACATCTTAGGCGACTCTTGCCGCGTGCGTTTAGAGTGGTGCTCCCTTCGGTCTGGCTCCAAAGTTAAAGCATCTGAAGTGTAAATTGTGTGTGACACAGCCAAGGAAACCCACTTTACTTTAACCTTGTTAATGGCGAGCCAGATGGAACCGCTGAGGCCACCCATTGTTCGGGTTTGCATTTTTTTGTAATGCCATGGTGTAGGTCCATAGGGCCTCATGAATTCCCCTCCTCTGAATATATACTGTGCTGTTAAAGGCACTGAAAGGATCAAGCTCTGCTCTGAGAGCAGCTGGCTTTGTATTTTTTTAATGGTTGTTAGCAGCAGCAGCAGCAGGTCCATTCTACTCCCCTATTCTTCCTCTGCCCTTCTTAAAATCCTGATCTGTTGGTTCTTGAGGGAAACCAAACCCTAACTCTGACCTATATAGCACATCATACATTACCTCAGGGTCATTACCCCAAATATTAATCAAAAGCCTCAGATTCTCCCTCCCTTGCAGCCTCAGATCCTGCCCCAGCAGTTCTTAATCACACAAGTAATCATCACTGACTTCATCAACAGTCAGGTTGTAATTTCTTTCCTACCAAACCCAGGTAACCTGTGAGTGCATCATTTTTGTTAATGACCATTGCCTTCTGAAAATTTGGTCAAATTTCCCTGTCTTGACCTCCTTTGTGCCTTTAAGATGAAAAAGGAAGTAAGAGGAGTTTGAGCAAAGCCAGCCCACAGCCAATGACCCTGCCTGAGAAATAAGGGGGTGCTTGCAAATTGTTACATGCCAAGACCTGTTTGAACAGCATTTGTGATGTAGAGGATGATACCTCGCAGTGCCAGTGCAATGATGCAGAATTGTCAAACATTTCCTGATGAAAAGCTGCAACACATGACTTAACAGAGGTAATAGAAAATCCACGAGACTACAGCTGGCTGCCTAGCAGGTTTCCAGTTGCTGTGCAAGATAACATCATTTTGGGAGAAAGGAGTATTGTTCTCCCGGTCTACTCCAACTGTGGTGCATGCTGCTCTGCACAGGATGAGGAAAGCACAAAGCCATCTCTTCAGCCCTTCCTACCCAATGGGCCTGCCATCAGGAAAGCAAACTGCATCTCAGGAAAAGGAGGCAGCAGCCAGGAATTACTGAATTGCATCACTGAGCACCAGACAATGTGCCTCCCTCTCTGCAGAGGACTTGACACTGCAGTTAGCACAACCTGTGAATGGCACTAGAGGGATGCTGCAAACAATTATCTGTTCCTACAGAAACTGCACAAAGGCTTTGGCAACACTGAGGCTGATCAGGCTATTAAAAGAGCTGAGAAACCATAATCAATACTTCAGAGCAAATTCTCTGATCTGTTCAAAGTGGTTTGCTTTTGCACTACACTGGCACAGTAAAGAAGGAAGGAAATCCTACTACCTGATTCCCAGGCTCATCTGGTATAGGAGACACACTACTCATTGAAATAGATTATACCCCTGCCATTCCCAGTTAGTGTGTGTGCCTTTAGGAAGGAGAGTCAGGAGGCACCTGAAGCTCAGCAGAGCTTAGCCTGCTCTAGGCATGAACTGGAGTAAAGAATCAAGGACCTGATAATTTATCTTCTTTCCCCAAACTGCTCTAGATGCTGTCAAAAGAGCTGCTTCCACTGTTCTACAGACTCCCAAAATCCAGCTAAATTCCAGCCAAACTCTTTACTCTTTCCCAGAGTTCCTGTAACCTGACACAATAACTTTGGGGCAACCATGGCAGGCAGGAAAAGGGGAAGATCAATGTACCCCAATGTTCCCCAGTGACCAAGGGCAACCACAGGAGACACACCAGAAGAAAAGGCAGGATGTGATAACTTCTGCTTCCTCCTACAAATGTCAAGTTTAAATTCTGTCCCTTACCCCTTTATCTTTTACATAAATAGTAGGGTGCAACTTAGGAAAATTATTTTTACTTGAATACTTCTCTAATATTGTTGTTCTTAAAGGCTATCTGTGTGGTGGTGCTGGCATAAGTGAGAGATGCTGCACAAGGCACAGAACTTTTATATTCACTGTGTTGTTAAAACCATTTCCATTTCTAAATAATAAATCACAGGGGAGGGTTCAAAACCAAGCAAAGCTCTTTTTCCTCCAAGTAAACTATTTTTCAACTATTTCATAGTTCCTGTATTGGACTTTCTTTTAACAAATAATTTTCCTTTGCACATTGTAACAGTTCATTTTTGAAGGCCAGACTACCTTTAGTATATTTCCATTGTCTAAGAAAATGATCCAGTTAACAGAATACAAATACTAGATAAAGTAAATAATAAAAAATAAGGCACAATTTGGAACTGATAAACTAACATTGCACTTCATTCACTTTTTATAATTTTCCTGTCTTCTCTATTTGCAGGATGCAAAGCTGTCATAAATATTTTGAAATTGGACAGGACTGATTGCCATTGCTTGCAGTTTTTATATCCCTTTTTCATGAACATTCTTTAGTCCTAAGTCCATATCTCAAAGCAAAAACTGTTAATAATCCTGGACTGATGTGACACTCAGTACTTTAGCACCCTAGGATGGAGATTATGTGCCCCCCTTGATTTCAGCATGTTAAGTTTCCTTGAAGCTTTGTTTCTTTCAGAGGCAGCTGTCTGCATTTCCATACCTTACCCTGCCTCTTGCCTCCAGAGCTTAAATCACATGGGTATCAGTTAGAAAAAAATAGATGCAAAATTATTTTTTTCCTATGAAGTCTTGCAGAATTAATTAGTTCAGCTGGTAACTTTCCTCTGCTGATGATGATGACAAGAAGAAAACCACAAGCTGTCTTATAGAAAGGGAAGTCATCAATAAATCAGGACTTTAGTTGCCAGTACCACATTCTTTGTACAAAAGGAACTCTGAATAACATTAGTATCACTCTAGAGCTTTACCATAAATTAATTTTTTTTAAATGAACTGGTTGTTTGTGTGAAGTTTTTTAAGACACCTGTTCAATTTTCTTAGTAACTGAGGGTGTTTGAAAGATTCAAAATAATGCTAGTTTACTATCTCAACATTGCAAAATAGCATTTTATAATTTACTTTTATATTTGAGCAGCACTTATAAATCCTTTGAAAACTCACTGATTCCTAGCAATGACTAGGAAAATACACATATCTGGAAACACCAGGGAATATATATTCCCTTTTTTGGAAGCCTGGAAAACACAATATTGTAGACTGAGTTTCACAAAGTTACTGACACTTAGGTCTGCCTTCCAGCATTACAGTACTACTAACTTCAAGTGCTGATTCTATCTAATCCTTCCCATTTGGTGGGAAAAATTCCTTTGAAGATCTGTCATTAAGAAATCTGAAATATTAACTTCTTCTGTATGACACACAAACACACTGTAATTAGAGCATGTGGTAAAATCAGATGGAAAGAATATGGTTTTCTGTTACTGTATGTGAAATTTATGTTATTTTTTCCCTTGTCATGAAGAATGCAGGCTATAATTTTAGTACATTTACGCTCCCAATGAACCTCTGAAACTGTAACACCCTTCCGATAATATGATTGATGTGAAATAGCTGAGCACTACAATGGGAAATACTAATTTCTGTACGTATCTCCAATTGTCTTCACATTGTTCACAGCACTTCAAACAAATGCAACAGAAGCAGAAAAAAAAGAAACAGATTGTTTGGCAGGAGCTGGCAGGGAAGGAAGAGCTGTGATGGCACCACAGCTGACTCCTCCAAGCCTACTGCTTGCATTTTGCAAATTTTGAGGAACAACTGCTGAAAGGCAGGAAGGGAACTGAGAAATGACCACTGCATACATACTAAATGCCAGACTGGAAGTTGGCAGTGAGTTAAGCCTGAGCACTGCAGCTTTTAAAGGCTGCTCTTCAGTGCCACAGGGATGTCAGGCACAGAGCTGAGGAACGCCGCTCACCTTCCCAGTCAGCTGCCAACTTCTGGTGCTGAACAGTTTCAGAGACAAGTTAATGGTGTGGTGGCACCAAAGCATCTAAAATAGGTAGGATTGCTTTTTGCATCCTATTTTCACTCCCTGGCCAGGGAAAGCACAGGCTGCAGCCCTGCTAAGAGGCAGGACCACGGCTCTTGTGTGCAGCGGGATCCACTGGCAGTCTGACAGAGGGAGCTCAAATAGAAAAGACCTCGCCTGGGACACTCCCCAAACCCTCTGCGAGGTCTTGCTGATGCCTAATTATACCTCTGGCCTTTTGGAGGCCAAACCCAACTCCCTGCTGGGTTTTGTGTTCCTGACACTTTCCTCCCATGAACCCCGCTGGCTCTTAAATCAGCACCTGCCACCAGCGAGGGCAGACTTCCTCTGGCTCCTACTGCAGAGGCCAAAAAGCTGCTGCCAGCAGGGAACGTCTGTGCCACGTCGAGCAGAGAGCACAACACGGCTCACGCCGAGCCGCCCGTGGGGTTCCTCGCTCCAGACAAACCCACTGAGCTGTCACCAGCGGCGTCCCCCACTCTGCCACCTCCCTGTCCGGCTGCTGCTCGGTGCCTTTCACTCCTGCAGGATTAGTTTGTGCTCAGTTACGCTCCCCAGAGTGGCTCTCTGAGGAATTAGATCAGCACTGGTGACCCTGCAGGCAGAGCACCACAAGGCCGGTGTGGGTGCAGGGGGTCAGGAGTGCCCAGCCTCGGTAATTTGAAACTGCACCCTGGCAGAGCCCTGGCTGGAGTCAGGGGCAGCATCCCTTTCTTTTAAAGCCACAGCTCCCCTTCAGGAATGTGAAAAACGCAATTTATGCATCATGTATGAGCTGTATGACTATGCAACAGGCTGTTGCTTTTAAGGGTTAATCCTTTGTTAACGGGGGTCCTTTTTGGGCTCGTGCTGCACAGAAAAAGGTACCCGGACGTCCATAGCTCTTTGTATTTGTTGTCTCATACTGTCCTAATTCAAATTGTCCAAATTATTATTACACTAATTGTATTACTATTTTTATAACCATTTTATTACTATTAAACTTTTAAAAATTTTGAAAACAAGTGATTGGGGTTTTTCACAAGGAAAAAATAATAAATAGGGATTCAATCTGTTAACGCAGTCCAGAGCCTTGGAGACTCCCATTACTTCGGCTTGTACAGAGCAGTGCAGACAAATCAACAACAGCTAAAAAACCTTGTATGTTTTATACTTGAAGAAGCATTGTTTTCTGAAATTTACATTACTTTCAACTTAATGGTGCCTCTCTAGCAGTTCTGGCTGAAGAATTCTGCTGCAATTGTTGGGGAGAGTTTTGGCAAACTTAGATCAGACATAATTAAACACCAGCTGTGTGTCCCCAGGGAATGTCAATATGGGATGACAAGAGTCCCCAAACCCAACTATGTATTAATGGATACAGGCATGAGATATAGAACCAGTGGGTGAAAGTTTACACTCTAGATATTCCATATATGATTTACAAGTATATATAAAGCAAAAAAAAAAAATCTCTGGACGTTCAATGCCTACACTGACAATAACCTAGACATACTCAATTTGCTGCATATTTAAGAATACTTACTGATGCAAGAAATTTTAATTCCAAAATCTGAAGGAATTTGTCTTGAATACCTCTGAGAAAGGGTGTGGCCTAGGGTTGGGCTAGGCCCACCTGTGTACCTTCCCCATTTTTGTCTTTCTTTCAGAGTGGCTCTCTTCCCTTGTGGAAAGAGACTGTGACATGCAGAATTATCTTACTGGCACATTCTGCCAAACAGGTCTCCAGGGCTGTGTCTATTACAGCATCCTCAGGAGAACTCTCCTGGCCACATTGCTTGACCATCTCAGCAGTCTCAGCAGTGTCATGAGTGCTGTCTGTCTGCAAACCAAGAGGGGAAATGTTACAAGTGCTTGTCTTGTCAGAGAGAGCCCAGTCCCGGGAGGGAGCACCCTGGGGCTCCAGTCACAGCACAGCCACAGGGAGCCTGGCTCTCAGCACCAAACCATGGCCTCACCACACTTCAGTGCAGCCACAGCTGTGCCACACACTTTCATTTGTGCTGGCTTCCACAGACACTGCACATCCCCATGCACAGAGTGCCTGGGGCTCCTGGGTGGCTGCCAGGGTGTGAGCCCCAGCAAAGAGCTGTACCCCAGCCAAGCAGAGCTCTGGCCAGACAAGCACCCTGGACCACTCAGCTACAGCCTCTGCTGTTTTCCCTCTCGGTCAGCTTGCAGCTCACCCATGTTTGGTACTCCCCCTCCTCTGCATCCTGTGGAATATGCACTTTAAAGCAGCTTCTCTAGCTTTCTGCAGGGGAAATGGGGGTAAAAGCTTTGGTTTGGGGCAGCAGCATGCTGCAGACCTGCCTAAAAGCACTGAAGTTATCAGTGCACAGAAAGCATCAGGTCAGAAGCAGCCCTGCCTCTGTCACCAAAGGTGAACACTGCCCACCCACCAATGCTCTTTATTCAGTCAGCCCCAGTCCCACAAACTACCTAGCTCACATCAGTATTACCTGTTACCATCTCCTTCCCATCTCCAGTTCTGCACACCCCCACCTTCACTTCCATGCTGATTCTGCTCCTAAAAGGCCCATTTGGCTCTTATGTACTGATTTTGCCTTTAGACACTGATTGGAATGAACCATTTCAGGGGACAGCTGGCTACTTTAAGGAAATAAGGATTTTTTAAACTTGAACTATCATGTAACAAAGAAGTGGGTTTTTTTTCGAAACAGGAATAATAATAATAATCATCATCATCATCATCATCAACCTGTCTCTGTGGAATCTTTTTTTTTTACTCATTTTTACAAATGAGAATCTGCTTGAAGAAAATATTTCCAAGCTAAATGAAAATGGATTTATATGCCACACACAAACTGTAGTACTCTACAATGTAACAAAATATGCAAGCTTAAGCAAATTTACCACCTGCTACCATAGCAAGGGAACATGGTGGAATCCTGCTCACAACACAGCATCTCATTATTGCAGCTGGATGTTCCACTACAGTGATTAGTGTGCACACAGTGGCACAATTAATTTCAGTACTAACACCACCTTCATATAGTTTTTCACTTACAGTCTCAATTCTTGAATCTGTCATTCAAGAATTTTTGCAGGTTTTTGGAAACTCTCAACTGGCCTTCCTACACAGACAAGACTGTAAATGATAAAAGGGCATGTGACATTTTTACTTCTGTTGTTACCTGGCCTAACAAGAGCAAGCTAACATAGCTACGTTATTATAGCTTCATTTTGGCTGATACCTTAAAACTTATTAAGTCATCTTTCTTCAGAGCAACTGAGGCAACCTTTCATAAATCTGTTGTATATACCATATATGTGTGTACAACACATGTATACAACAGATTTAATAATTATTTTTTCCTCTTGAAAAGTCTATTTTCTATGAAGTGCATCTTAACTTTGCACTGGTGTAAACACCTATTCTGACAAATCCAGAAGCTTTCAGATTTGACTAATTTGTATTTTATCCAATAATTAAGCAAGAAATGTGGGTCATGAAGAAAAGTTATATATAACATCTTAGATTTATTACCATATACTTCCAAAGATTCTATGGACAGCTATCACCTGAAGTATCTCTTACATTCATGCTCTCTTGGCAGCTGGAAACAACTTCAACCACTACTTAAAACAAAACCAACATGCTTTTTTTGCTGGCTTCTCATTCAAATCAGCAGCAAGAAACAGATGAGGAACACAAACCTCAATAGTCCCTTAAAAAAAGGCCACCAATAATCCAGTTTTCTGAAATCCTCTGAACTCAACTTTTTGTAGAAAGGGTTTTCTGATGAGTTTTTATTTTGAAAAGGAGGGGGGCAGTGCAGGCTAAACCCTAGAAAGCAAAGCAGAAGCAATAATCTCTTTAGGGCAGCTCATGGTAAGGAAGTGACTCAGCTGAGGAAAATTACAGAGTCCATTTGGAGACGCTGATTCCAAGAGCACCAGGGTCTGCAGCCAGGACTCTGGCACAGCTGCACTGCCAGAGATTTCAACCTTCACAAACACATAAGCCTGAAAAATACTATTTGCAGGAATTCTAAACAGGTTTGTCTATCTCTACAGCATTTTTTTGTTGTGAAAAGAAGATGTAAGGGAACTGAGGATATATCCTCAAGCTATTTCTCAAAAGGCCAAGCAAAAACAAAGCAGGGTTTCATCATAAGGAAGTCAAATTAATTTCTAAATAATTCAAAAATTGCATTATAACTTTCTTGAGTTTTGAATTACCCTTCCACAAACTCAGCAAGCAGTCTATTCTGCCCTGTAAGCTATGGCACACAAAACTTGGAGGCAGCTCTTAGCACATTTAGAATTAATGCCACAATTACTAAGAGATGAAAAACCTCCACCACCTTAAGAGTGTGCACTAGAGTAGTTTTCGATCTGCAGATCTCAGATATCTACAGATTATGTTTAAAGGGTGGGCAAAAGATATTAAGAAAAGCAGGCTTGTGAACAGGATGCTTGCATCATCAAAGATCATGAAACAAGAGGCTACACACATACAGCAAAAATCCTGGGGAGCAGTACTTCCAGATCAAAAAATGTGTGTGCATCACTGCATGCTAATAATTCAAATAGCCAAGAATCACAATTCTTGTAATAAAAAACTACAGTGATTTTTAAGTATTATATGGACTAAGAAGGATTGCATTGAAGAGTTTATTGGTAAATAAAGAGGACAGAAGGAAGGTATAGAAATGACTCAGGCAAACAAGAAAGTTTTTTAAGTCATTTCAGGTACACTATCTTTGTAATTAATTTTTTCTTTACTAATTAACATCTTCTGTCCCTTCACAAGGATTCACGAGTTCTCACAAGTGGGTAACCAAAACCATTCTGTAAAACAGAATTAGCCCTCCAACTATGGATTATTTAACCACAGAGAGTGCTGACAAGCAAGAAACCCAGAATGGCTGATCAGAAGCTGCCCCATTTTATCCCAAGAATTCAAACAGGGAACAGGTCACCAAGATGCAATAACATCAGGGCTGGTTCTGCCCCTTCAAATGCTCTGATTCCCAGTGCCTGTGGCACTCCTAGGGATGCAGGACACATCCAGGACCAGCAGTGCCTCCAGGATGGCAGAGCACAGCCCTGCAGCTGGCAGAGCCTCTCCAGCAACCCAGTGAAACGGCAGGAAGGAAACAAAGCACTCCCTGCACCCCTGGGAGCAGCTCCTCCTGCTTTCCCTTCTTTTCCTTCCATGAAAGAACAAGAAATTGTGGTGATAATTTTGTTCTATTTCCCCTCAGGTGCAAATCAAGACTAAAAGCTGCAAAAAGAAGGTTTTCACTGTTAGAGTTTGTAAAGTTATAAGCTTGCAAAGGGGTTTAAATCTCTTATCCTTCATTATCCAAAGTGGAAGTTACACTGAGGTTTAGAGATGGCTGTCTTCTTGAGTTTAACTGTATTACAGTACTTCAATTTAATTAGCAGCCATACCTACAGAAGCAGTACCATAATCCATATGCTGTGAGTCAGAGCCTGAGCTGAGAGGGACCTGGAACTTTTGTTTTCTTTCCTGCTAGATGGGTTTGCATGCTGAAACATTACTCTGGCTTTTGCCTATGATACTGAAACCACTTCCATTTGCACTTTAAACAACCAAGAAGAAAATATGATTGCTTACACAAATCCTCAAACTTGCATAATTGTTCAGATGTGGGAAGGTGTCTTCTTCTAGATAATAACATTTTTGAAATCAATGCACAGATGAAAGATGAAGTTGTCACTCTTCTAAAAACACACACTAATGAATTTTGAACTATGTCAGACAAGAACAAAGAGACAATGGTGTCTTTTCTTGTAAGTCAATTTATAATCTATAAAAGAACATGTCTTGGTCACAAATTTGTATGGGAAAGGAATTCACACTTCAAAAACTGAAACAAGGAGAGATGCTTACAAATGAGTTTGAAAGTTTTGGAGTTAAAATTTTAACTTGGGAATAATTTTTCCTTTGTACTGAGAGCACCTGCATTCTCCAACAACAGCAAGGGGTCTTCAGCAGACTACAAGCAAGTTTCAGGTTCTACAACACTTACTATTGCTGTTTGTAAGCAATACATCTAATTAAATGCACACAGACTGTATGAGCAGATCCTGAATTATTATCTCAAAATGTTGCACAAAAACATTTAGAATACAAAATACATAGTGCATTTATACTGAAGAGGCATTGTGTTTCTCCAATAAAAAAAAAAAAATTCTTCAGTGTTAATGTTCTCAAATAATATAAATTGCTTGCGTCAACAAACACAGTACAATTAGCTTGTTACCCTTAAACTGAGTTTAAAATAAGCAAATTGTTTGATGACTTTGATGTTTTCCACCCAAAATGTGCTGGCTAATTTTTCCATTCCAGTTCCCATTCCAGTCTTTTAACTGCCTTAATCTCCTGCCCTCAGATGTTGACCTCCTAAGAACAGAGGTCATAGGTTAGCACAGACAGACCTCAAAAGATCTGGACTATCAATTCATGCCTGAAAGATTTCTCTTCCACAAAAGAACTACTAAAAAAGCAAATTCCAAAATCCAACTCCACAGGCTGCATAAAATGTAAACTTGTTGATAAACTGCATTCATAAATATTATAAAAAGATTGGATCTAAACAGTGTGAATTAATTTCTGTAGGATACAAAAATAAACCATAGGCACAGACATGGAATAATGACGGAACTTCAAAGATAAAAAAGGAAAGCTCTAGACAGGGCAGAATTAAGAGTCGGCATCTTTAAGCACAGATATGCGTGTTTTAAATGTTTCTAATCTCTACATTTGAAAGTACCATTTTTCCACATCAGGCATTTTTAAACACGATTTGTTTTCTTGTAAGGGTGAAAGTGTGAGATTAGCTGACTCAGTAAATGAAACAGCACCAGTTAATACAAATTTTAGTGATTATTAGTGAGACTACTGCCTCATTTTCTTGCAATAATCAACCACACAACAGATTCCACGCTGCTTGATTGGTCAATGAGCAAACAGCTCTCATTAAAAAAAAAAAGCCAGATGTTTCTTTTCTATGTATAAGAGAAATGTATAAAATTGTAAAGGAGAAAGATAACTTCAGGAGGCTCCAGGGAGGTAAAAATACAGAGATAATAAGAAAGAACCATTTGATAAAATTATTTCTGGGATCCAAGGAAAATTTGTTTGTTACACAATGAACATAAAGACAAAAATTCCAGAATTTCTCACTAGTGAAGTGAGTAAGGATATTCTCACATTTAATAACATAAAATCACATTCAATTATTTACCGTGTAAATTAAATGAGGATTACTTTTTTACTTAGAAAATGAAACTGCTTACACATTTTAACTAATTATTAAAAGGAGGCGTATGCACATATTTCTAACAATTATTATTTGACTGGCTAACCATTATTCTTCAAAAAACTATATCAAAACATAAGAACTTGAAAGAATTAGTCTGATAAACAGGAAATAAGAGATTTTTCATTTACTTACTAGAAAGCAGTGATTTATAAAAACTGGGGAGAAAGAAGGTAAATACAATGAAACCTTTAAAAAGGTAAATTAATAGGCTTACATCTGAGCTACATACAACTTCTAATCCTATTGCAACCATTGATGGCTCCTTCTCATTGATGCAAGCAGTAACACTGCACAATTCTGTAGTACAGCTCATCTCAGGCAGACACACACTGACACACACTCACTATCGTTTTGTTTTATATTATTAGTTTAGCATAACAAAAAGGCAAAGATACTAATTTGAAACACTAGCAAATCAGAAATTGAATTTAAAACATGGAACTATTTCAGCTTTTTATACTGGTGAGAATATATTCATTTATCATTAAAAGAAATCAAAGCACTCTGGTTAAACTTTGATGCAAAGGCTGTTGCAACTTTAATTGAGCATTCTGTAGTTAGCTGTTGTTTGCAGAGCTGTCTAAAGTAAATTAAATGTTTAGCATTTAAACTATCCAACAGCTAAAAGGGTAAAACTCCA